>NC_139352.1:101684966-102094966 GCF_055883805.1 Amblyomma maculatum
TCGCGTACAAGAAGAGAGTGAGAATTTTGGGCTTAAACTGAACATTGAAAAGACAAAGATCATGGCCTCTTGCCCTATCAAGTCCTGGAGCATCAAGGAACAAGAACTGAAAGCCGTGACAGATTTTTTCTTCTTGGGCTCCAAGATTGCCCCGGAAGGTGACTGCAGCCATAAAATTAGGAGACGCCTGCTTTTGGGAAAGAGAGCCATGGCGAGCCTTGACCGCCTAGTAAAGAGCAGAGACATCAGACTGCCAACCAAGATCTGTATAAATCGTGCTGTGGTCTTTCCAGTTGTGATGTATGGATGCGAGAGTTGGAGTGGGAAGAAGGCTGACCGCCGAAGAATTGACGCGTTTGAATTGTGGTGCTGGCGGAGACTCTTGAGAGTTCATTGGACTGCCAGAGATCAAATCAGTCGATAATGTCAACCATAAACCCTGACTGCTCATTGGAAGGTTAAATTCTAAAGTTAAAGCTCAGCTACTTTGGTCATCTGATGAGAAGAGAGGAGTCTCTGGAGAAAGATTTGATGTTGGGAAATGTTGAGGGTCACCGGAGAAGGGGTAGGCAGCGAATGCGATGGTTAGATGGCATCCTCGAGGCGCTGCAGATGAAGTTATGTTAGGAAGATAGTGAGAGATCGTAAAGCGTGGCGTGTTATGGTCCATAGGGTCACGAAGAGTCGGACACGACTGAAATGAACTGAACTGATGCTTATTTCACTCAGCCATTGACCCAGACATCAGGATAAATCATAGAAAGCACCCATATGGCTTCAAAATAAATATATAAAGCGCTCCCAGAAACTTCGTAAGAACAAGAAACCTTTCTGTAGCGGGACTTGTTACTCGCGGCCACCGCCTTTTCGGAGCAGCCGCTCTATCAACTAATCTTTACTTGGCCGGCCAGCAGATCAGACAATCATGCAATAGCACGAAGAGGGCACAGGGAAAGCGCAAAAGGTATATTGAATTCGCTATGAGGCGGATAAATGATCTTCAACATCCATCCAACAGCCGCGCACACGGCTACACAGGCAACTACGCACTTTTCTCAAACATCGTAGTTAAAGTAGGTAGACGCACAAGATGCACTCGCAAACGCCAATGTCATGGTAATGAGAGTACGATGGACTTTCAAAACCTCTACCTGACTAAAAACAATATAGCTTCCTCAGCAAGTATGCGCTCAGTAGCCAACAGTATTACGTCAGCACGCGCTCCTGTAGCCTTAATTTGAATTCTCTCGCTTTTTTTACATCTATGAGCATCATACAATTAGAAGTGAAAACTCTATTACGTGGTCGTCGGCGCTCAGTTACTAGGAAAGAAACCCAAAAGATTGGACGCTATCAAGAATGGAAAGGTCTGCGCGCGATGAGACTAAGACTCACAAGGCTCAGCAGACCACCCCGGAGCGCTACTACACCCAATAGGCGTAGCATTCGCAAGGCTTGAGTGACCAGGGCCCGCTTGCACAAAACAATCTTAAGACTGTCTTAGCTAAGTCAAGACTTAACTGGAGTCTAAAGAATAGGCCAATAGCATGGACGCTTAAGACTGGAGTCAAGACTGGGCTTTAGTCCTGACTTGAATAAGTCGCTTGTATGATTACGACCCTAATGCTGTCTTGGTGAAGACACAAGGACGCCAGGTGTCTAAGTAGAGAAATTAGGGAAATACAGGGATGCGTTGGCACTGTCCCTGCTTTAAGATGTACACATTCCGTCAATTTTGCGTTGTGTAAAATCCGTGCCATTGCTTTTTGCGGCTTAAGATTGTGTTACGAGGAAAAATGCCCCAAGTGGTGCTGAGGCCGTTCTGGGAAGCCACTCTGGTGAACATGAACCCGAAGCGTTCGACGTTCGGAACACGAGCCGTCTTAAATAAGCTTGGTCTTTCTAAAGACACCATTTAAGTCTGGACTTAGCTCGGACTTTATCGTGCAAGCCGGCCCAGGTCTCATAAGCACCAAGTATTCAATATGCGCGCCCCGTTCATGACAGTATCAAAGCGCACCGAATATACAGTGTATCGGCAAGTACTCACCCAAGCATGTCTCCATATCGATGCTCAACCTCCGGAGAAAATCGTAGCCGAGCTCATGGATGTGGAACTTCTGCTTCTCGTTTTCTAAGCATCCGGAGTAGAAAAACTTGCACTTGGGCTTCAGAGGCAGATCTTTGTCCCTACAAAAATTAACGTTACTTTATTAAAGAATTGCCAAAAGTCCTGCGCTAGATAACAGAGGCGTCGAAAAACGCTCAACTATTTAGAACACCGGGTCATTGGGGATGGTAAGCAGTAAGCTTCGAACGGGAGTTCAGTAAGTGGATAGCAAATATGTGACCACGTACTTCGATGGCGGTCTATATTAAGGCGAAAGCATTTATGCCTCATCTTTGTCGACAGAAGGTTATCAGCAAAAGGTTGTCAGCAAATGTGTCACGCTTCGAGGGCGAGAGTTAAAAATAAATTAATAAACCATGTCCCCATCGGGACCGAACCTACACCCTTGGATCCCAGCCCAGCGCTTTACCAACGGCCCCACGCCCTGTATTTTTTAGACATGGTGTTTATTACACGCGGTTATGTACAGAAAATGCTATATACACAGACTATTTACATAATACTCAGCCGTTGCGGAGCTGCATATCAGAAAACACAAATGAAAGGAAGGCAGAGATATCACCGTGTTATCAGCGGAAACCAGTCAGGCTGAAAGTCATTTTCTTCTTAAATTTCCATCAGTTGCAGCGTATGTTTGCTTAAATGCGTTCTAGGTGGAGCAACAAGTTCAGTGTTACGATCTAACATGCGTAGCTTCCACAAGCTATGAAGCCCAATAAGGAAAAACATGTCATATTGTTCGTAATCAGATTCGTGAAACGCTTTTCAAAATTCCCCTTGTCTACGTAGATGATGATTAACGGGATTCCGCGAGTGACGGATACTGCGCCTTTCCTTTCCTGTAAACGAATTATAGTACGCCGGTGAATTTTGATGCGTTCGGTGAACTTTGATGCCTTCAATGAAATTATGGTTGTGTTCGACAAGGGGCGCGCCATGTACCATCACGACAGGTCATGACGTTACCAGGCGATTCATGCATACACAAAGCTGATCCCGCCGGGCGTCCGATCCAGGCATCCGTGCAGCGCCTCTCATTTGCCGCTTCTTTGAACGCCGCATCAAACAGCAAACAGAAGCAGACCCTGATGTCTAGGAGGTGTTAGTACAGAGTGTAGATGAGTCTGATAGACTGCCCGCACCACTATATGTATAGCGGGTAAGGTGTTAATACATATATTATGTTGAGGCAGAAAAAAAAAGGAAAATAAAGAGCCTCTGCCCGTGCAAGGTGTTAATATAGCAGGCATCAGCGGCGTTTAAAATTGATTTACAGAATATAAAAGGCGCAGCACCTCTCACAACTCTGCGCGAACACATGTAACCCGCCGTAAAGAAATGGAGGAAGGTGGAAGTGAGAGAGGGTATTAGAGGTGCCGTATTGGAGGGCTACGATCCACTGTGCTATAATGGATTTCGCCTCATCACACATTAGTGGTCCAAAGTGCTGTCTAGAATCTTTTATTTCCGCACTGCGCATTAACGGAAGTAAAACGCATTATCAAATATTTTATCATAAGTTTAAGTAAACACTAACAACTTTTTTTTTTCAAGAACCCCAACCAAGAGGGTTCCCGTCTAAGAAGTTCTCATTCAAATTTTGCCGCTGTAGCGCTATTATTTCGTAACCAATACTGTGACCGCCAAAGCGAGACCTCGGGTAGCCGCAGCTCGCCGCGAAGAAGCGAGCTACGGTCTCCTTATAAAAAAATAGCCTGACATGTCATTTTGTTTTAGTCGATATTTATTGCCTCAGGGCATCAGTAGGGTATGAGATGAAGGATAATGGAGATGAAGGAAGGAAAATGAATAAATGACATGTCATTTGAATTCACGTTACCCCTATGCCGCGGGCAGGAGCTGCCAATTCGGGTCGCTCGTTTTATATGGGAGAGAAATATCAGAACCAACCTGTCAGAAGCGTTTGCATTCTCGTTACCCCTACGACACGCAGGCACGTCCATACGGCTTGGCTGAAGCATGACTTTATATGTGGGATGGTAGCTTACGCTCTAGTGTCATACCCTTAAAGAATGAGCTTAAGTGTCACAAATAATGTAGCACCTTAGACTGACAGAGCGTGATAGGGGAATAGTTTAGCAGGCAAAAGAAGCTTCCGCCGTTGCTTTCGCAGTTCAACTAGGGTTAACAAGAGCTAAACAATAACTAATTCTTTTTTTCAGTCTGCCTCCAACATGACCGCTTTGGGTTAAGGCTATGTGGACACCTCCCTTGAGGTTATATTTTTGTGTTATGACAAAGACTTGTTTTTTGCGCAGAAAATCATTATCTCAATGCTGGAATTAACACCTTTTCATCATTGTCACCATTATCGTCAACCAAATTATGCACACTGCAGGGCGAAGGGCTCAGCTGTATTACTCCCACTAACCAGATCCTGTACTAGCTGAATCCCCTTGAGCCGTGCGAGCGCCTTAACCTCAACCACCCACTTAACTTTGTCCCGCCCCCTGCTACTCTTTCCTTGCCTCAGAATCTAATTTCTCACCCTTTCCGACCATCGGTTATACCTCCCTTCGCACTACACGCGTCGCCCTTGTCAATTTCTTCTTTATTTCCACGTAATGTAATCGGCCCAAGTTATTTCTCTTACCCACTGTGCGCACTTCTTATCTCTTAACGTTACACCGACTAATTTCCGTTGAATAGCTCCCTGCGTTGTCCTCAGCTTAAAGGGGTGATGACAGCTAACAACTGAGCTAAAACTTATAATTGCATTTCACTCCTCCCACGTAAATTATAAATCTTCAAAATTTGAGCTTATTCTGTTCACCAGATAGTTTCAAATTTATTTTTATTATTAATATTGGAATCAACTTTCTGGTCTAGCAACCATTAGCCGCTGATGTCACAACGTTAACGGTGACGTCCCCATGCACACCATGCCTTAGCAGACCTTTTTTCTTCACGCTGTTACTCTATTTATCGGCACCTAGCATACTATGAGCGACTTGTTAGTTGCCGCCAGAGACTCGCCCCAAATGGCAGCGCTTCAGTTTAAAGCCATAAGCCGGAAAACTATGTTAAGAAGTGTCGTAAGGGTGCGTAGGTTGGGCCTACTTAACCTGGTCGACAAAAATGTCGTTGAGGGGCTTTAACTCTACGCTCCTGAAAAATCAATTTCATATGTAGAAAACGTGCCAAATCTGCTCAGCTCCTTCATGAAGCTAAATGTGCTAGTAGCCATAGGAACACTCTATAGAACGCAGAGAGGGCAGCATCAATTGAGCCGAACGAAACCTTTGTCTCTGTTAACAGGATATGTTAGCGTAGTTATTCCAGATGCCGCAATAAGGATGACTTTTCAAGTATTGACGCCAAATTCGCGGACGCAAAAATTTTCACACCTGATTTATCCTTGCGAAATGGAAGTTTCGAATGCCCAAGCTATCTTTAAAAGCGTTTCTGAGAGCTACTGAATTTTTCTCAGTACTTTGCCACCATCAGGTTAGAGCCAATAAATAGTAAAAGTAAGAGCCTTCTAATAGTGTTTCTGCGTCATCTGGGAATATCTGGCCTCGAATTTGCCTTTCTTCTGGAATCCAGTTCTCCAGCCAAAAAGTACATGTCAAAATTTTTATGGTCACAGGATTTCCATGAATATTTCTGACAGTTTGGGTACAATTCAAGCTACCAATGCTCTGTAGGGTGATGATACTTATCGTAATATTTAGAGAGATGTTCACGTGAAATTGTTAATGGCCCCTTTCAAACCCTGAACAATCGATCTCTCCGGGACACTTGGGCACCTAGCTACACAAGCACATTAACAGGGCTTGGTTAAAGACGGGGTATATCTATGTTGGGCTATCTTTTTGATGTTTTGGTTGATTTCAACTTGGTTGATATACACGTGAAATAACAGCGGCAAAAACGTTATAAAGCCAGTGATTAAATCAGTGATTAAGCTAATACCTGTAAGTGGGTACGTGAACTAGAATACTCTCGGGAAGTAGCAGACAGAAGCGATAAACACGGTGGTGTCAGATTCTTCAAGGCATTTCTTAAGTGTCCCCCAAAATTTTATCGTCAGTTTGTCGTTCCTCCCCGACACCACGCAAAAGTAAACCCTGTAGCCTGTGAGCTTTTAAACAAATATGTACTTATGAATATGGTGTTCAGATGCGGCAAAGTAAATGCCATTTCCGGCACCTGAAATATTCTGGCAAATGGCTGGATTCCAGAGAAAAGTACCTCTTTTTTGTTTGTTCATCAAACTTTATGCCCTATTTCTACCTGGACACTAAACTAGTTAATTGCACCACTTGAGTGGCGCGATATTCGGATTCATCGTCAGAGCAGACACTGAAATACTCCCTCCGTGAATTTCAAAGGATGCAGTGTTTATTGATTTAATGGCATCAACACAAGTTTTGGCGCTACCATTTTCTCATGCTGCCATTCTCTCAAGAAGATCGAGATACACGGCGTAATAGGAACAGTTCTAACAGCACGCAATTGAGTACTACAGATTAACTGGTTGCAGGCGAATTGCCAGACTCTCAGGTCGATTTCAAGAGAAAGGAAGAGCAGAACTTGAAATGCTGAAAACCTTAGCAACATATATCCTTCCCCGATGTGGTTGAACATAGAGTAAAAAAAAAAACCCATAGAAGGACGTACTTAAGTCAGTCAGGGTAGGTGACATGCAAAAACCTATTATAACTTTTTGTTTGTTTTCCAATACCTGGCGCAAAAGCTCTCGAAGATTTCCTTCTCGTCAGGGTACTCTGGCAGCAGGCGGTCGACGACGAACTGCTTTGAGAGATCGTGATAGCAATGGTAGGCGAGGTCGGCGTTGCAGCGGAAACTGTTGAAGTCTCCTTTGTGAGGAAACACAAAGAAGGAAAATGAGTTGCCGCCATTGAAAAAACAAAAACAAAAATGATACCAGTACAGTATGAGGAAAACTGAACTGATAGGACGGATATTACTGGCGCAAGATTATAGTAAATAGCTGCTAAAATATTTGAGAGGAATAATTATCCGTGTAATAAATAAACCAATAAATAAATATTCCAGCGGGTGAAGGTAACGAAAGAAGATGCTGATTTTTCACAAATTTCTCGAAGCTTGGCCGCTAATGCTAGGAAATATGGGTGAGAAAAAGGCGCTTTTAGATGAAGATACAGCCGTAGTATCTTAGTGGAAAGAAAGTCAATATTAAACAATCAAAATACATGAGGCACTCTGAAGCATGTGCCCAATTTATAAAACATGCACCTAGGTTTAACAAAATGTTCAGTGAAAAAATCATCGACAAAAAGTGAATGAGACAAAGAAAAGAACGCTCGAAGACTATAGTACCCAATTATTCTAAACGATTACCTTCAGCGGCAAGGGCTCCGCCGAGCACGACGAAAAGTGCGGCAACTAGGTTCGACGCCATACTGGTTAGAGACTGAATATATCCGACGAACTGGTAAGGCTGCCGTCGTTAGCCTCTTCCGTTCTTAATTTATACCGGAATGCCACAGAGGCTTACAAGGACAATGAATACAACCCATCTCTTAGATTGAAAGGTCGTTCACGTCCTCGCGACTGCGATAGATAGCGCGGGGCGTAGGTAGCCAGCAGAATTTCTGATTATCTCGCATATTGTTTAGCCTTCTTTTTGCCCAGTGTGGTTGTCTCAAATTTCTCCCCCCCTCCTCTCTCGCCATTTCTAGAGAAACAGTATTTTGAACAGACACGAGCAATAACTCCCTAAACAGAACTGTTGGCGACTACGTGCTAACGAAGCATTTTGATAATTTTGCTCTGAGTCACTGTCTACAAACTTCGTCATTGCTGAGGTGACCCCTCATAATCACGCAGAAATATACTACGGTTTCTATACTTTAGTTGGTCGCCTTGCCATGGCATAGCGTAGAAAATCGGTACCATGCTCGTCGGTCCCCGTAGATGTCCGCACTATCCCTGAATGCCCACCTTCTCGATAACTCGCGTCCCATATCATTTGGTGTTCCTTATCATTGTGCCCGACATGTGGTAAACAAATTCACGCATCCCACCTGTAATGTTTGGAACCCGTTCTACAAACGTGGCAGTAATGATCCAATGCCTGCGAGACATTCGGAAATATGGAAAAAAGTTCACACCATAGCATTTGGATAGCAAGGTCTCATTCAATAGCAGCTGCGACATAGATTTTACCGTCCTTCTTCACGTAACGCTTAATCGGGAGGCGTATATCTGAGAAAAGGGACAGAGATGTATTTTTTAAAGCGACACTTTTTGGCCGATCTGCATCACCTTTCTTTTTTGTATGCTTCCTGAAGTCCGCCGCTTTTCGCACAACCTGCAGCGCCTAGTTTAGAATAAAAGCTGACCGAACATTTATTTTAGCACTTCTGCTTTTCCATTGCGCTTTTTCATTTTCCCTTTTATATGATCGCTTTCTGTTCCATCCTTAAGTGCGGTTTCGGCGTCGCTTTTTCCTAGCGGTGCTGCATGGTCGTCTAGATGGCGGAGGTTGTGGAGACTGTGAAATCAAGCCCCACGTATCTCGATTCTCTAATCGAAGCAAGTGGATCGTGATTTCACCCGTCGCCTTTTCTCTCCGGTGCTGCGTAGAATCTGCTGAGCGACAGCATCAGCGGGACGGAGGGGAGTTACATGAGGAGGGGTGGGAGTGGATTTGCATGGATGCCTCCTGGGATATTCAGGTGGGGAGGTGGTTTTGGTTGCACTTATAAAAAGTGGAGGAACGTGGGTAGGTGGCGCCAGGGCCTCGCAGGTGGGGGATGCATGCTGACCTAAAGGGCGCTAAAAGGTGCACCTTAGGAAACTTTTTCAGGAGATCGCGTCTGGGGGGTGAAGGCTTCAAACACACAGAGCAGCTTTTCGCCAAACGAGCATTACGCTCTTAAAGAAGCAAACATTTATTTCGGTTTGCGGAAACCACCTGCAAACTGAGACGTGGACGGGATAGTAGCTGCACCATATTTATTTATTCGTTTAGTACACCTATACCGTTTGGACGGCATTATTATAAGGAGTGTAAATACAGGGTATAAATTTCCAGTCTTCTGCGCTTCTGTGTCTCAGAGTGCACCACCAGCCACGTGCGTTAATGCTCCATCCCAAATGTGCTACACATGCCGGTGTGACAAATCCATGGTATCCATGGGATTGCAAAGAAAGCATCAGTGCTTGTGCGGACGGGTTTTAATATGTATCTAATTTTTTGGCAAATAAGCATCAACACGTCCTACTTTGCGATTTTTTTAATGACAATTTAAGGTTCTCCTTCAAGAGTAATAAACGTTTTTCATCACCGCTACTAAATGTGGGATGACGGGGAAATACTTGACACCTTTGCTACCTTTCCAAATTCATCAGGGGCAGCAGAAGCATGATTTGGAGTAATTTCTAATCCCTCCATGTGACATTATATATAATTTGACACCTTGCACACGTTTCCAAACTTGTATTGGCAGTTGATTTAACATCTGCAGGATAGACATACGACACATCAACATTGCGCGTAAACTTTGTTCTCATTCTTGACTTTTTAAGATAAGATTCGTACTGAATTTGTGACAAGCTAGGATGGGAGGGAAACATGGAGAAGAATTTTTATGCCGAAATCGCCTACAAATATTACTCTTCGACGTTCTGCACAGACACGCGAGATTGGTGAGATTGCACTTGGTGCTAAGCGCGGGTGTGCAAATATTGTCACGGGTTCTATCGCTACCCGGACGGCAGTCCAGAAGGACAGGGTCAAAGGACGGGGTTGAGGCACAGGAGGCAGAGAGCAGGCGCTTCACCAGGCAAAAGCAGCGGCGTCCCAGAACCACGCGCACTCCGCAGAACCTCGTCTTCTTCTCCCTCCAGAACTGACACGGTTAGCGCGGGTTACACTACTCCTCCCCCTGAAAGGCGCATCGTCCCGATGCGCGCTCCAGCGTTACTGAAACGTTAAATCGAGCAGAGCTCAGAGTCAGAATACGTGGTTCTAGCGTTCACAGTAAGTTTTGAGGCGAACCACATGCACCACTTCAGGATGAGGGGGCCGACGAGATGTGCTCGGAACAATCGGAATCACCTCGTAATTCACGTCGCTTATACGGCGAACGACCTCGTATGGGCCAAAGTAACGTTTTAGCAGCTTCTCGCTGAGACCGCGACGGCGAACGGGAGTCCACACCCACACTTTATCACCAGGTGCAAAATTAACTTCACGATGCCGGAGGTTGTACCTGCGTGCATCGACGTGCTGGCGGTCTTGGATGCGTAGTCGTGCCAACTGTCGGGCTTCTTCTGCGTGCTGGGTTACCAGTTGGACATCGTCGTAGGAGTAGGCCTCCGGCTCATGGGGAAGCATGGCGTCAAGCATGGTAATCACCTCTCGGCCATGAACCAGGCGGAACGGCGAAAACCCGGTTGTTTCCTGAGTTGCGGTGTTATAAGCGAAAGTTACGTAGGGAAGAATATCGTCCCATGTACGGTGCTCGACGTCCACATACATAGATATCATGTCGGCTATAGTCTTATTAAGGCGCTCTGTGAGCCCATTCGTTTGGGGGTGGTATGCGGTAGTTTTGCGGTGGTGCGTGTTGCTTAAACGCAAGATCTCTGCCATTAGCTGGGACACGAACGCGGCACCGCGATCTGTGATCAAGACTTCGGGAGCACCGTGACGGAGGACGATGGACTCGACGAAAAACTTCGCTACATCAGCCGCTGTTGCAGAAGGTAAAGCTCGCGATTCGGCATACCGTGTGAGGTAATCCGTAGCAACAGCAATCCAGCGGTGTCCCGAGTTGGACGTAGGAAAAGGTCCGAGCAGGTCCATGCCTACCTGCTGGAACGGAGTCATAGGCGGCGGAATGGGGTGAAGATGTCCTGCGGGTTGTACGGGCGGAGTCTTACGTCTTTGACATTCGCGGCAGGTCCTGGTATAGTGACGAACAGTCTTAGCAAGTTGAGGCCAGTAATACTTGGAACGAATTCGTGCGAGTGTTCGGCTGTATCCCAAATGCCCGGAAGTTGGGTCGTCATGACAGGCGTCCATAATTTCATTACGCAGGTCAGCCGGAATAACCAGTAGCCAAGACCTCGCACTCGCTGCGAAGCTCTTTTTGTATAGCACATTGTTGCGAAGACGTAATGCGGGCAGAACGCGCAAGAAGACGCGTGGAATGGTGCCTTCTTGACCTTCCAGATGGGCGATTACTTCACGGAGTTCAGTGTCGTGTCGCTGCCGCGCTGCCATATCGACCGTGCTTATGGTACCTATAAAAGCATCTTCATACTCGTCGTCTTGACCGTCAGATACTGATTCTATAGGCGCTCTGGAGAGGCAGTCAGCATCTGTGTGCCTGCGACCGGACTTATAAACTATTGTAGCATCGAATTCTTGCAACCGAAGTGCCCACCGTGCAAGTCGCCCTGAAGGGTCTCTCAGAGTGCTGAGCCAACACAGAGAGTGATGGTCGGTAACCACCTGAAATGGGCGTCCGTACAAGTAGGGTCTGAACTTATTAATCGCCCAAACTACCGCGAGGCATTCTTTTTCAGTGGTCGAGTAGTTAGTCTCCGCCTTCGATAATGTTCGACTTGCGTAAGCGATTACACGCTCGGTCCCGTTCTGTTTTTGAATGAGCACGGCTCCGAGGCCCTTGTTGCTGGCCTCGTATGTATGAACTTCAGTCTCGGCGTCCTGGTCAAAATGCCCGAGTACAGGGGAGGTCTGTAAGCTTTGTTTAAGGCGGTCGAATGCACGCTGCTGTTCATCCGACCACTGGAAGGCGACGTTCTCTTTCGTGAGGTGAGTAAGCGGTGCAGCGACATGAGAAAAATTGGGAACAAAGCGCCTATAGTAAGCACAGAGGCCCAGAAACCTCCGTACGGCGTTCTTGTGCGATGGTGTAGGAAAGGAGGCGACGGCGGCTGTTTTATCGGGATCTGGACGAACACCCGCGCTACTGACGACGTGGCCAAGGAATTTTAATTCATCGTAGGCAAACTTGCACTTTGTTGGCTTCAGAGTGAGGCCTGCGCTTCTTATAGCTTGTAGTACTGCTCTCAGGCGAAGAAGATGATCGGAGAACGTGCTTGAGAAGATTACAACATCGTCAAGGTAGACCAGACAAGTTTGCCACTTCAGTCCGGCCAAGACGGTGTCCATAACGCGCTGAAAGGTTGCTGGGGCGGTACAGAGGCCGAACGGCATCACTTTAAACTCATATAGACCATCCGGGGTGATAAAAGCAGTCTTCTCTCGGTCGCGCTCATCCACTTCGATTTGCCAGTAACCACTTTTCAGATCTATGGATGAAAAGTAACGGGCATGTCGTAGATGATCAAGTGCGTCATCAATGCGAGGAAGGGGATAAACATCCTTCTTGGTGACGTTGTTGAGACGGCGATAGTCAACACAGAATCGAAGAGTGCCATCCTTTTTCTTTACTAGTACCACTGGAGCTGCCCATGGGCTGTGCGAGGGTTGGATTATATCGTCGGCCAGCATTTCTTGCACTTGGTTCTGAATAACTTCACGTTCTTTGAAAGAAACTCGGTAAGGCGACTGACGAACAGGGTGAGCAGCGTCATCGGTAATTATTCTGTGTTTGGCAATGGTCGTCTGGCGAACTCCGGATGACGTAGAGAAGCAGTCTTGGAATTCTGCAAGCAGCGCTATCAATTTGGCCCTCTCGCTCACAGAGAGATTAGGTGCAATGCTTACACCCAATGGTGCATCGTTCTACTGCGAAGAGGAGGAGAAAGCACCTTCGGACAGGGCAACAACTTGAATAGGGGCGGTAATGCTCTCCATGGTACCGAGAGCCGTGCCTTTCGTAAGGCGCTGTGGAGTGCCACAAAAGTTGGTGACTAGGACGTGTACGCAGCCAGTATCCAGCTGCGCGATACCTCGAGCAACACCAAGACCCCGTTCAAGAAGCAGCTGAGCACTTCCTTCCAGCAGAACTTCGCCAGAAGCAACGTGGTCGGACGTGACAGGGAGAAATACGCTAGACTGGGGCGGTACGGTTACGTGCTCCGCCAAGACGCGTGCCGTGCAAACTTGGGGCTTTGTTTGCGCCGAGGTATATCGAGGTTGACGAAGCGTGAGGCGGCGGTCGGTAAAGTCGATTACAGCGCTGCAATCACTCAAAAAATCCATTCCGAGAATAATGTCTCTGGAACATTTCGATAGTACAACAAAGGTAACCGGGCACCTGAGACCGTTAATCTCAATACGAGCAGTGCATCTGCCGATTGGTCTCACGAGGTGGCCTCCAGCGGTTCTGATGTCGGGGCCATCCCACTGCGTCGTTACCTTGTGAAGTCGGCGGCATAGCTCCCCACTCATAACAGAATAGTCTGCACCAGTGTCAACGAGTGCCGTCACGTCGTATCCGTCGATCACAACATCGAGGTTATTGTACACTCTGGCGCGACGGTCGTCGGAAGCTCCGTCGGGGAGTTCGTCGTGAAGTTCGTCAGAAAGCTCGTCGGAAAGCTCGGCGGGAAGCTCGGCGGGAAGTTCGGCGAGAAGTTCGGCGCGAAGTTCGTCGGGAAGGTCGTCGGGTTGATCGTCGGGTCGCGTGGGGGAGCGGGGCGAAAAACGTGGAGGCTCTTTAACAGGAACGGGTTCGGCAACGTCACCTCCAGACGTCGCCGGGCTTAGTTTTCCCGATGAGGGGACAGGCTTTGCCGTCGATTGCTGCGAAGGGGAGAATCGTATCGGCGGGACGGTGTCGAGCGAAGGTCGCGACGTGAAGACCGGTCGGGTGGTGGTGAACGGCGCAGATAATCCGCGATGTCGCGGGGTTGCTCGCCGAACTCCGGGCGGGGAGCATTCCGCTGGAAACCGCGAAGACCAAGCTCGCGGTAAGGGCAGCGACGGTAGACGTGGCCTGCTTCTCCGCAGTGGAAGCATAGTGGGCGTTGGTCGGTTGTCCTCCACACGTCAGCCTTGCTCATCCATTGCTGCTGCGGACGAAGATCGTACACAGGGGTACGGGGTTGTGCAGGCAAGTACTGTCGACGAGCAGGCGGCGGTGGTGGCTGCTGCGGCGGCGGGCGACTAGCAACGGACGCGTAAGTCTCAATGGGCTGAGTAGGGGGCTGAGTAGGTGAAGAAGCAACGGAGCACTGTGGATAAAGGGCACGCTGTACTTCTTCGCGGACAGCATCCGTGAGGGTGCAGGATGCCGTACCATCAGCAGGTGGAAGCAGCTGCCGTATTTCCTCGCGTACAACTTCGCGGATGATCTCGCGTAGGCTTGCGGTGTCGAAGGAACCAACAGGGAAACGAGCAGCTGAAAGGTTCGAAACGCTGGGACCTCCAGCAAGGCGACGATAATGGTCCGCTCGCGTAACCAAGGCTCGCTCGATGTTCGTCGCCTCATTTACAAATTGTGCCACTGTAGTCGGCGGATCACGAATAAGCCCGCCGAAAATGTCACTCTTGACGCCCCGCATGAGTGCACGCACCTTTTTTTCCTCGGTGGCACGGGGGTCGGCACGGGAGCTAAGTCGTAGGACGTCTTGAACAAAACTCGTTACAGTTTCGTCGGGTCGTTGTACTCGTGTTTGCAGAAGGTCTTCTGCTCGCTGTCGCCGATACTGATTGGCGAACGTCCGTCGCAGCTCTTCCTTACATGTGTCCCAGGATGTAAGGGAGGCCTCGTGGTTTTCGAACCAGTGCCGAGCCGTACTGTCCAGGCAGAAATACAAATTCTGAAGACAGTTTTCGGCATTCCAGCCATTGTGGCGGGCCACACGTTCGTACTGCTCCAGCCAATCCTCCACATCTTCGGAGGCATCGCCATGGAACGTGGCAGCCGCTCGAGGAGCCATCGGTAGGTACACCACGGACGGTGCGAGAAACGAGTCCGTCTGTTGACATTGGGTCGTGGTACTCCGGGCCATTGTAAGTTGTGGTGAGCCGGAGTTCGGCAACAGACCAAATTCAGGAGCAAGTCCTTGAAGTCGCCGGCTGGCACGTATCTCGGCCTCCTCGTCGAAGGGGCGGCGGCTGAGACTTGGGGGCGAACTCAGAGTAGCGGGTTTTGAGGGGCTGTGCTGCATTTACCCCGCACCTCCACCAGAATGTCACGGGTTCTATCGCTACCCGGACGGCAGTCCAGAAGGACAGGGTCAAAGGACGGGGTTGAGGCACAGGAGGCAGAGAGCAGGCGCTTCACCAGGCAAAAGCAGCGGCGTCCCAGAACCACGCGCACTCCGCAGAACCTCGTCTTCTTCTCCCTCCAGAACTGACACGGTTAGCGCGGGTTACAATATAATAAGCAATAATAACTCTTATAGACCTGTTTGAAATTTGGAAACTCATTTAACCACATGTAGGCTCGTAATGGGCGGAATTTCGAACGGCTGTTTGTCACAAGGTGCAAATTCAATCTCATCGCGCCAGCAATTAACGATTGCATAGTTATATCTTCACTGCGGTGGTTTGCACGTACGGACAGGTAATCAAGGAGAAGTCTTAAGCGAACGGTAGCAAACACAGTAGTCAGCTTTCAGCATCAGCGGGATCAAAGGTTTTCTACTTGCCGCGACCCTAAGAAAAATAAATACGCCAGAAACATCGTATGGAGTTGCGTTGTACAAGCATATTAAATGCAAGCTTCTGATATTTGTTACTTTGGCTCGCCTTTTGCTCAAAAGACTTTGTATTGCCACGAACACTTCAGTATATTCCTAAATATATGGACCATGTCAGCGCCAGTTTTGTCTGCCTACTTTGTCCCTCGTCTCTGCGCTGTTATTCCCTTCAATATGGAGCATGAAATAGAAACGTATTGCCAGTATTGGCGAAGGAAATGCACTATAAAACATCATCAAATACATAACTTATTAGCTATACCTTACACACTTTTATTGGTCAACTAAACTGAGCGACTACTGTCAATGCGAAATCTTGAGGCAATGACAAAACGACACGATATCACTTTTCGAAACGAAAAAACCTGACTTTCTACACCCCTAAAGCGTGAAGAAACTCTCGGCGCTTTTTGCTTTGTTTGCGTACAAAAGCGAAGCTGAGCACATTATTGCTGGCACGCACGGAGCTTTTTTTTTTCCTCGAGAAAATCGCTCCTCGGGTGAAATGCAAGCGGCTGCGCAATGAACTTTGCAGCATCGTGGTCGAATATCATGCGCGTCTCTCGGTCGCGTGCTTTTTGCGAATTCTCCACAAAACAAACGGATCAGTGCGGGCGAATAAGGTCCGTATGAAGCTCGGAGCAAATGCGACGTCCGCTGACGGAGTCTTTACTGTGCCTTTGGTGCAACACGTCATCTGCGAAAGTTCAGTTCACATTGAACAACAGGGAGCATCTGAAATACTGAATCCTGGTTTGAAGCGTAAAAAAGAGATGGGATTTATTTTACTGTGCTGATTCAGAAAATGATTTCTTCACTGTGCCAAGCACTCACATGGAATTTGATTTCCATAGCTTTGGACTCCCCACTACACTAACTCGAATAAATCAAAAGCAATGTAGTAAAATTATGTTACTTGTCTATTTACTTGGACCATGTGTATGATATTACATCCGCAATGTGGAAAGTATATTCCTGAAAATATTGTTCCTTTTTTTAATCTCACTACCTTTCGGAATTTTGGACGTGGTCGGCGAAACACACGCTATACCATATCGGGTTTAGTTTGGCCTACAGATTTTGGGTGCTCGTAAGCTCTGCTCTGCTTCCCATGGATCGCACCCTCGAAACGTCTCCCTCGCCATTCAAAACAAATAAATCTCTTTGGGGATCTCAAATAGAAACATGTGTTTTTGGTAAATCCTCCACATCACCCGCGCACTTCTGGGTGCGTCCTAATTCTTCTACATTACTCACATGTTCGGAGAGCGCTTTCTTGTGCTGTTATATAATGCTGGTACTTCTTTTTCTTGAAATGTTTAGGCAGAGACGCGTTGACAAAAATGCAAACTCTTGGTATGAAAAGGACAGAGATAACTGCCTACGTTTGAAAACCACCCGACAAAAAAAAAAAAAAAAGCGGCTACTGTTTCTTAAGGCACCCTTCCCTGCTGTCGAAGAAACACACGGATTCTTATGAAGTGCAGATAATCCTCGTGCATTTGCTAACACGACAAGGCTGTGTTCGGCAGATAAAAAGGGGTTCACCACTGCTGAATTAATCGAATTACCCGCGATGTCATGAAAATAAGTCGACACCATTGGTTGAAGGGCCTTCTTTGAGATATATATGCCGCTATTTTCTTGAGTTGTGTCATAGGGTAATCGCTTGAGTACAGGCGTTCTGCATTACACGCAGGGCGGAGACCGACGGCAGTTTTACTGGTTATATGGAAGGTTTCTACCGTTAATTAAGGTTTGCCGAGCTCTACAATATTTGTTTGCTAGTTACCAGTCAGTCGAGAAAGATAGTAGCAAATTTTACGCGCCTGTAATCATTACTTGCAGTGGCCAGTTACTACCAGCAAAATTGTTTCGCTGACCACACTGCTCATATAGATCTTTAATTCCACAGCTCACGACCAAGTTCCTAAACTTTCTTCTAAACTTTTCCAAACGTGTTCGGCCATCGATCGTAGCGACACAACGACAAGGCAGTGGAAGCAATGCCACTGTTTTTTTTTCTTTTTTACTTCCCGTGGAGAGCAAAAGAGCGCCTAAACCTCTAAAGCCTTCAGGTCGATATTGCGGCCACAAGGTGGGCATAATAAGCACTGAAGCTTGTGTCAGGTTCCCCGACTCCCGATGCCCGCATTTTTCGCCCGCTGCAGGTAGTCAAACTGCGACAGGTTTCTGTTCGAGACAAAGGCTCGCTGAAGTGGACCAGATAGAAGGCAGAATATCAGCTGTGGACTTCTATCGTAACAGAGCGAACTGAGCAAATGGACAAACAGAAATGAAGTGCGAGGTAAGACCGCCGATTGGAAAATATTGCGTCTTTTTTTTTTTTTTTATGGCGGTGCCATCCACCTATTGTTAGATGTTTTCTCGATGTCTAGGGCACCGTGCGACCGATACGGGAGTTGGGGCGTATGCCATGCGGACCTATTTCTTAGAGTGCTGAAATCTCCGTATAGAGTCAAGGGGGCATCACACTCTTTTGCACGTAACTCTTATATTTGAAGGGACAGTTCAATAGTGCAGTAGTATGAGATGCTGTCTTTTCTTCAACAGTACATACACATTCGTTCTGCGTAAATACCTAGGAAAAACATTTGAGTATGTCTTGGCTATCCCGTGCTAAAACTGTATTACCCATTTGGCATGCTACTGTACCAGGTTTACGTGACTTACGTGACGTCACGCATACGGTATTTACTAAGGTAATCGCTAATAGAATCAGGACAACCTTAGACTGCAATCAAGCAAAGGATCAAGCAGGTTTTCGGAAGCGGTACTCTACTATCGATCATATCTATACCATCAATCAGGTGATAGAAAAATGCTCGGAATATAACCAGCCCTTATACATAGCGTTCATTGATTAAGAAAAAGCATTTGACCTAGTTGAAACATCGGCGGTGATGCAGGCATTGCGAAATCAGGGGGTAGACGAACCGTACCTGAAAGTGCTGGAAGATATAAATAGTGGCTGCACAGCAACCATAGTTCTGCATAAAAAAAGTAACAGAATTCCCATAAAGAAAGGTGTTAGGCAAGGAGACACAGTATCCCCAGTCCTATTCGCAGCTTGCTTAGAGGAAGTATTCAGAGACTTGGAATGGGAGCAGTTGAGCAGTTAGGGATAAGGGTAGATGGAGAATACCTCAGTAATCTGTGATTTGCTGATGACATTGCCTTGCTAAGCAACTCGGGGGATGAGCAGCAAATAATGTTTGATGACCTAGACAGGAAAAGTAGAAAGGTAGGCTTGAAAATCAATATGCAGAAGACTAAGGTAATCTTCAACAGCCTCGGGAAGAAGCAGCAGTTTACATTAGGTAGTGAAGTACTGGAAGTAGTAGGCAAATATCTCTACTTAGGACAGGTAGTAACCGCAGATCCGGAGCATGAAAAGGAAATAACAAGAAGAATAAGACTGGGATGGAGCGCATTTGGCAAGCACTCGCAGGTTATGACTAGCAGCTTACCGATATCGCTCAAGCGGAAAAAATACAACACTTGCATCTTACCTGTACTCTCCTACGGGGCTGAAACGTGGAGGCTAACCAAGAGAGTTCTACTTAAGTTGAGTACAACCCAGAGGGCTATGGAACGAAAAATGGTAGGGGTAACATTAAGAGATAGGAAGCGTGCAGAGTGGGTCAGAGAAATAACTCAAGTTACTGACATTCTAGTGGAAATTAAGAAGAAATGGGCATGGGCAGGAATGTAGTGCAAAGAGAGGATAACCGATGGTCGCTTAGGGTAACAAACTGGATTCCAAGGGAAGGAAAGCGTAGCAGGGGGCGGCAGAGAATTAGGTGGGCGGATGAGGTTAAAAAGTTCGCAGGGGTCAAGTGGATGCAGCTAGCACCGAACCGGGTTAAGTGGAAAAATATGGGAGAGGCCTTCGCCCGGCAGTGGGTATAGTCAGGCTGATTATGGTGATGATGTACCAGGTTTGGCTGTTCATTTCAAACGGATCAGGAAAGCAGGAAAAAGGGCGCGTCGCAAACCTCATTCATCTCTTAATACTTTTCAATGATAACCCTTCTAGATATTGGCCTGTATTCAGTTTAATAACGAGCGTAATCTCTCTTTGTGCGATTGTTACACTGCCGGTAGCAGCTGCATGACATGTTATGGTACCGTATGGTATGGTATGGTGATAGCCTACCGCTCGCCATCTCTGAAGGACACGACACCTGCCAAACCCCATTGCTAGTTTATGCAGAGAAGCCCTCGTAATTGAGGAAGCGATCGTGTCTCCCACGGGTCCCCTCCGTAGGAGACAGGATGCACCTGAGGACAACGGCGCCTCCCTAAGTCGTTTGCCTTAGTTCCTTCCCACACGCACAATGGAGAAACTAAATGATTTCTGACCGCCGCCGCCGCCGTACACGCGACTCCTCTCCTCTGGAGGCTACATCCGGTTAGGAGCCAGGCCCCCCGCACGTTCGCGCGCACCAACAATGGCGCCTATCAGGGATGTCGGTGATGACAACTCGCAAACGCCATAACGCTGCCTTTGCGACAGAGGACACGTTGCCATAGAAAATGGCAACTCATCTTTGTCTCATTTTGTAGGATGACTTTATTTTACTGGTAGAATTCTGCTTCAGGTTGATCAAGCTCAATCCACGGAGCAGGGGTTAGAAAGCATGTTTATTGCTTCATAACTCACGGGGAAGACCACCGAAGATGGCAACCCGTATTTCTTTGGTAATAAAGACCATAAAATTTAAATCGATAGCAAATATTTCAATCAACATTGAGACTCCGGACTCTGCATGTTGTTGTTCTTGTTGCGACATTAGAAGGAAAAGAAAATGCACGTTCCTGCAAATGGGTCTGTAGCTGAGCCACTACCACTGCATTATGCGAACAGAAGAAAAAATACAGAAGAAAAAGAAGAAGAAGGAGAGAGAAAGACGTGAGTCGCAAATGCTGTCGTCACGAGTCGCAAACGCCACCGAAGCGGGGCCGGATGCAATGACGTCCTACAACAGGTAAAAACGCAGTTGGCAGGTGATTCCCCACCGCAGACAACGGGGGCCCACCATTCCCATCCCCGTAGTGCCAGGAGCAGCCATCCTTCCCTTCACTGCTTTGCATGTAAGTCTGCAATCTCACACCGAGAAGTTGTACTCTACAGGAGGAATTGAACGGGTGCGCAACACGGAAACGGACACAGACAAGAAGGGGGCACCACATGCGCACACTACCAACTATTTATTAAACGGAAAGGTGGCATATTTATACGTCCATCTCAAGCATCACACTCATCGCCACAGTCCGCTTCAAACCCAACTCGTGAACGCCGAGCAGCACCGACAGGAAATCAGACAAGATATTTCAAACCTCAGTGGATAAACTATCAAAAACGGGGAAAAAAAAAATTTTTTTTTCCTTTTTTTTTCCTTTTTTTTTCTTTCTTTTTTTAAACACGGATGGCAGGCCATAACTCATAGCAAATGCAGTGTGGACCGAAAACAGCAGAGTAAGACATGAGAAGCGACCAGCCCGTGCCCTAACAAATAAAAAATAAGACGATAAAACAATCGTAGCAAAAGCAGAGTCAAAACAGTTAAGCAAAAGCAGTCAGAACCCTAAGCCAATAACAAAGGACGATCGTAGCAAAAGCAGAGTCAAAACAAATGAAGCAAAGGCAGTAAAAAAAAAAACAGTAGCAACAACAACAACAGTAAACAACAACAAAAGGCGATCATAGCAAAGGCCGAGTCAAACAAAGGAAGCAAAAGCAGTCAAAAACCTAAACCGTACACCAACATTTGTAGGTCAAGGAGAGTCAAAGAAATGAAGCAAAAGCAGTCAAACACAATCGTATACCAAAAGCATAGTCAAACAAAGGGGGAGCAAAAACAGTCAGGAACCTAAAAGCAACTAAAAACGATCGTAGCAAAAGCAGAGTCCAAACAAAAGAAACAACAGCGGTCAAACCTAAAACAACAGCAACAAAAAGCACTGGTAGCAAATGAAGAATCAAATGAGCGACGAAATTAACAACCCGCCTAACTAAACATCACAAGGCTGTTAAAAATTCCGGGCTTAAAGTCGCACAGTGCATGCCGTCACAAAAAATTATCAAGGAATGAAACTTCATTTCTACGGAGGGATACAGACGAGTCGCTAACACAAATGCTACCCTTCTTTTTGATCATGAAGGCTTCAAGAATTTCCCGTGCCACCTGATCGCGACTCCTGCCCAGAATCCTTATACCGTTAAGCATTGGCTCACAGTTGCAATCTTTGCAATGGGTAGACAAATTTAACCCGCCTCTGTTTTCTAACGATTTCTCATGCTCCCGTGCTCTGTCGTTAATACAGCGACCCGTCTGGCCTATATAGACCCCTCCACACGTCAGTGGGATTTCGTAGACCACTCCGACGGCACAGGAACAGTAATGCTTGCCGTGCCTCTTTTCGCACAGGGGTTTCTTCTTCTGCCCGATTTTCGAGCACAATCCGCTCAGCTTTTTGGGCGCGGAGAAAACGACAGGTACGTCGTACCGGCCGGCGACTTTCTTCAAGTTAGGTGCCACTCGGTGAATATAGGGGAGCACTTGTGGTCGGCTTGATCCCGGCTTAGCATGGGATTTCTTCTTCTTCCCTTTAATTTTTTGTAGGAGGGTCTCCGCTACGCTGCAAACAACAGAACACGGGAAACCAGCCCTTCGAAGTCTTTCGATCTGATTGTTGAAACTAGCCTCAGCCATGTGAGCACAAGACTTAAGTAATGCGGACTCTAGGCAAAGCGAAGCGATCGCCCTTTTTACAGTCTTAGAGTGTGCTGATTCGTACGGAAGCAGTTCCTTTTTGGCGCGGGGGGAATACATCCAACACACCCGCCCTTCAAGAACTTTGACATTGATATCTAAAAATTGCAAGCTGTCCTTAACTGGTAGTTCATTAGTAAATGCCAGCCCTTTTCCTTGTTGTCTGAAAACAGATAAGATACTTTCCACTTTGCTGGGGAGCGTCAATGCAGTGTTAGTTCTTTTAAGAATTACCAGGTAGTCATCAACATATCTAAAAATTCGCAGGACTAGGTCATTGTCAAGGGAAGAAGCTAAAGCACGGTCAATAGATGATAAAAATATATTACACAGGGCGGGGGCAACACAGGAACCTATGCAAATGCCTTTTTTCTGCAAGTACATTTCTGTGTCAAAGGAAACAAACGTAGACCTGAGGTAAAATTCAAGGAGTGATAAAAAATTGTCCCTTAGTCCAGCTGAGTTTTGAAATGTTATAACGCCATTAGATTCAATACACTCCCGTACGGATTTGAAAAGGTCGCTATGCTGAACTGAAAAGAAAAAATCTACGACGTCTACAGAAAATAAGTACCCAATGGAAGACTGGTCTTTTAAAAAAGCTGTTACGTCTGCTGAATTCCTGGTGGCAAAGGGATCGTCCACTTCCAGTCCTTTCAAATGCTTCAGGAGAAATTTACTCAACTTTTGCTGCCACGAATCCCGCTCACTAACAATGGATCTAAAAGGCATGCCTGGCTTATGGGTTTTCACCGTAAAAAACACATCAAGAGACCCTTTCTTACATTCGCTGATTCCTTTGGCCAGCCTGGAGAGTTGGAGCTCATTACATAACGAGATGGCTTTCGTTTTAACTCTACAAGCACTCTTCTTCACCTGAACAAAGTTCTTCAAAATGGCCTGCGTCGCCTTTTGTTTGAAAAGGCCCACTGGAACAACCGCAAAACTACCTTCTTTATCAGCTTGAAGGAGTCTAAGGTCGTTGTCCTTGAAAAACGACACAACGTGTTGCGTCGTTTTTTTTTTTTTTTTTTGCTGCCTTTGCTTCATTTGTTTTGACTCTGCTTTTGCTACGATCGTCTTTTGTTGTTGGCTTAGGGTTCTGACTGATTTTGCTTAACTGTTTTGACTCTGCTTTTGCTACGATTGTTTTATGGTCTTATTTTTTATTTGTTAGGGTTCGGGCTGGTCGCTTCTCATGTCTTACTCTGCTGTTTTCGGTCCACACTGCATTTGCTATGAGTTATGGCCTGCCTTCCGTGTTTAAAAAAAGGAAAAGAAAAAGAAAAAAAAGAAAGAAAAAAAAGAAAAAAAATGTTTTTTTTTTCCCCCCGTTTTTGATAGTTTATCTACTGAGGTTAGAAATATCTTGTCTGATTTCCTGTCGGTGCTGCTCGGCGTTCACGTGTTGGGTTTCGAGCGGACTGTGGCGATGAGTGTGATGCCTGAGATGGACGTATAAATATGCCACCTTTCCGTTTAATAAATAGTTGGTAGTGTGCGCATGTGGTGTCCCCTTCTTGTCTGTGTCCGTTTCCGTGTTGCGCCGCCGTTCAATTCCACCATGCACCAAATCGCCCCCAGGCCGTTATTCTGTTGTACTCTACAGAGCCCTACTTTTTGAATGAGCGGTTCAGCTAAGGCATATAAGCATACCTAGGCCTTAACAGAAACGCTCAGTCAAAACGTAATTCCATGTAAAGTATATCTTCTCTGTGTGAGATTTTTGAAGCGAAAGCTTCATTAGGGCACTTACCTTTCAAAATTGCTTGACCATCAAAAAACTGGTGCAACCTTGTCCTGATCACATGTAGATGTTCGCCATTCTTTGGCGTCTACCGAAAATGTACTGCGCCTGCATTTCCCCACAACCTAACTTCAAGATAAGGTATGAAAAAAAAAATCACGTTCAAACTTTGTTTAACCCCCCTCCCCCCCCCCTTCCCCCCCCCAAAAAAAAAAAAAAAACATTATTAGGATACAGTGCCGGCATCTGTCTGTGTAACTTGGCCTCTGTAACTTTGAATTGGTATTCTTGTCAATATTGTGTAAACTAGCAGTCTCCATGGTACGCAAACTCTACCACAGGAATTCAGTGCACTCATCAATTTAAATCATGTCCACCCGTCACAATTAGGCGGGCACGCAAACAAAATCCTTCTCCTGCACACTGGTGGCTTTGGCAACCTGTGCAGCAGCCGCAGCAGTCATATTGGGTTTGCCGTGGGTTCTCGCCCGCTCCTTGCGAAGGCGCTCTTGTTCTCGCTGACCGTCGACATCTCAGGTGGACGTTGACGCTCATTGATTTCAAAGGCGTTCTCATTCTCGGTGGAAAGCGCTGTTTCTCTCGCTCCTCTTCTTTCCTCAAAAATTGCGCTTGATGCTTCCTTAGGCGATCGTTGTCGCTTCTGTAGAGGGTGAACAAAAAATACTGTTTATTGCTGCTTCACTTGACTATAGTTTGAAGCGATGCTGCAACAACAAACAAAATTGTCGAAAGCCTCTGAGCCTCACTATACCGCATATCGATGTTGTGTTTCCTTGGTGGACGCAACTGTGACAGACAAAGAGTTGTAAATGTACCTAATGAATGAATGCATGCATTAATATACTTCTTTAGCATCCACATTATCGCCTCCTACTTGCATAATTACAGTCGACTCTAGGCGTTTGTTCTGAACCCCTCCAGAGAAAGGCAACGAACCATCATAAAATTACTTATGGTAGGGTACGCTACGCTATTAAATAGTACAATATTGTTCGGTGCGGTACGGTACTGTGTTATGATTTAGTGCTGCGAGATATCGTATGTGAGGTAGAGCTGCATATAAGCTATAAAAAGATTAGTTGTGGTGTATCTCGGTTAGCCCAAGTTGAATTGTGAAAGCAATGGCCGAAGCTTCGTTTGCCTGCTGCACTATTCCCCTATCACGCCCTACCAGAGTAAGGTGCTGCATTATTTGGGACAATTAAGCTCACCCTTTAAGGGTATGACGCGAGAGCGTAAGCTGCCAGCCCACATATAGACCAACACCGAGCTGAGACGTAAGCGCGATGCGGTGGCGCTTCTGTCGCCAGGCTGGGCCGGTTGGGGATGAAAACTAGGCTTAGCGCCCTTTGGAATACATGGACCCGAACAATTTCGAAGCAATTTTATAATTTCACGGCGCACCTATGTTCTCGTTATTCGGTACAGAGCAACCATGAACATACTAGAACAGATAACGAGCGTATGAAATCTCATTAATGAGGCGAAGTATTTTTAAAATACCGCGAAACGTATGCGGGTACAAGTTGGGAGGGCGACCCATATAAACACATGTAAACATAACTTACCGCAACATTTTACTCTGTTCAGCAGCGTTGAACCCTTCTCATTTTTTGGTGAATGTCTTGTATCACGCCCCGACATCATGTTGCATGGCACACTACATACAGTTGCAAGTACTGCAAGTCTGACGACTTGTGGGACCGTTCACAGCACGATAAACTGACCGGGCACAGTTGCAGACGACAATGCACCACCGATGCTGTCGCTAGCAGACGCTCCGGAGCTGGAGGGGGCCGCGGTGGGTATCGTCAGCTGCGCTATCGTCTGCTGCAATGTTCGACTCTCGTTCGGTCCGTATTGTCGTACGCCGTTTGACAACTGCCTTTTAAATGTAATTCTGTCTAGGATGTATCACCTGAGGTACAGCATTATCAAGCTCATTTACTCCATGCGGCACCATATCAGACTGTAAACAAAACTACGTGTTTCACTACATGAGCATTTTGTGGGTGTCCAGATTCACAACATAGATTATTCGGGGAGTTTTAAAATTAAACCGTCTCTGCAATGACGCAGCATACTTCTTCAAAGCACTGGCCAATGTTTAACGAGCGGCTACCACTTCTGTGCTCTGCGAAACGAGAAAAATGTTGCGGTAAGTTGCGTTTACTTGTGTTTTTATTGGTCGCCGTCCTAACTTGCACCCCTATACGATTCACGGTGTTTTAGAAATACTTCGCCACGGTCATGAGATTTCGTACTTTCTCGATCTGTTCTAAAATGTTCACGGTTACTCTTCACCGAATAAGGACATCACTGGTGTCTCGTGAATTAAAAAAAGCTGCTTAGAAATATTTCAGTTCCATGTATTCCTATGGGCGCTAACCCTATTTTCACCCCCAGTCGGCTGCGACGCTGCGAGCGCCCCCTTTTTTGTAAACACGGTATTGGTCTATAAATTGAGAAGGGTTCACCGATACTCAACCGAATGTGGAGGGAAAGTACCAGCAGTGGGTGACCAAGCGGCAACATGAGGAGCACCCCCCCCCCCCCCCCCACTTAATCCCATCTCCCCTCCCCTCGGACGCCAAGAGTGCCGCCACAACTCAGGCCTTCATAACCCGCGTCCAGTATTCCCTCTCCAAGAATACCCCAAAGTTCTCATCATCATCTTTTTCTCGGCTGTTCAAGGTCATTCGTGACTGCAGCCACGGACTAAGCGAGGGTCTGCAATCTGGCGTAGTATTGCTTTCACAATAAAATGCGACAACGGTGCAGAAAATGGAGAAATGTGAAAGCTTGAGTGTTGCTGCTGCACACGGTACATCACGCGCCTCTCGGCGACCGCGACTAACTTTCCATTGAATACATTAAAGTTCACGGGCGTTCTAAAATGGGTTTAGAGCAATGGACAGCGGCAGTATGTGTTACTCACAGAATCCCACTACTATCATTCTCACGGTCGACAAAGATAACTATGATGTGCGTATCGTGATCGCCGGTGTGGCGCAGTTAAGTATGTTCTGGTTCCGGCCACGCCAGTGAACGGACGCAGGATGCAGGGCTCCGCAGGAGCGGCTTCAGCGGCCATGTCAGGCCGCGGTAACAGGGCTATGGAACAGGATAATGGCTACCAGGTTGTTCTGCCAAGTCTTCCAACAGGGCGTTTTGTGTTAAACACAGTTTTTTTGCACGCGGATATCAGGGCCCACCCGTACCGGGTGGAAGATTTCCGAGACGCGTTGGCTCAGCGTTCGCTGCTCCCTGACGTTATCGCCATGGGGGCGTATCGAATGAGCCACGTCTGGGCCATCACCATGAAAGACGCGGATGCTGTGTAGAAGATTGCTGGAGTGGGTGAGTTGTGTGTGAAGCAACGTCGCTGCCTCGTTATTGATCCTGCCAACCAGGATGTGAGGCTGAAGCTCCACTGGTTGCTTCACAACGTTCCGGATGAAGATGTGCGTGTGGCCTTCGCGCAGTATGGAAAGGTTTCCGAAGTGGCCAGGGTGCGCTGGCGCGTGCATGGCATATCGGATAAGGGTTCAACTACCAGGATTGTCACCCTGAAGATGAAAGTGGGGGTCAAACTGGACGACTTGCCGCACCAGCTGAACGTCGGTGGTGAGTTGGCGCTCGTCGTAGTACCTGGAAGGCCTCCGTTATGTCTCCGGTGTCGAAGTACCGGCCACATTCGCCGAGAGTGTAAGGTTCCGCGTTGTGGTGCATGCCGTCGTTTTGGCCACGAAGAAGGGCAGTGTTCTCGCAGCTACACGAGCATCGCTGGACCTGGGAACAGCGAAGATTTTTCCGAGCATCTGATGGATGAGGCGGACGCGGAAGAGGCAGCCGAAACAACCTTGCAACCGGCAAGGAATGATGGGCCGGTGTTGACCCCTTTGACAATGAGGAGGACGTCCACGGCCGTTGCGACAGCGGATTCCGCACCAGTGGAGAATGGTTCCCAACTGGACGCAAGTAACAGAGTGGCGGACGCCAGAGAACCTGTGCTCGAGAGCCAAGGCAGCGCGGAGTCTCCCAACTCCGAAGTTATGGACTTCAACGCAGGAGTAAGCGGCCTACCCGTTGGGAAGCGGCCCCATAATGAGAGCGCCGGTGAGGATCTGCAGCCTGGTGGTGGCAGTGACGAGCCGCCATCGAAAGCACCGGGGGTTCGATGTTCGACGTTGAGGCCTCGGCTGAACGTTTCGTCCGAGACGCGGCAGGCGGGGAAACCGCCTCCGTAGTTTGGACGTGACCTAATGCATGTGAGTGCAGGGGGTGCGTCAGCCGTCATAGCCTGTTTTCGGCTGTGGCTCTTTGACTGTGTTTATGGAAGGTGGCAAGTGCGGTGGTCAGGCACGCCTGAGTACGCATTCAGACATCCCTTTGGGAGGCCGGATACGAGCGCGTACGCTTCGGAGCCTCGGACAAGCAGAGCAACATGGACGATTGAGGTAGGCATCACATGGATCGGGCGCCTTTTTCTCTAGACGCATGGCAATTAAGCTAGATGTCCCATTACGTGTAGCAGCCTTGAATGTTAGAGGGCTTGGAGCCCGAAGGCGGCAATGCCAGTTGAATCGCCTGCTGCTAGATAATGAAATCGACTTATTAGCCGTTCAAGAGTCGAAGATAGAATCTCAGGACCATGCAGACCGCATGGTGTCTGTTTTCCATGCAAACTTTAATGTGTGTGTTTGTCACTCTGTGGGGGCATCAGGCGGATGCCTTCTTTTCATTCGCAATACTTTGGGTATAAGCGTACACTGCGTATTTGCATGCGAAAGTGGCCGACTCTTGGTTGTTGACTTTTTGTACTCAAATTTATTTTGGCGTGCTGTCTGTATGTACGCCCCCAATGTTGAAAGTGATCGTCAAAACTTCTTTTATTCAGTCGAGCCGTACTTGAAATGTGACAAAATTTTGCTTGTATTGGGCGATTTTAACTGTGTGTGTGCTGCTACTGTTCGAGTGAAGATTAGATCAGCGAAAGACAACAGCGCTGAACTGCTGAATGTATTTGTGCGTGACTATTGCTTGGAAGACATTGGAAATGTGTTTTCTGCTGGAACCCGTCCGGAATACACGCACTTTCAACGCGATAGTCACGCGAGACTAGACAGGCTGTATGTATCTATTGATCTCGTCCCAATTTGTACCGACTATAATGTAAAACCTATTTCGTTTAGTGATCATTGCCTTGTTAGCGCGACTTTTGGAATGAAGGTTAAGAAATCTGTTTTCAACTGGCATCTATGGAAACTGAACGAGAAAATTTTGAGGATGAAGAGTTTGTTAAGGTAATCACGAGCGATTTGGAATGTTTGCTTAAGGTGCATGAAGAAAGCCATGCAGATAAATGGGAAAGATTTAAAGAGCAGGTGAAGATAAAAGCAATAGAAAAGAGCCGTGTAATTCGATACAAACAGAAAGAAACAGAAAAGAAACTTCATAGACAACTTGAGTGCCTGTTGTGCATGGAAAGCTGGGCGCCAGGAAAGTTCACAAAGCAAATAAGAGATGTGAAATCTCATTTAGAAAGAATCGGCGCTGAGAAGTACAGAGCCGCGGTTATACGTGCAAGAAGCGATAAACTGTGGGCTGGTGAGGCGCCGACAAAGCGAGCGCTATCAGATGAAAAAAGGTATGCTTGCCAGAAGGAAATCAGGCAAATAAGACATGAAGGGCAAATTACAAACGATGCTAAAGATATAAAGTGTGCGATTCTGAAACATTTTGCTGAGCTTCTGAGTAATACGCGCGAACATAGTGAAGGGTTTCCAATAGAATATTTACGGCTAATGCCAACGCTCGAAGATCGTGTGAAAGAGAGCCTTGAAATGCCTATTACAATGCAAGGGATAGAAAAGGCCATAGATGACCTCCCATGTGGGAAAGCCCCTGGACCAGATGGGCTGAGCGCCTCCTTTTACAAAGCATTTAAAAACCATGTTTCCAGCCTTATGTTGGAAGCGATAAGAGAAGCCTACGAACGCAAAAAAGTGCCATTATCATTTATTACGTCACACATCGTACTTATTCCAAAAACTGATGATCCAGAGAAACGCCTGTTGGTGAAGTCCTATAGGCCAATAAGCCTGACAAATTTTGATTGCAAAATCTTCATGAAGGTTTTAGCGAAGAGATTGCAGAGTGTAATAGCCAAATTAGTCGGACCGCACCAAACGTGTGGCATAAGAGGTCGTAGCATCACCACAAATATACATGTGGCACGAACCGTACTGGAATGTGTAGACACGCTTGGAAGTCAGGTTGCCATGATTCAGCTGGATTTGGAAAAAGCGTTCGATCGCGCATCACACGAATCCTTTTCTCCATTCTAGAACATTGTAACCTGGGCTCGGTAATCGTGGAGGGAGTGAGAATGGTGTACGCAAACTGCTCGACGCGTATTATAGTGAATGGCGATCTCACTGACAGTCTCGCAGTGCGTTCTTCGGTGAGGCAAGGATGCCCACTCTCTCCTCTGCATTTTGAAGCCTATCTCGAGCCATTATGTTTGGCCATTCTCAATAATGAATGCAACTCGGGTTTCAAGCTTCAATCGGCGCATGTGAAGCTACTTGCATACGCGGACGACATTGCAGTATTTTGTAAAAACAGAGAGAGCATTTGTGAATTGGTTAACGTTGTTCAAAAGTTTTGTGACCAGACTGGATGTCAGGTTAACTCGGAAAAAAGCTCCGGGTTTTGGCACGGCTTATGGGATGCTGAACCGGCTGCTTTCTCCCGATTGCAATGGTCTTCCTTGCCAATGCAGTATCTGGGTGTGCCCCTACAATGTTATCGCGATCCTAGCTTACATTGGAAGGAAGAAACAAATAGAGTGCGGGAGAAAGCGGAAGCATGGCAGGGAAGGCAACTGTCAATCTTTTCACGCGCGTTCATCTGCAATGTGTTTTTGATTTCAAAGATAGGGTATGTAATGAATGTTCTATGTGCGTCACGAACTGCCATTCAAAAAATTCATCGTGTGTTTGCGGTTTTTCTTTGGACTTCGACCTGGGAAAAGACGAGGCGAACGAATTTATTTTTTTCTTTAAAAAAGCGGAGGAGTCGGTTTGATTCAGTTGTTTCTGCGCCAAGTGGTATCGCGCCTTTTTTTTTCTTCGCGATCAAAATGACACCTTCTTAAGAACAGTCATGCAAGTGCGGCTGCAAAGGCTGTTACCCGGATTTGTTGTCTCCTCAAGTGAAAACATGCGTGGTGTTGTCACAAGATATTTGCGCGAGGTAGTTCTCTCTTACAAGTTGTTAGAAGTGCGTTTTCCCGTGAATATTTGTACAGTGTTGGCAAGAAAAAGCTGTATAAGGACCTAGTGGAAATTATGCTGCCGGCACCTTTGTATCGAGAGACCTACCGTGGATGCCCAGGGCAGGATATTTTAAAACGAGTGAAGAGGATGCCAGTTCGACCGGCTGCCAAAACGTTCTTTTTTAAGTTGCACTCGAACACTCTACCCGTCAAAACCTGGCTTCAGGAAAAAGGAATCTATGTCCCTTGGACGACAAACTGCCAGCTTTGCAAGAAGCCAGAGACAAGTGAACACATATTCTTAGACTGCTGGGATGCAGTATTTCATTGGGACGTGCTACAAAGAACAATTAAAAAAGAGCTACCACTAAACCCTTATGGCATCCGGTTTTTACCGGGGGAGAACGAAGACGTACTCTATGATTTAATAATGCTTCTGGACCTCCACAGCTTGTGGAAAACACGGATGCAAGTAAGGTATGAAGATATTAACATTCGCAGTGTACGTGAAAATTTTGTTAAAAGTGCTGTTTATCTACGGGAATGTATCTGCGCGCTCCCCGACCAACCACAGTGGGCAGAAGTTCTGAATGACCTGGTAAAATTGAAGAAATTTTAACCTCACACGCGTCAGCTCAAGGGCAGCTGATGTGTTTTATTAAGTGTGACAATTTGTTGTTCATGTATACTTCGGAAATAAAGAAGAAAAAAAAAGCCGGTGTGGCGCAGTTGGTTAAAGCCCTCGGTAGGGGATGCAAGGGATGGAGGTTCGATTTCCAGGGGAGACAAAGTTTATTTATTTGTTTTTACGTTCTTCCTCATATTAGACTGGTCGATGAAGTCACCAGGTGATGAAGTCACAACCACATGGTATCCCGCGAAATCTCTTGAAGAAGTGTTACCCTTCTCGGTGGACGGACGGACAGGGTCATGTCCGCGCGTATATATGAGCCATTTAAAGTTTTCGCCTTTATACGGTGTAGTAAAGATCTTCGCAATAATTTTGACCACCAAGAGCTTGTGATCTAAGCTTTGGTGACTATCAGTGTGTTTGAAATAATATAAAATAATTAGAGAATTTATTCTTGAATAGGAAAGTCGAAATATGTTTCTGTACTTGCGCACAAGGAAAGTACCGACGAATGTTTATATCGGTTTAGAAGAGCAGAGGGGCATGAATTTTTCACTCCAAGCATAAACAAATTTTCAACCATAATTTTCACCAATGTAAAACGTGAAGACATTCATTTATTCAAGCATACTTTAACAAATTACTGACATTGCCTCAAAAATTATGCAACGAAAATTTGACGAAATAATGTGGCACCGCTCTAATGTTTCGCACCCTGCAGTTAAAAGAGAAGCCCATTAATGCGCTCCAAACACGTTTTTTTTTTTCAAATTTAACCAACCAAGCCAATACGCATTGATTTTGTTTCAAATGTGAATAGGGCACCTCTGTCATTGTCTTGGTTGATTAAATTTGAAAAAGAAAACGTGTTTGGAGCGCATTAAAGGGCTTCTCTTTTAACTGCAGGGTGCGAAAAATTAGAGCGGTGCCACATTATTTCGTCAAATTTTCGTTGCATAATTTTTGAGGCAGTGTCAGTAATTTGTTAAAGTATGCTTGAATAAAAGAATGTCTTCACGTTTTACATTGGTGAAAATTATGGTTGAAAATTTGTTTAAGCTTGGAGTGAAAAATTCACGCCGCTCTGCTCTTCTAAACCGATATAAACATTCGTCGGTACTTTATTCAGCCTTGTGCGCAAGTACAGAAACATATTTCGACTTTCCTATTCAAGAATAAATTCTCTAATTATTTTATATTATTTCAAACACACTGATAGTCACCAAAGCTTAGATCACAAGCTCTTGGTGGTCAAAATTATTGCGAAGATCTTTACTACACCGTATAAAGGCGAAAACTTTAAATGGCTCATATATACGCGCGGACATGACCCTGTCCGTCCGTCCTCCGAGAAGGGTAACACTTCTTCAAGAGATTTCGCGGGATATCATGTGGTTGTGACTTCATCACCTGGTGACTTCATCGACCAGTCTAATATGAGGAAGAACGTAAAAACAAATAAATAAACTTTGTCTCCCCTGGAAATCGAACCTCCATCCCTTGCATCCCCTACCGAGGGCTTTAACCAACTGCGCCACACCGGCTTTTTTTTTTTCTTCTTTATTTCCAAAGTATACATGAACAACAAATTGTCACACTTAATAAAACACTTCAGCTGCCCTTGAGCTGACGCGTGTGATTTTGTTTCAAATGTGAATAGGGCACCTCTGTCACGCCCCGCCGGGGTGGTGCAGTGGTCCGGGGTAGTGCAGTGGTAAGACGCCCGACTACTGTGCCGGAGTTCCCGGGATCGAATCCCGGCCTCGGTGGCTGCGTTTCGATGGAGGCGAAACGAAGTGGCGTCCGTGTGCTGTGCGATGTCAGCGCACGTTAAAGATCCCCAGGTGGTCGAAATTACTCCGTAGCCCTCCACTACGGCTCCCCTTTCTCTCTATCCACTTTCACTCCCACCTTCATCCCTTCCCTTACGGCGCGGTCAGGTGTCCACAGAGCAAGTGTGACAGATACTGCGCCTTTCCCTTCCTATGAACCAACCAACCAACCAACCAACCTCTGTCAAGAACTTACCCACAGCCGAAATTTCACGCTTTCCGTGAAGGGAAACTACAGCAGCTCTTTGGGCCTTATCTGGTTTTTCTCCTTGGACGCAGTGCGCGTAGAGCAGTTAATCTCTTCAGTAACAGTGCTCTCAACCTCGCCTGCATTTGTTTTCCCAGAAAAGGAGATATATTTTTGGTGCGTGAGGGATTTGGTTTAGACGGCTTCAAGTCGTGTTATGGGAGCATGGAAGAAGCCTTGAATAAAATTGTTACCTTTTGAACATTCGAGTAGGCGCAGCCATTAGTGATGGGAAACTAAAGCTGTCTCTAGTGTTGGTAATAAAATTTGAAGAATTTAGTTGCATCTTACGATGTGATAAACATAGGCTGGAATTCCGCACACCAGTAAAATGGGCAAAGCAGAGCACGATCCTGTGAACTAGAATTTTCAAGCGAAAGCTTCACTGCCCAACTTCGGGCCAAGGTCAGTGACATCTCACGTTTTACTTTCATTCAGCCAGAAGACAGTGTGATTCTAGGGAACCTAAGCTCAAGTTCGCTGCGAAATAGCAGCTCTTCATTTCCTGTATGGAGGCGAAATGTGAAACGATGGGACGCCCCCAGAGCAGGCGCTCCACTAGCTTCCTGTGCACGCGTGGTGATCGAGTTGCGCCTGGTGGTTATTTGGTAATACAGAAACGCTGGGCAGCCACAATGGCAGGTGAAGTGCTAAAGAACGCGGCTCATGTGGGAAAATGTGCAGATTCCTTTGGAAGCGTTTCCGCAAGTCCTGTTGTCCAACTACATGGTATCGTTCAAATCGTCTCTTATTCTTTGTGGAAACGAAAAGAGACAATTTCCCCTTTCTGCGTAAACTAGGGAATGTTGTCAGTTTATAAAGACAGGTTTGAGAGGCATCGAAAGAGTACAATGGTTTAATACCACGCCTATAAAATGATGGGGGTGGAGGGATCTGTTGCGTCTCGCTCCCCGCGTCTGGCTTATTTTGCCGAATTTTTTGTGCTGCTCGCTCCCTGCTTTGGGAGTTTGTGAGTGCTTTGAAACCTACCAACTTAACGGATGTCCAGTCTGCGACATCCGCGATTGACTCTCATGCATGAATGTGCCGTGGTTGCCTGTCTTTTCATTTCTAGAATGACCATGAAATTGCCGAGGACTGAGGCTATTTTGTTGGAAAACATGCCTTGCTGAGAAGCTTTTACTTATTCCCGCCACACAAACGAGTAACTGAACTATGACGGAAGCGCAATACAAAATCACACATATGGCTCTATCGACCCTACTCACCGGAGCACCCTATTCGCGTCACAGGTTTCATGAGTTCGAACTAAATACTATCATAAATGAAGCACAACCATTTATAGAAACCGAAATAAAAGACATACGTACAGTACACCAGCTTTCATAAAGCTTAGATTTCACCTGCCTCCCGAGCCAGCGAGCCGGTTATGTCTCCATCTGCGCAAAGACCACGCGCTGCTAGCGTTCGTGCCTCTGAAGAAACATCCTTTAGAAACATATTTATTATTCGACTGCAGAATTTGCTTTAGTAACGTCGTGATATAAAACAAAGCCGTATATAGATCCCACGCTTCAGGTCAAAAAGATGCATGGTCACCGAGCGAGCCGCTTCATTTCACAGTGCTCACAACACTTTTGAATACTTTAATCACATTCTATAAGACAATGCAACTACATAAGAGACTTATGCCTCGAGACGCACTTCCTACGCTGTTATCGCTCAAGTGGGAAGTGCATTTCACCATAAATAGCTACTCAGCACTGTCTGTCGTTTGCTCTACTGTGGAGACGTGAATTAAATGTCTGTATCATTTAATTAAGTTTCCTTAATTTAAATACACTTCAGGGTGAAGAATCAACTGGACGGAATGCAGGCTGTATGTTGCGATGCGCCTGCACGGGCTTGAGAAAGCGCTGCGCCGCATGCTGCGAAGGCAGCGAAGTGAGCCGGCAGCGTCTCAGTTCGTGCTTTTGTGACAAACGTGGTGCGGTCAATCACGAGCCACACCACCGACGAGCGATGCTTTGGGAGCCTATAAGCAATGACCATGCACCACCCATATGGTGTCACACCACTTTTGACATTTTATTGGAAGTGTGGCTATAAACAACGAGCATTATGAGACTTAAAGAAAAGAACAGTCTCCGCCAGGAATCGAAACACTTCCTCCGATCACCAGCCAAGCTTACAAACCACGCTACCAAGCTGGGCTTTTGAGAATCAGATCGTAATTCTCCTTGTCTTGCGTGAGGATCATAGCAGCGATGACAATAAAACTGCAGTTCCTGATAATGGTAATGATAACAGTAACGATGATAATTAGGTTGCAGGCAATGATAATGATAATAGTAGCGGTGACAATGTCAGGGCATTTAGTTTATAATGGTGATAGTAGCGATAGTGATGATAATGAGTAACCAAAACGTAACCTAGCCGAAGGAAGATTTTGTTTCTTCTGGATTTAGAAAGATTAAACCACACCAATTTTTTTCAAGGTGTGGAACAGAATCCAAGTGGACAGAGATATTTAACATGCGGTTTCGCAGTCGGCGAAACCGACAGTTGTTGAGGTGATGGCATAGGTTCAACGACATATTTAGTATCAGTCATTTTAGTGCTTATGAACCTATGCATCTAATATGCCACAAACATGCAGTGTTACAGAATTGATCTAAGAAGATAAAGCAGGATAAAGAAAACTTGCGTCCGGAAAAACACAAAAATAAGTATTATCTCAACCTAGCGGAGGTTATATTGCGCCTTTGCACGTAAATGTACTAACACGCTATAAAGAACTGTTGGAGAGGATGACGCTGTCACCGGAAAGCTAAATGATCAAGAGTGGTCTAGTATACAATAAACAAATGTCATTTTATTCTGAATGGGAACATAAACGTTTGACAACCTGATTTCTGGACAACCTTCCAATATTCCTCAATCATACAATACAGCAGAGCGCATGAGAAATATTATCAGCACGTTGTTGAAATAGGCTGAGTGGTTACGGCTGCCGGGGGGTCCTCTCTCTGTCTGACTGAAACCTTGTGTAGTAATCATGCGGATGTAATCTTGTAGTAATCATGTACAAACGTGGCAATGCATCATGCGTCAATTCCTGGAACCAGATTTCGTCCAATGTCCGCTCTTTACCAAATCCTTTCTCTATGTGCAAGGTGCCGAATTGTTTTCATCTTTGGACCTGAGCTCGGGCTACTGGCAGGTACCCATGGCAGCTGACGATCGACCGAAAACCTCTTTTGTGCCCTCTGACGGCTTCTATGACTTTAATGTCATGCCGTTTGGATTGTGCAACGCGCCGGCTACCTTCGAGCGCATGATGGAGACAATTCTGTGCAGAATGAAGTGGCTTGACTCTCTATGTTACCTGGACGATGTTCTCGTGTCTTCAAAAGATTTTTCATCCCATCTGGGCCGCTTCAGGCGTGTGCTGAAGTGTTCGACCCCGGTATACAACTAAATTCGAAAACGTGCTGCTTCGGGGTTACGTAGCTTGTTATTTTGGATATCTTGTTTCTAAAAACAGTTTTCGTACAGATCCTGCGAATCCTTTGCATAGCCGAGTTTCCACGCCCAACATCACTCAAAGAGCTGCGTGGTAGTTTTTTCGGGCTGAATTCTTATTTTCGTCGCTTAATCCGCAATTTCACTTCAATCATTTCGCTGCTGAGTGGGATTCTTTCCTGTGACACTATTATTTGGACTTGAATGTCCGACTGTGAAGCGGCCTTTCCAACGCTTCACCGCCTTCTAGTCTCGCCTCGGAGTCCCCGCAATTTCGTCCCTGGGGCACTTACCGTACTCCTCAATTATGCCAACAGTGTGTGTTTCGCCGCTTTTTTTGCACAACAAGCGGCCGGTTTCAACGAGTATATTCCTGCCAGTCGCACTTTAAAAAAAACCCAAAATTATTCTGTAACAGAAAAGGAGGGCTTGGTGATCATTTGGGCCATTAGAAATTTTCGCCCTTGCCTATACGGTCATCCTTTCTCAGCTGTCACGGATCATCATACACTCTGCTGGTTGCCTACCCCTTCACACCCATCCGGCCATCTTGCACGTTGGGCGCTCCGCTTAAAAGAGTAGGACATTCAGGTTACCTACCGGTCTGGCCGCAAGCCTTCCAATGCCGACACTCTGTCTATCTCTTCTCTCCGATGTGGCTCTTACTTGACAGCTCTCACCATAGGTGACTCATCTTCCCTAGAGATTGCCGATATGCCGAATGGACAAAGGTAGAACCCTTGGATCTTCCCTTGTCACGCTTTTATCTACACGTTGTTTGCGAAACATCTCTCGGACTTTTTGTTGCCAATCTCGTCATTTTGCCATTCTAGACGGCATTCCTTACCGCCGAAATTACCTTTCCGGCGGACGCAAGTGGCTTCTTGCCATTCTTCAGCGCCTCCTTTAGTACTTATGTGCCGCTTTTCAAGCAGGCCCTCAGTGTACGCACGCCAGAGTGTTGAAGACTTGCAGTCAACTTCGCCTTCGCTATTACTGGAGGTGTGTGTACCGCTTCGTGCTCCATTATATCCGCACATGGTTGGAATGCCAAAGTCGCAAAAACCCTCCACGCCAATCCGCCGCTCCGCTGCACCCCTTGCCGTGTCCCTGCCGACCATTCAACCGTGTGGGCATTGATCTCAATGGGACCCTGCTAATCAATGCAGCTGGTAGCAGTTGGGTTAGCAGTTGATCACCTTACCCGGTACACAGTTATATCTTCTTTACATTCTGCGTCAGCGAAGGACGTTGCGTCTTTCGGCCTTCACCATCTCGTTCTGCGCCACGGCTCACATAAAGAATCGCTCCGTGTTTTTCTTTCTGAGACCGTTTAAGCCCTCTTTCAGAAGTGCCCGAATTATTTACACTTCTACCTAGCCCTATCACCTGGAAGTACATGGCATGACAGAACATTTTAACCGCACCTTGAGTGACATGGTGGCAATGTATGGTGCGGATGAGCACTCAAACAGGGACCGATTCTCCCTTTCTTCACGTATGCTTAATATACTGCCACTGAAATTACGACCGGCTTCTCCCCCTCTCCTCACTTTTCTTTCTTTATGGCCGTGAATCCACCCCCACTGTGGACATGGTCCTCCCTTATCGCCTCGATACCTCCAAACTGACCACACTATCTCAAGCAGCCGCATATGCAGAACAATGTCGCAAGTTTGCCAGGTCATTCACAGCTCAGAACCAGTCACTAGAAGTCCCTTCGCGCACCGACATGTAAAGCTCCAACCTATACTACAGACTCGATCGTGTGGCTTAGGGTTTCTGGTACCGCCGTCGGCCTCTCTCCCGAACTAGCTCCCAGATACCACGCTCCATATTGTGTTATTTTCCAGACCTCTCCGGTGTACTACATTATCGAGCCGCTTGCGCCTGCGCAGGATATGCGTTGTCGCGGGCGTGAAACAGTTCACATTGTCCGCCTCAAGCCGTGTCATGACCCGCCTGTTGGTTCTACCCCATGAATCGGCAGGAGTCTTCCTTTTCCTCCCAGGGGGCGGGGGAGGGGGGGGGGTAATTGTAGTATAGCACCAACACACAGTGACTTTGTAGAAGTTGTGGAAGAAGACGCACCTATACGTAAACGGTGTGTGGTGTGCTAAAGACGGCGCACAAAATAAGAGGACGCAAGCGGCTTGCTTGTTAATTGAGCACTCGACCGGAAGATCGACCTAGACTAGAACTTAATCTTACAATGTGTATATATATTTATGTACATATGTATAAATTAGAAGAAAAAACAACGTGCCGATGCTGGGAACCGAACCCATGACCTGGGTTCGGTTCCCACCATCGGCACGTTGTTTTTTCTTCTACTTTGTGTTTAATTATCTTTCCCCTAAACAGATTACATTACTAATTTCTGTGATTATCCAAGTAAAAATTAAAAAAAAAAAGACAAAGTACCATCCCCAACGCTTTCCTTAGCCTCGCCGACTGTTGGCTTCTTTCCTTCACACACACACACACACACACACACACACACACATATATATATATATATATATATATATATATATATATATATATATATATATATATATATATATATATCTGCGTGTGTGTGTATATGTGTGCGTGCGCGTGCGTGTGTGTGTGTGGAGTTGCCTATGACAGAGAGTAATGCATTTCTTCAAATTGGACGGGCGTATGCTCTGCCCACCCAACTGCTGACACAAGTCAAGCCAAGTCGTTGTTTTGTTCAGCTTTTGTCACTGGGGCAGGATCAAGCAATGTCAACATTGCCAAACGTTGTACAAACGCTAGTATGCAACGTCGCGTGGTGATCTCAAAAGAGACATTAGCAACATATAACAGCGTTACGAAACCTCAATTTCAAAGTATTCAGTCATTGTTTCGACAACCTTTTGCGTTGATTGGGGCCGATGGCTTTTTGAGCGAATTAACTGTATAAACTATCACTTTAATTACCGTCTTTACGCGTTGCTTGCGTACATCCATTGTGCCGGTCTGAAGCCTGCAACGTATCAGCAATGTCGGCTGCAGGAAAATGTGCTTGTTGTAAGTGTCTGGACTTCCTGCTTTTGTCGTTCAAATTTTGCGGTAAGAAGAATAGTTTCTGGTTGGGCGTTTCTTCTCTGAAGAATAATGAAATTATCCTAAGGTTAATTGCACCTAAACCGATTTAAAAGTACGCAAGCAGAGTTTACAATGGTGTAGCTTAGCAGTTTAGGGCACTGAGCTTAACAAAATGTTAGGCATGGCACACAATTGTAGGTAAATATGTTGTTAGATCAATTCATTACATCATTTGCTTCAGCACTGATGGCTAGGCAAAACACAAAACGCAGGACACCGGCATTCACTGCTGATAAATTTTCACACTTAAGGATTTCTCAAGTAAACAGTATTCAATAGACTAAGAAATTGAGATGCTGGCCGCAAAACTTGCCCACCTGCGTCAAAAGAAAGAGCGTATAGTCGAACGGCGAAAGTAAGGTTCACAAAAAGAGGCGGCGTCTGCGCGTAGTACGACGGCAAGGCCAATGGATATGCCGTAATGTAAACCTGCCGCTAGCACAGGAACATGGGAAGCGGGACAAGACATCCTTAAGCAAGTGACACAACTCGTTCAAAGCAGTATATATCGTGGATAGTAGTAGCCGAAAATATCGGCAAGAGATTACACAAAGGAATTGCAGAGGCCTCCCTAATAAAGATGGGGAAATTAAAACAAAATTATTGTACCGCAAGTTATATTTCTCGGCGTTCTTGATACAGGAATAAAATCGGCTTTGTTCAATCACAGTGTGCACCAATGTCCTTCCATTCCTGACAAAAGCGCAAGAGCGGAGAACAAAACTCCAGGAAACGCTGCCATCTATATTAGGTCCCCCAAACGCCACTTGACTTGCGCAAGTGGTGTAACACTCAGCAGGAAGTAGTTGCCGTACTCGCGCGGCCAAACTATATGCCTTTGATACTAGTGTCCGTGTACGCTCGTTCCACAAACAGTTAGTAATACTGCGTGAATTACACATATTCGACATTTATACCCTAGAAGTTCGATACTATTATGTGGAGATTTTAACGCTCTGCGCACAGCTTGGGGATATGATTATGATTCAAAAAGGCGAGATCAAGTTCACACTGCCTTCACAGAATTGGCGTGCACGCTGCTAAATCATCTACCGGTCACAACACTTCCTTCAACACGAACACACTCCCCAGACTTGACGTGTTGGAAAGACCCTGGTGCACACCATTTGCAGGCAGAATAAGATGTGTGGAGTGGTGACCATGCCCTCATTAGCATAGGCTTTATTTTGAGACACATGAAGAAAATTCGAATGAACGTTTCAGTGTTAACATTGGCATGGTGTAAGACAGAATACTAGAACTCATGCGGTTATCCCAAATTAACTTGTGGCTACCATTTGAATGGTTGTTTGGTTGGTTGGTGGGGTTTAACGTCCCAAAGCGACTTAGGCTATGAGAGACGCCGTAGTGGAGGACTCCAGAAATTTCGACCACCTAGGGTTCTTTAACGTGCACTGACATCATACAGCACACGGGCGCCTTGCTTTTCGCCTCCATCGAAAAGCTGCTGCCGAGAGGATTCGATCCCGCGCCTTTGGGAACAGCTGTCCAGCACCGTAACCACTGCGCCCCCCCTACGGGGTTATTCAAACGGTACTTAAGCATCACACACACGACAGTGAATGAAGATCACCCATCTCCCGACCTGCACCTTCTAAAACTCTCGGCACGCCGAAAACAGATCAACAGGCTCTTTGGCATCCTGAAGTCGTGCAAAGGAAAATTGAGTTGAACCAAGTGACGGCACATGCATGCCATTATGAAAATTACCTGGCTGATAATAGGTGAAAAAGGTGCAGTTGTTTGGGCTCAGAGGCGAACAACAAGGCACTCTGGAGGACGTTTCGTAGCATGGAAAAGAGACGGCAGGTCACAGATCATGCAGAAAGCATTACACTACTTTTAAATTCACAGCAGAGAAGTTGGCAGATCTGGCTGCAGTCCTTTTCTTCCCGAATCATGCTCAGTGTCCCGCTCGTCTACCGACGAAGGACGTTGTTTATAAAAAGGGGATAACACCGTCATTTACCTAATTCGATTCATTGGTTGCTTTTGAAGAAGCAAGTGGTAAAACGGCGCGTATGCATAATAATTTTTCTTATGAGATATTCAAGAGTTTAGAAGGAGACGAAATTGCCAGCCTGCTGTATGTTATAAATGAGGTATGAAAAGGAGGAGAAATTCCAGTCAGTTCGAAACAATAGGTGGTGATCCCAATACCAAAGCCTAGAAGACGTCCACGCCTCCAATCTTTTCGGCGAATATCGCTAACGCACACAATTTGCAAGAGTTACAAAAAAAATGGTAGCCACCCGCTTTTCATGGTGGTTGGAAAGTCAGCAAAAATACCGAGCTCGACAAACTGGATTTCGTAGAATCCTTGGCAATGAGTGTTCAACAGGGTTAAGATGCTCACAATATAAACACGATTTGTTTTATTAGGCTAAATTAGGAAATTTAAAATATGAAACTGATCAATTTGAAAGAATTAATAAAATAAAAAATGCTTCAATGTCTCAAACATTTCAGAATGGACAGTCAATTTTTGCTGAATAAATATAGACGTATAAAAAATGGGTAAAAATATTTAAAAAGTGAAAACAACGTCCGCCTGTGCTATCGCGTCATACCTTTACGGCGGAGCTTAAGTTTCCCCTAACTTTTTGTTCGGCTCCAGCATTCATGAGTGCTCTCGCAATAAAATGTGTTTTTTTCTTTCATTTCTCATTCTCAGAAGTTTCTTCGCTTCACAAGCGCTAGGCTAACAAGATACACTTGCACTGACTTGCTACTTGAGCCTAAAGCCATAGTCTGCTTTGCACTCAGTCGGCTTTGTTGGCGAATCGCCCGCTTGAGAGCACAAAAAGCCTGCCGGAAGCACCCTGACACTTTCCGTGTTTCATGTTTCACATCTTTCGAAAGCGATAAATATTTGCATGAGACATTTCATTCAATAAACACTTTATAAATGCTTCCCGGAGGTGACGTGAAGCTTTGAGTGCCATATTTAGGACCTGCAGCAAATAAGTAGAAAGGTGAGTGAATAAAGAATACAGATAATTATTTCAAAAAAAGTTTCTTAAAGTTGCCTGAGCCCCTATAGAACTTGATGCGGCAGCCACAATTCACGAATAAGATGCCTTTTATTTGGTTGCCTCTTGGCTCAAGTTACATTGAACAGCCGGCGCAACTCTGTGCGAATGATTAAATGCTCCTTCTTAAGCACTCTCATCACAGCTGTAAATCAAGCAGTGTAGATACTAAAATGCTCAAAGGTACCATGGAGTTGGGGCAACAGCATGTATTTCTAACTTTCCCGAATTATTTCAAATCTCTACTATATAGCATTCAGTTCTCAGTAAATTGACGTGGCTGTTATTGTTTGCTTCACTCACACAAAAGCGCCGACAATCACTACGCTCTTCATTGAGTTTTGAAACATTCACATGTTTCTTTATATTGTGGGGATTCTCACGGGGCTGCGGCTCCGCTCTGAGAACCGAGGCCACACCGCTAGCTCTGACCACAGCAGTGGCCGTGAAGAACGTCACACCGAGGCAAACATAGCCAGCGGGCCAAGTTCTTTATTGGGAAAGCCCAATGTTTTTCCTCGCTGTCATAGCAGCGTCAGGTCGTGAACTGACCTGCCGAATGCGAGTGACCTCACCGCATATCCATGCGACGTCGCTCCAGTCGACTTGGCTCTCGACTCTCCTGAGCCGGTGAACTTTGAACCTGTGCTCGGCGCGCTTCGGCAGCGCTCTCACCCGCATTCTCCACCGTACAGACAGCGCAATTTTGAGCCAACGGGCAAAACGGACTTACCGCATCGGTGGTTCTGGGCGGAGGTAGGCAAATGGGCACTTATCGTGAGCTGGACCAACGGGCCGGCTTTCCCGAGCGGGTGTAAGGGTGTAGCGTAGGCAACTGGCAGTAGCTTGACGAGTAGCTCAGGATCGCCTTGAGAATGACTCGTTCGGCGGACCACACCTGCGATTTCACTGGAGGCGTATCGCAATAGCGGTTGGAAGCCCCTGCCATCGGGCTAGGCTTCGCATACCGGCTAGGATCGCCCAGCCGACTTCGGACGACTTACTGCGTGGAATTCCACCATTCTTCGTGAGCTAGCCTTCCCAACTGGACTGCCAGTGGGGCCCCACGTTGGTGCGCCATTTTGTGGGGATTCTGACGGGGCTGCGGCTCCGCTCTGAGAACCGAGGCCACACTGCTAGCTCTGACCACAGCAGTGGCCGTGAAGAACGTCACACCGAGGCAAACATAGCCAGCGGGCCAAGTTGTTTATTGGGAACGCCCAATGTTCTTCCTATGAAGGATTGAAGGATTGAAATCGCAGCTGTATAACACTTGTATACAAGAGGCTGTATTACTTGAATAATGTTTTATATACTCCCTAGAAACCTGTACCTGTACTCACCCACACGGTAACCGACTATATCGGTGCAATCGGAGAAAATGCAGTAATGACCAAATACGACTGGAAGAAACGCTGCGCTGTGCCAAATTTCTACTAAAATGTTTCATTTTAAAACATACATCTTGGCCTATGTTGCAGCAGAAACTGCGCAATGACAGCCATACTGCACACAAGCTCATCCATACTCGTGCTCTACACAAGTACTATGTAATCCTAGAAATGGCAGCCAATAACGAGCCGTACTGCTTAGCTTACAAGGAAATGCTTACCTCAAGTGGTTACTTGAACTCTACGGTTTGCAGTCCTAATTACCATGTTTCTAAGTGCTCTGTTCATGCTAGCAAGGTGATGTTGAAAATCCTCCAAGGTAGGCTGCAGCAGTATGTGGATCGGGAGCTTCCGGACGTGCAAGCTGGGCTTCGCAAGGGCAGAGGAACTAGAGACCAAGTTGCCAACCTTCGCTGGATCATGGAAAAAGCAAGAGAGTTCCAGAACCCCATCTACTTCTGCTTTATTGATTATGCGAAAGCGTTTGACTGCGTAGATCACAGCAGATTGTGGCAAGCTCTCCAAGACATGGGAGTTCCAATTCACCTCATCTGTCTCCTCAGGAACCTGCATGAAGGGCAATAGGCCACAGTCAGTACTGGGCATGGTCTTACTGATTGGTTTCCGATTGAGAAAGGAGTGAGGCAAGGCTGCATACTGTCGCCCTCCTATTTAACCTATATGCAGAGTGCATCATGAGGAAGGCCGGTCTGGACGAGTCTTCAGCTGGAGTGAAGATTGCTGGAAAACGTGTCAACAACCTTAGATATGCGGATGATACCACTTTAATGCCAGAAAGTGAAGCGGAACTCAAGAGACTTCTGATGCGCTTACAAGAAGAGAGTCAGAAGTTTGGGCTTAAACTGAACATTAAAAAGACAAAGATCATGGTGTCTTGCCCTATCAAGTCCTGGAGCATCAAGGGACAAGAATTGGAAGCTGTCACAGATTTTCTCGTCTTGGGCTCCAAGATTACCTCGTAAGGAGACTGCAGCCATGAAATTAGGAGACGCCTGCTTCTGGGAAAGAGAGCAATGGTTAGCCTTGATCGCCTAGTAAAGAGCAGAGACATTAGTCTGCCAACCAAGATCCGTATAACTCGTGCTATGATCTTTCCAGTTGTGATGTATGGATGCGAGAGTTGGACTGTGAAAAAGGCTGACCGCCGAAGAATTGACGCGTTTGAATTGCGGTGCTGGCGAAGACTCTTGAGAGTTCTTTGGACTGCCAGAAGATCAAATCAGTCAATATTGTCGACCATGAACCCTGACTGCTAATTGGAGGGTCAAATTCTAAATTCAAAGCTCAGCTACTTTGGTCATCTGATGAGAAGAGAGAAGTCGCTGGAGAAAGATTTGATGTTGGGAAAGGTTGAGGGTCGCCGGAGAAGGGGTAGGCAGCGAACGCGATGGCTAGATGGCATCCTCGAGACACTGCAGATGAAGTTATGTGATGTTAGGAAGACAGTGAGAGACCGGAAAGCGTGGCGTGACATGATCAATAGGGTCACGAAGAGTCGGACACGACTGAACGACTGAACTGAAGTGCTCTGTTGCAACTGCAAATATATTTAAAACCATTTTCTACCTGGAAATGCCAACATGCTGCACCTCAAGGCTTCGGCCTGGTAGCAGTCGAAAACAAGCCTGCTAGTGAATAATATTTTGATATTCAAGCAGTACTTGTGAGCATTAATGCGAAACTGGAGTCGCTGGGCTTTCTGTCCAAGAAGGAAGAGGGGATGGAAGAATCTGTTGCCCTCATTTCTAATACGATGAAATGTTTAGTACTTTAAAGCGACAAGAGCAGGAATTGAAACAACACAGCAAACGTTCTAAGAAGGTCTAAAACAGAAACACTGAAGACTGTAAAGCTTTTCGCCTCTCTCAACGATATGGAATGGCGAGCGCGACGTCACAGCATAGAGATATAGGGGCTCCCTAAGATCGACGGTTAGGACCTATTGGTGAGAGCTAACGAAATTGTAAAAGCAATCAGTGTGCCTGAGCTAACCGCGAATTCGGTTGGTGTACTGCATAGACTGCCCTCAAAAGACGGCAAAGAACGAGGCATTATAAACCGATTCCTGTGACATGAGCGTGATGAATGGCTGTCTAAAAGAAAAAAAAAGCTCCAAGTCGAGCAATCCTCAATATGGAATATGGATTACGGGAAACCGGACCCATAACTGCTATAATTTTCGAAAAAGTGGGCTAAGGAGGCTGGTGTTGCGTTTCGCCACCGGCAAGTGTGTCAGCTTACGCGGCCACCGCATAGCACCAGGCAGAACCGCAAGCGGATCGGCCATTTCGGCGCCGTTCATCGGCCGCCCAACGCTTCCTCCCACGGTCAAGTCTCGATGTGATCCTGCCACGCGCCAAATGTGTGTGCGTGCGTGTGTGTGCAAACGCCGGCCAAGCCCGGAGCTCGAGGGAGAGTGCGTCGCCCTTGCCCGTCTGCAGGAGGTGGAGGAGATGTGGTCGCGCCACCTGCGATCGAGTAATCCCGTCTTGCCCAGACTTGTCGGGCTCTCCCTTCCCAGTGAGGGCTCCCCCTTTCCATGCGAACTGGCATGCCTATAAAAACAGCGGCAGACTCCGCTGCGACAGAGACTACTTTGATGCGCCGTTGACACGACGCTAGACACCAGCTGTGTGAGAGTGTCTGTATTCTCTCCTGGTCAGCTTCTCTGCCCGTTCCTTCATGATGTTGTAGTAAAGGTTGTTTCGTTAGAAGACACCTCGTCTTTGCTGGGATCGTTGATGCCGTCCGCCGAGCCACGGAGCCGCCAGGCCAACGCTGCCGAGGGGCCGCGAGCCGCATGTAATAACTGGTGGCAGCGGTACGATACCCGGCGCGCGACCCAAACGTAATACTGGTATAAGTTTGTATTGCACAAATCTGGAAAAGTTCTTGTGCGTCAAGCAGACTGAAAATCTGCTCGTGTTGTCAAATGTGCTGAAGATTTGGCATTACTGCTCTAGCATCCCGCAATGCGTAATTTCAGTTGTTATTTGAGTACTTATTCATCATTATTATGGACTCGTATACTAGACAATCTCAGTTGAGCTCGCTAATTTCAGGATTGCATGCGTCTGCTTTGACATTCTTTCATATAAATATGCAATCAGCACGAAACAAATATGATGATGTCTCCGATTTCCTTGAAAATTTCAACTTTAATTTCTCAGTACTAATGCTTACCGAATCATGGTTTACTTATAATACTGCAATGCCAGTTAATTATTACATTGTCGTTTTCTTAGACAGAAGCTTAAAGATAAGCGGTGGTGTCTGTATGTATTTAAAAACAGTTAATATACACGAGTGTGTTAAATAAATGTCCAAATCTACCCCAGATAGTGAGTTATTTGTGTAAAATCTAGTACTCTTGTGTTTGTTGTAGCATGCAGACTACCAGTCGGAAATTTTGATGAATTTATATTCTCTCTTGGTGCCCTGTTTTCATTTGTTAATCAGCATAATTGCACCTTAATCATCAGAGATGACCTCAATATTGTTAGGGAAGGGATGGGTTCATTACTAGATGAACGCTGATGATGGGGGATGAACTCGGAGCAGAACAGGTAGCAGGTCAACGTCCCTCGCTCTTCGCCAGCCTCCTCTTTAAAACCACATATACACTCACTTATTTCACATCAGTCCCTGCGTAGCACGTGACAATTTCCTCCGCTGCAGATGAAGCTCGTCCTGAAGGAAATTACGTTAGGCGACACACGCAGCGCTTAAAGGGCAACTCCGGAGTGTTTTCGACTTTAGAATATTCTAATAAAAAAATTACTATGGGTTGTCCTCTCCCCTCTAACGCATTCTGTCAGATTTGGGCGCCATGCGATAAATCGTTCACACGCAACACGATTTTAAATTGTGCAGTTTTCCTTTCCGATGGAAACAAAAGTTGTGCAACCAACCCGCGTTGCTGCCCACTCCCTGCGTGATCATGAAATTTCAGGCCTGTATCTGGCTATTTGAGACATCTTGAGTACTCCCTTATAGCGTTGTTTAGCTCGTTCGTTGCCAATCTTCGGAGGGGCTGAAGCCTCTCCAAACATGGTCATTCGGCAGTGAAGAAGCAGAAGACGATGATCTGATGATGGTCAGGAGGAGATATATATTTACAGAAGCAAAATAGTATACATAGGCAAAGTTACAGCAACAAGTCACACAGACAACTGTAACTTAAAAGAAAATGGAGACTCTCATACAGAGAAGTCACTTTACAAGCCCTTACTTTCCTACCGAGCGTTTCGGTTAAAGCCTAGGGGGTTTAAATACGTGCTAAGCACGGAGCCTCAATCTTGACTGTCGAACATGGTCCGAGGACCGCTTTTTGATGACAAACATCAACAAAGACCCGAGGGCGGTCACCTTTGGTGATCCGCCCCGAAAATAAAGCAGCCAATCAAATTATTGAAAAACATGCCACAACCCCCGTGGGTTGGGAATAATCATGGACCCAAGTCCTTAATTACGCCAAGTAAAAATACAACATTCAAAACACACACTCTCTCCATTCGCTGGTCCCCAAACTGTCTGACAAGGCTCCTGTCTTTCCTTCCTCTCCCCGGCGTGTTTGCGACGCGACCTTGCAGCTGACGCCTTTGTGAAAGAAACGCCGCGGGGGATCTGGAGCCTAGGCCACCCAGCCGTCCCGTTCGGGGAAAAGGGGGTGGGGGCACTGTCCCAGAGCAGTGTACAGTCGCCGCTGCTCGCATCTGATGTCTGGCGACACAGCGAGAGGCAGCTGGGCTGATTCCCTACTTGGGAGGGCCAAGGGTCGCGCCTATTGTCGCCCTCTGCAGGCCATTTAGTGAGCGCTTGGGGCAGTGCAAAAAGCTTCATTAATAGCGTCTCCCTGCACCCATGCTTGGCGCCACGGCGGGACCTCGCTGGACGAGCCGGCCGTAAAGTGGTTCGCAGAAGCGTGCCGCTGTTGTTCCCGGCTGATAAGGATGCGTCCGCCGTTCGCTTCTTTGCGACGCCTCGGGGCGAAGGGACGAAACAAACCACACCTCGCGCGCGCCCGCGCCCAAGAAGAGGGGAGAAAAGGAGAAAAAAAACAACAACAGCACTCGCTCCTTGGCCTCGGCGCGTGGGGGGTTCGACGGCCAGCTCGATTCCACGTGCGAGTCGCTTTTCACTGCGGCCTTACATGTCCCTCCTAAGAGGGTAAATGAGCTTGGAATCCGGTCACTTACACCAAAAAAAAAAAAACACAGGCCGCCGCATTCCTCTTCAGGCGACCATTTCGCCAGGCTACAGCGCACCTAAATCCGTCCCCACTGAGGAAAACCGTGCACTCAAAGTCGGAAAATAAAACCAATACAAAACAACGGCACTGAAAACACAAATTTTTTTATGACAGCATGCCAAATCCTGCATTGCGCACAGCAGTGTGCCCTATAATTTGCTATAAATGAGGCACATGTAAAGACATACAAAAAAATGCAATACAAGAGCGAGTGTAGGCTACACAGAGTTTGCCACAGCCCGAGTGTCAGCACAAAAGCACTCCTCCGTGGCGCACGGTTGTAGCACGCGTCACTGTCACAAAAGTGGCCGCATTTATGTTTCATAATATGGCAATTAACCATATGTAGTATTCTAGAAAAGTTTATTGAAATATTTCAGCGTATTCTGTGTGTCTCTGCCTTGTCGGTAATGTCAAGAGCACGCGTACGTGCGCGTTCTCCTCGCGGAGTAGTTTGCGCGCAGTTAGAGAAACCCCCTCGCAGTGCGCGAGCGGGGGTGTCCTCCCAGCTTGTTTTGCAATGTGACCCCTAGCAGGGCCGAAGTTGTTGGCGTACGTGCATCCTTTTTTTGGTTGTTTTACGTTTTTTCATCCGCAACATGGCGGCCATGCAGTGTGGAAGCTGCGGGGCCTACGTGCCCCTTCCTGCGTGTGCACTTGTGCGTGTTTGTTTCTACGGACCCTGACTTGGGGAGGGAACTGTTGTGTGGGCGTGTCTTACGCATTGTCAACCGAAGGCTAGAAAAGAAGCCGACTCGGACCCAACGGCAGTGCGCCTCTCGCCTACAAGCATTCCGGGCTCCTCGAACCGCCGCCGCATCGCACCACGAAGACTTCGCCCCAGGGCTCCATAAGGACTATCGCCTTCGAGAGCTCCCCATCTGCGTCGTCTTTGTGAGTGGAGTGCCGCCGCGCTCGTCGGACAAATGCCCGTTTCCTAGTTTCTTCTGAACTTTCTCTACACTCGTCTTATCTTGTTTTAAACATCTGTGTTCAATTTGCATGTAGCTTGATAGTGAGAATTTTGACTGATGTATTTGTAATTGCTAGTTTTTTTTGTACGCTACCTTAACTGTGTTGTTTTAAATCTCTGTAAATGTTTGCGTCGTATAATCCTGTGTATAATACTGAGAATATATAGTTGTTTTTCCATCATTGACTTCGTGGGTCTGTTCTCATTCACAACGCTGAACCTAACCGGCTAACGCTGGGTGTCAAAGTTCCAACTACCTTTGCCTCGGTTCGAGAAGGTGTCTCGCACCCCTTCCGGAGCCGTGACAAATTCTGGCGTCCGCGACAGGTACTTTGACGTAACAAGTAAGCGGTGTGGAAGGAGACCGAGCCTCGAATCATGAAATGATCTCTAAGTGTGACATTTGAAAAATGTGCATTGCTGATAGATAGTTTCGGTGTTTAGGTAGTTTTTATGCACTTGTGACATGGATCTAGAGAAATTAGTATCCATAGGTGGACAGTTAGGTCTCTCAGGAGTGGAACTGAGAAAATGGATAGAGGATGAACAAGCTCGGCAGAGGGAGGAAAGGTCTCTCGCTAGACAAACCGGGGAACGGGAACGCGCGGCAGCAAAAGAGGCTGGTGAACTCGAAGCCAGGCTTCTTCAGCTAAGATTAGAGCTGCGACAGGCGGGAGATGAGTCCGTAGTAAGAGCTGATGGTCGCGACGTAGTTGCGGAACCCAGTTTCCGACTCAATCCCAGCAGAATGCTTGTTTCCTTTGACGAGAGAAAGGACGACTTAGATGCCTATATCAGGCGATTTGAGGGCATAGCCCGTAGTCAGCAGTGGCCTGAGGATCAATGGGCGACGGCATTAAGCACATGCCTAAGCGGTGAGGCGTGGAACGTTTTCGGGCGACTCACGCCGGAAGACACCTCGGATTACAAGAAGGTGAAGGCGGCGCTCTTGAAGCGTTTCAGGTTTACAGTCGAGGGTTTCCGTGAGAAATTCCGGGGTGGCAAACAGCCGACGGCGAGACAGCCGCACAATATGCAGCGCGTTTAAGCCATTACTTAGACCGCTGGGTGGAGCTGTCCAAAATCCCCCTAGAGTACAAGTCGCTGCGTGAGCTATTCATTAAAGAGCAATTTCTGAGCAGTTGTCACGCCAGCATGTCGTTGTACTTAAAAGAACGGAAGGCAGAAAATTTGCAACATATGATCAACCTCGCTGATCAATTTTTGGATGCGCAAGGCGGTGTCAACTTAGCGAGGGGAAGGAAAGAAAGCCGGGAGGAAGCGAACAAAGCAGGAGGCGCCGAAAGGAAGGCCGTCGAGAGGGGAGCGTTGAGATGTTATCTCTGCGGCCGGGCGGGACACAATGCCGCGCACTGCCGGAGCAGCGACTCTGCCAACCATATCCCCCATTGCTTCAAATGTGGCCGAAGAGGGCACAAAGCAAATGGGTGTGGGCAAGGGGCGCTTGACAAAACTCAGGCAGCCTGTGTGTATTCCCCTCCGAGGGAAGTAGAAGAAAACATTTGCGACGGCTACGTTCAACTGAAGAATGGTAGCCGTATTCCCGTTTTCAGCGCGGTGCGAACGGCGCGACAGAAGTTTTTAGTAGAAGGGTTGCCCGTGGTTGCGGGAAGTTTGGACGGGAAAACAATCACTGTGTTGCGTGACACCGGTTGCAACACCGTGATTATCCGGAGAGATTTGGTAGCTGAGGACCAGCTAACGGGGACGAGTAATCCCGTATACCTTGTCGACGGAACTGTGAAGATGCTCCCAGAAGCGCAGGTGCAGGTCCAGACCCCTTATTACAGCGGAAGTCTTGTAGCACTGTGCATGCAGGATCCAATATATGACCTGATCCTGGGTAATATAGAAGGTGCCAGGGCTCCTGATGATCCCGCTGAAATAGTCGAAAGTACTACTATTGAAACGGATCTGGTCGCTGAAACCACCGCTGCCGTAGTGACTCGTGCTCAGGCCGCAAAGAAGCCTCAGAAGTTCCAGAAACTTTGCACTCCGGACGCTGAAAGGCAATTAGGGGATGGAGAAAGCTATGCGGCCGATCAAGATAAGGATCAATCATTGCGCTCATGCTTCACACAAATTGGCAAGAATTTAAAGTGTCGAAATGGGGAGAGCGGCATCTTGTTCAAGAAGGAAGGCGGTCTTTTGTGCCGATGCTACACAGAGAAGGACGGACGGCAGGTGCGACAGCTAGTCGTTCCCGAACGGCATCGAGAAACGGTACTCAAAATGGCGCATGACAGCGTAATGGCAGGACATCTGGGTGCTCAGAAAACAAAAGAGCGGATTTTAGAAGAGTTTTTCTGGCCTGGCATCACGGCGGATGGAAAGAGATTTGTGGCATCATGCGATATCTGTCAGCGTACCACGCCGAAGGGGAGAGTGCCACGCGTGCCCCTTGGGAAGGCAACCAGTCATTGACAGCCCTTCAAACGGGTGGCCATTGATATTGTCGGGCCAATCTACCCCCCATCTAAACAGGGCAACAGGTACATCTTGACACTGATTGACTATGCCACACGTTACCCTGATGCAGTAGCCTTGCCAAGCATAGAATCTGAGCGTGTTGCCGAAGCTCTGGTGGCGATGTTTTCGCGATTCGGTGTCCCTCACGAGGTACTCAGCGATCGGGGCACAAACTTCACCTCAGAATTGATGAAGGAAGTGGCACGATTGCTCTCCATTCGTCAGCTACACACCACTCCATACCATTCCATGGCTAACGGGCTGGTGGAGAAACTCAACGGCACGTTGAAGCTAATGCTGAAACGAATGTGCGCTGAAAAGCCGAAAGACTGGGATCGCTACCTAGCCCCTCTTCCTTTTGCCTACCGGCAGGTTCCCCAATCCAGCCTCGGTTTTTCGCCGTTTGAGCTCCTGTACGGTCGACACGTGCGTGGGCCACTGGCCATCCTAAAGGAGGTGTGGACGAACGAGAGCTTAGATGAAGAGGCAAAGACCACTTACGAGCATGTACTCGATCTCAGAAACAGATTGGAAGAAACGTGTCGTTTGGCGCATGAAGAACTTGAAAAGGCAGGAACCCGTTACAGGAAGTTCTATGACCGCAAGGCGAAGGACCGAAACTTCGAACCTGGCCACAAGGTGTTAGTTCTGCTGCCAACTGATAGCAACAAGCTGTTGTTGCAGTGGAAGGGCCCATTCGAGGTCACCGCCAGGAAAGGGGACGCCGACTACGTCATCGACACGGCAAGCGGGTCAAAGATTTTTCACGCAAACATGCTGAAAAGATACGAAGAGAGGGGAGACGCACCCGCTAACAGACAGTGCCTGGTGATCAGCAGCATGACTGAAACTGAGGAGGACAGTAAGCTGCCTGTTCCAGAGTTTGAAAAAACGGAGGGAGTAGCAGATGTGAAGCTATTGCCGCACCTCGATGCCGCGAAGAAACAGCTCCTTTTATCCACGATGGAGAGACACGCAGCTATTTTTTCCAATGTCCCTGGCAAAACAGAATGGATGGAATGCAGTCTACCGGTCACGACAACTGCACCCGTTCACGTTAAACAGTATCCTCTGCCGTTCGCAACATGGCAAGGTATCGAGAGCGAAGTGCAACAAATGGAGAGGCTGGGAATTGTTGAAAAGTCAGTCTCCCCATATAACTCTCCCGTGCTCCTGGTGAAAAAGCCGGATGGAAGCAATCGCCTTTGTATCGACTTTCGGAGGCTGAATGATGTTCTGATCGGACACTTGGAGCCCATGCCCAGAGCCGATGCTGTTTTTGCCACAGCGGGAGACAAGAGATATTTTTCAAAGGTGGACTTCGTGAAGGGATATTGGCAGACCCCGCTGTCTCACGACGACAAGGCTAAAACGGCTTTTTCCACTACGTCCGGACTCTACCAGTTCCGCTTCATGCCGTTCAGCAGCAAGACAGCGCCCGCAGTTTTCGCCAAACTGATGCGCAAGGTGGTAGGCGGCATTCACGGAGTAGAGCACTACTACGACGACATACTCGTCGCCAGCGCAACCTGGGAGGAACACGTTGCTACGCTGCAACAGCTATTTGCAAGAATCGAAGCGGCCGGGCTTACAGTGCGACCCAGCAAGTGTGAACTCGGGATGACGGAAATTGATTTCCTCGGTCACCGAATCGGAGCAGGCAAGCTGGCACCCCAGGGAAAAACTCTGGATAAAATACAAGCGGCCGAGCCACCAAGGACCAAGCGCCAGGTGCGAGCTTTCTTGGGATTGACCGGCTATTACAGAGAGTGTATACCCAACTATGCGGAGATAAGCGCACCTTTCACCCAGCTGACCCAGAAGGGCGGAAGTAATGCAGTGAAGTGGGACCCCATACATGAGGAAGCCTTCCGCAAGCTCAAGCATTGTGTATCCAATCCCCCTATTTTGCGGCTGCCGAACTTCAACGAGTCCTTCGTTCTGCGCACCGACGCTTCCGACACTAGCTTAGGTGCTGTACTCCTGCAGCCGTACGAGGGAACGCTGCACCATGTCGCGTATGCGAGCCGAAAGTTGCTCGCTAGGGAGGTCGCCTACAGCACGATTGAACGAGAGTGTCTCGCTTTGGTCTGGGGCGTCCAAAAGTTCTCGACTTATCTATATGGTGTCGAATTTCTTGTGCAGACCGATCATCAGCCGCTAGCATATATACAGAAGAGTAGGCAACTGAACAGCCGAGTTCTGCGCTGGAGCTTGCTCCTCCAGGAGTATAGTTTCCGCGTGCAACACATTAAGGGTAGTCAGAACGTTGGGGCGGACTACCTTAGCCGACTGTAGGGTTCATATGATTTTGCATGCATTATGGATTAATGGTTATGTTCCTCTACGTTACCTGAACTTCATTTTTGCTATGTGTTACTTATTGTATAGTGCATGTCCATGAGTTGTATCGGCCTGCGTGCCACGTTTTGTTTGTTTTTAGAATATTGTTCTATAATATTCTGAAAGTGGGGGGCCGTGTCACGAAAGTGGCCGCATTTATGTTTCATAATATGGCAATTAACCATATGCAGTATTCTAGAAAAGTTTATTGAAATATTTAAGCGTATTCTGTGTGTCTCTGCCTTGTCGGTAATGTCAAGAGCACGCGTACGTGCGCGTTCTCCTGGCGGAGTAGTTTGCGCGCAGTTAGAGAGACCCCCTCGCAGTGCGCGAGCGGGGGTGTCCTCCCAGCTTGTTTTGCAATGTGACCCCTAGCAGGGCCGAAGTTGTTGGCGTACGTGCATCTTTTTTTTGGTTGTTTTACGTTTTTTCATCCGCAACATGGCGGTCATGCAGTGTGGAAGTTGCGGGGCCTACGTGCCCCTTCCTGCGTGTGCACTTATGCGTGTTTGTTTCTACGGACCCTGACTTGGGGAGGGAACTGTTGTGTGGGCATGTCTTACGCATTGTCAACCGAAGGCTAGAAAAGAAGCCGACTCGGACCCAACGGCAGTGCGCCTCTCGCCTCCAAGCACTCCGGGCTCCCCGAACCGCCGCCGCATCGCACCACGAAGACTTCGCCCCAGGGCTCCGGAAGGACTGTTTTTCCTTTTAAACATTATTCTACTCGCAATTTCGAAAACGATTTTTTGTGTTTGAATCAGGACACACTGAGGAAAGTAATGCAATTGAAAACTTAAAACGACAAAAAACCCGCCGGAGTTTCCCTCTAAGACGAGCAACATGGGTAAACTTGCGTGGTGCGTACAGTGATCTAGAATATTGGGTACTGTGCTCACAGGCGCCGCTCGAGGTGTCCCCGCTGGTGTCGACGGGGAGCGGCGGCGCGCGGTGGCGCTGCGCGCGTCTCCACGGTAGGTGCTTCGAAGCACGCGCGCTCCACGGGTGAAAGCCAGTGCCGCGCTCAGCCGGCGTCGCAGTAGCCGCATCGACAAATTGAAATATTACCGATATATTTGCGTGGGTTTTGCTGAAATGGCTAAGCGGACCTTGAATTGATTTTTACATCTGCGCTGTGCACATGTTGAAACAACGTTAATCAATGCACTTGGCTCGTTGGGACGTTCACGTAGTGTATGCCCTTCGTGCCTGCATTGTTTCCCTGCAAAGAAATTATAACTCACTGCATATCCGGGGGTTATACAGCTTTCCATTAATGCTTAACGTCAATAGTACTTGCATGGGATTCGTGCCAGGGACAAACGAGGAATGAAGGAGTATCGGCCGCAACAACTGTTTATTAACAAGCACCCAAGCTGCAGCACACATAATCAAGAGGGGCATGGAGATGACAGGTTGAATGAATGCATGTAATTCTGACAAAGTAAAAGGGAAGATGCATAATTCACATTTCGCGTTTTTCTCAGAACAGGAGGCGCACCACAAGGTTTTCAAACATCATTACCAGCTACTGCATACTTATTTCATAATCATCATCATCATCATCAGCCTGACTGTACCCACTGCAGGGCGAAGGCCTCTCCCATATTTTTCCACTCAACCCGGTTCTGTGCTAGCTGCATCCACCTGACCCCTGCGAACTTCTTAATCTCATCCGCCCACCTAACTTTCTGCAGCCCCCTGCTATGCTTTCCTTCCCTTGGAATCCAGTTTGTTACCTTAAGCGACCATCGGTTATCCTCTCTTCGCACTACATGTCCTGCGCATGTCCATTTGTTCTTCTTAATTTCCGCTAGAATGTCGGTAACTTGAGTTATTTCTCTGAACCCACTCTGCACGCTTCCTATCTCTTAACGTTACCCTTACAATTTTTCGTTCCATAGCCATCTAGGATGTCCTCAACTTAAAAAGAACTCTCTTGGTTAGCCTCCACGTTTCAGTGCCATAGGTTAGTACAGATAAGATTTAACTGTTATATGCTTTCCTCTTTAGCGATACCGGTAAGCTGCTAGACATACTCTGTGAGTGCTTGCCAAATGCGCTCCATCCCAATCTTATTCTTCTTGTTATTTCCTTTTCATGGTCCGGATCTGCGGTTACCACCGGTCCTAAATAGACATATTCGCCTTCTACTTCCAGTACTTCGCTACCTAACGTAAACTGTTGTTCCTTCACGAGGCTGTTGAACACTACATTAGTCTTCTGCATATTGATTTTCAAGCCTACCTTTCTACTTTTCCTGTCTAGGTCATCAATCATTATTTGTAGTTCATCTCTCGAGTTGCTTAGCAAGGCAATGTCATCAGCAAATCGCAGATTACTGAGGAATTCGCGACCTACCCTTATCCCTAACTGCTCCCATTCCAAGTCTCAGAATACTTCCTCTAAACAAGCTGTGAATAGTACTAGGGAGATTGTGTCTCCTTGCCTAATACCTTTCTTTATAGGAATATTGTTGCTTTCTTTATGCAGAACTATGGTTGCTGTGCAGCCACTGTATATATCTTCCAGCACTTTCACGTACGGCTCGTCTACCCCCTGATTTCGCAATGCCTGCATCACCGCCTAGGTTTCAACTGAGTCAAATGCTTTTTCGTAATCAATGAATGCTATGTATAAGGGCTGGTTATATTCCGAGCATTTTTCTATCACTTGATTGATGGTATGGATATGATCGAGAGTAGAGTACCGTTTCCGAAACCCTGCGTGATCCTTTGCTTGATTGAAGTCTAAGGTTGTCCTGATTCTATTAGCGATTACCTTAGTAAATACCTTATACGTAACAGACAGTAAGCTGATTGGTCTGTAATCTTTAAGGTCCTTAGAGTCCCCTTTCCTATGACTGAGGATAATGTTTGCATTCTTCCATGGTTCCGGTACCGCCGATGACACCAGGCACTGCGTATACGAGGTGGCCAGTTTTTCTAACACGATATCCCCCCCGTCCTTCAGCAAATCCGTAGTTATCTGATCCTCTCCAGCTGATTTCCCCCTTTTCATAGTTTCTAATGCTTTCTTGACCTCGTCCTTCGTCACATGGTGGAACGCCTGAATGCTTTTCCCTACCGCCAATCTCATTACGGTCCTGACTACTTTGGCTACTGTAGAGATTTGTATAGAACTTCTCGGCTACTTTGACTATCTTATCCATATTCGTGATGACGTTGCCCGCCTGGTACCTCATCGCATACATCTGGTTTTTACCTATGCCCAATTTCTTCTTTACCGCTTTACCGCTTTAAGGCTTCCCCCGTCCTTTACAGCATGCTCAATTTTCTCCATGTTATACTTCCTTATATCGGCCACCTTGCGCTTATTGATTAGCTTTGATATCTCGGCCAATTCGATCCGGTCTGTTGGATTGGAAGCTTTCGTTCTCTCGCGTTTCTTAATCAAATTTTTCGTCTCCTTAGACAGCTTACCTGTATCCTCTCTAACTGTCCTCCGCCTACTTGTACGGCGCACTCAGTAATGATATCTCTGAAATTATTGTTCCTTGCTTCTAGGGTAATGTCGTCATCCTCGGTTAGAGCTGAATACCTATTCTGTAGCGAGATCCTGAACTCTTCTGCCCTCCCCCTCACCGCTAATTCGTTGATGGGTTTCTTAATAATCTGTTGCGTTCCTTCTTAAGATTTAGGCTAATTCGGGACCTCACAATCCTGTGGTCACTGCATCGCACTTTCCCGATTACCTGTACATCTTGCATAATGGCGGCGGTTGAGCACATTATGAAGTCGATTTCATTTTTAGTCTCCCCGTTCGAACTTTTCCATGTCCATTTCCGGTTCTTCCGTTTACTGAAGAAGGTATTCATGATTCGTAAGTTATTGCGCTCTGAAAACTCAACTAGTAACGCCCCCCTGCTATTCCTAGAACCAATGCCACAGTTACCTACTGCCTTGTCTCCTGCCTGCTTTTTCCCTACCTTGGCATTGAAGTCGCCCATTAGTACAGTATACTGCGTGCTTTCGCATTGCCGATTATACATCTTCGTAGAAGCTTTCAATTGCCTGGTCATCATAACTACATGTAGGTGCATAGGCCTGTACAACCTTCAGTTTATACCGCTTATTAGGCCTAATTACGATGCCTGCCACCCTCTCATTAATACTATAGAATTCATCGATATTACCCGCTATATACTTATTGACAAGGAAACCTACTCCTAGTTCTCGCTTGTCCGGTAAACCTCGATAACACAGTACATGCCCATCCTTCAGTAATGTATATGCCTCATACGGCCTCCAAACCTCACTAAGCCCTATGACATCCCATTTCATACTTTCTAGTTCCTGTAAGAGCACTACTAAACTAGCTTCACTAGCTAGGGTTCTAGTATTAAACGTTGCCAGGGTCTGTCTCCAATGGCGGCCTGTCCAGCGGAGCCAGGCTTTCTTAGCGCCCCCTGCTGCATCACAGGTCTGACCGCCGCCGTGGTCAGTTGTTCCGCAGCGGCTGGTGACTGAGGGCCGGGGTTTTGTGAAGCTTATCATGAGAGGTAGACGCCAATTACTGCACCAGGGTGGCCAACTCCTGTTCTGTTGAGGGAGTGCATTGCCGAGGTGTTCACCGGCATCAGGTCGCACCCCAAACCTGTTTATGATATTCCATCGACACGCGGATTTTTTTTTTTAATCCGGTGGAGAATTGCGTGGCACCGGTATTTGGGATTTGAACCCCGGTCCCCTTGCATGCGAGGCGGATGTTCTACCGCTACGCCACCGCTGCAGCCTGCATACTTACCTATTTGGAGAGACATAAAGTCACTGATTTATGAAACATATGAAATAATTTGTCACCGCTGCATATATTTATGTTCACGCATTTTGTCGCTTATTTTCTTCACTTGCTCCAGCACTTCACAGCAACGTTAGCAACGGCTTAGTTTGAGGTGTTTCGCCCGTCCTCGTTTTTCTGCCTTTTTTAAATTAATCCCTTTCAAATAGAAGTGCAGTTTGGGGACTAAATAAAACCTTATTACTTCTTGAGATCGGCCTTCTGCGTGAATGGGGCAACCAACTTCTTTATGCAGTCTATTTCTAACCACTTCGAAAATATCAAGAATACTTTCAGAATCTGTTCGTCTGGGGCCGATTCCTACTCTTCTGAATTGTTACGGGTATATCGGACAGACTTGAAAATTTTGTTTTCGAGGGCCCATGTGTTTCAACACCAGTGGGTTTCCTCTTTCTTTGTTGTCTTTCTTTCGGTATCGTTTTTGAAAGATAGGCCGGCAGATTCGGCAATAGCGTGGATGGTACGGCATCGGGAGATAATGCTGGCTTCCCACGAGGGATGCGGACTTCTTCCCCCTTCACAATATCAACATAGTCCCGTGGAACGAAGCGAGGTTCGAAATGAAGCTCACAAACAGCACAGCTCTCATCCAGCCGCTTGTCCGAGGAACGGAGGTTGATCTCCCACTGCTTGCTTAGAGCGTATTCAGATATGTGGCGCAACAAACACAAGAGAAGATACACTACACACGCGCACACTACCAACTGTAATACGATGCAGCACCAACTAGCCCCTCAAGCCGTTATTTCGAGATTCCTTAGAGCGTCATCTTTGGAAACGCCGAACAGGGCTATTTTTGGGTATGCACATAGCCAGTCTTGCATCGGAGCGTAGCAATGGTTGTGACGACAGGCCGGCATATTTTGGTTTGGGCCCATCTGCAGTGACGCGGTAATTAAGTCTTTTGTGCGGTGTCTCGCAAGGGTCTATTTTATCTCCTTTGTTGTTCAACTTATATGTGAATGATATATGTGACACTTTACTAGTATCAAGCAATCCTGAGTTTTCATGTGCCCTTGCTAACCTTCAGGAGGACGTTATTAAAGTTAGTAATTGGTTTGTCTCAAACTGAATACAAATAATTAATAACGAATCCCGACTTGTCTGTTTTCGTAACCAACACAAAGATGTAACAAATGTAGGCTCCATATATTTACACCCCTCATATTGCTCTGTTCTTGTCAACTTATAGCTAGCGTCCCGTCGGTTAAGTATCTTGGTGTGCACATAGACAGTGATCTGACATGGAATACTCAGTTGACCCACATTTTTAAGAAACTTAGAAGTGTTGCATTCTTGTTGTTTAATTTGAAAACCATGATGCCTTTTTCTATCAGAAAACTAATCGCCCGTGCTCTGGGGTATAGTGTTTTAAAATACGGTATCTATTGTTTTTTTTAACGGCTCTTTCACATGGAAATGTCGAGTTAATAGGATTTTGAAAAACATCGCTACAAGCGTCCTTTACATGCAACAGGAGAATTTGCCCAGAAGTGTCTTTAGAGCAGTCGGTTTACCTTCTTTTGACAATCTTTTAAACAAATTGTAGTACGTACTAAAATATTTTTGGAGCAGTGCATACAGGCACATAAACACGAAACCGGCACCGTTGAGACATGTTCCTCGTTATCTTAAACCGAGAGTGCGCACTCATTACGGTAAAGCAACAAAACGGTATTGTGTTCCAGCCATCTTCAACGAACTACCGGACGATGTATTTTCTTTGACCACCTGCAAAACATTGAGTTGCTGTTCAAGCGTAAAAGAACCTATAATATGTACTGATGTTATCAGTGCATTTTTGATAGTGTGTTGTGCCAAATGTTTCGTTTCTTTTGTGTGCCTCTGATGGAGCTCTGATGTGGCACGAAGATTGCCGCGGCTGCAGATTGTCGCCACACAAGCCCACTTGTGGCTTCGGCGCTTGCGTATGTGTATGTTGTTTTAGCTATACTAAATAAAGAATGTTATTAATAAAATTATTAGCAGTCTGTCCCAGTGAAGCAACCAGTTATTATAGGCCACATGTCCGCTTAACCCATCATGTGCGAAAGAAAAGCACGAAGAGTTCTGATCTCCAGGTGCAACACCCATACACCGACGCACGTGGTGTAGTCAACACTCACTTTCGACGGGAGCTTAAACATGAGCCTGAACTGGCATTTACTGAACAAACGCTTGAAGTGACCTCCCATATAGGCGCAAAAAAAAAGCATGCACACAACAGAGCAACAACGCAGTGACAAATTGAACCGGCTGACAGCGACGGGAGGGGCAAGATCCTACCGTGGTCTACCGTGGCGCTACCTGGTGCCGGCGCTGCGAAGCAGACGCCTATCGACGTACGCGGGGCCCCCGCTCCCCATTGAGCCGCCGCGGAGTGAGCACGCTACCCAATATTCTAGTTCACTGTAGTGTGCGGGAGCGGTGATTGTGAGCGATAACACTGGCGATTACATAGCTCACATCGCTTAACCGAGTAACCACGACAGTGTGCCTAAAGAAACACTTGTGGCACAAACCTCGCTTGAGTAAAGGCATTCAAAGCCACACGAAGTTATAAAGAGCATATGCGGCCTCAACGAGAAGCTTGGCATAGCGGTCTTTGAGGCCAAAGTGTGCAAGCGGGCCAGGCGACGAGCTTCCTCAGCACGACATACCACCTTATAGACAGAAGGGTCGTCGTGAAGGGAGGAAGGGAACATTAAACCCAAAAACGTGCCGGGTATCTTGGCGTACACCAAATAGGACAGGGAATAACTGGGGATCTCACGCCTCGCGGTGTTATACGCGTTTGCTACGAATGACAAAACTGTGTACCAGTTTCGGGTGCCCGACATGACATACATGGACGTAGTGTTCGTGAGGGTGCGGTTTGTGCGCTCAGTCAGAGTACAGCAAGAACTGGTGGGCGAGTTTGTCTGATATATCTAATGAAGAAGCGCAACGGCACAAGGCCAGAGGAAGAAAGGGACAAACACAGCGCTGAACTGACAACAAATATTTTATTCCGGATGCTATTAGCATATATATACTTTAGCACCATAGAAAAAACAAAAGAAACAGGGAGGAGCGGAGAGACCCCATCGGGGTGGCGCTCGACTATGGTTACGGCGCTCGACTACTGTTCCAGAGGATGCGGGATCGAATCCCGGCCTCGGAAGCCGCTTTTCGATGGAGGCAAAAAGCAAGGTGCCCGTGTGCTGTGCAATGTCAGCGCACGTTAAAGAACCCCAGAAATTTCCGGAGTCCTCCACTACGAGGTCTGTCAGTCTGAGTTGCTTTGGGACGTTAAACCCCACAGCCAAACTAAGCCAGAGAGGAGCGGAAAGATTCAACCCAGTCACTAAGCACATGCAACCGCTTCGCGTGTACGATTCAGTTCAGTCGTGCAGTCGTGTCCGACTCTTCGTGACCCTATTGACCATGTCACGCCACGCTTTCCGGTCTCTCACTATCTTCCTAACATCACATAACTTCATCTGCAGTGCCTCGAGGATGCCATCTAACCATCGCGTTCGCTGCCTACCCCTTCTCCGGCGACCCTCAACCTTTCCCAACATCAAATCTCTCTCCAGCGACTCCTCTCTTCTCATCAGATGACCAAAGTAGCTGAGCTTTAACTTTAGAAGTTGACCCTCCAATGAGCAGTCAAGGTTTATGGTCGACAATATTGACTGATTTGATCTTCTGGCAGTCCAAGGAACTCTCAAAAGTCTTCGCCAGCACCACAATTCAAAAGCGTCAATTCTTCGGCGGTCAGCCTTTTTCACAGTCCAACTCTCGCATCCATACATCACAACTGAAAAGACCATAGCACGAGTTATACGGATCTTGGTTGGCAGACTAATGTCTCTGCTCTTTACTAGGCGGTCAAGGCTAACCATTGCTCTCTTTCCCAGAAGCAGGCGTCTCCTAATTTCATGGCTGCAGTCTCCTTCCGAGGTAATCTTGGAGCCCAAGAAGAGAAAATCTGTCACAGCTTCCACTTCTTGTCCCTTGATGCTCCAGGACTTGATAGGGCAAGGCGCCATGATCTTTGTCTTTTTAATGTTCAGTTTAAGCCCAAACTTCTCACTCTCTTCTTGTACGCGCATCAGAAGTCTCTTGAGTTCCGCTTCACTTTCTGCCATTAAAGTGGTATCATCCGCATATCTAAGGTTGTTGATACGTTTTCCAGCCACCTTCACTCCAGCTGAAGACTCGTCCAGACCGGCCTTCCTCATGATGCACTCTGCATATAGATTAAATAGGCAGGGCGACAGTATGCAGCCTTGCCTCACTCCTTTCTCAATCGGAAACCAATCAGTAAGACCATGCCCAGTTCTGACTGTGGCCTCTTGCCCTTCATACAGGTTCCTGAGGAGACAAATGAGGTGAATTGGAACTCCCATCTCTTGGAGAGCTTGCCACAATCTGCTGTGATCTACGCAGTCAAACGCTTTCGCATAATCAATAAAGCAGAAGTAGATGGGTTTCTGGAACTTTCTTGCTTTTTCCATGATCCAGCGAAGGTTGGCAACTTGGTCTCTAGTTCCTCTGCCCTTGCAAAACCCAGCTTGCACGTCCGGAAGCTCCCGATCCACACACTGCTGCAGCCTACCTTGGAGGATTTTCAACATCACCTTGCTAGCATGCGAAATAAGCGCGATCGTGCGGTAGTTGGAACAATCTTTGGCATTGCCTTTCTTTTGAATGGGGATGTAAACTGACCTCCTCCAATCCTGTGGCCACTGCAGGGTTGTCCAAATCTTCTGACATAATGTATGCAGAATGTTAACAGTGTCATGGTTGCGGTTTTGAAGCAACTCAGCTGGAATGCCATCAATTCCGCTAGCTTTGTTCTTAGCAAGGCTGGCTAAGGCCCATTCAACTTCACTCTTCAGGATGCCCGGCTCGAGATCAGTGATCACAACCGTCTTATGTTGCGTTTGCACATTCGGGTCCTTCTTGTACAGTTCTTCTGTGTATTCCTGCCACCTCTTCTTTATCTATGCGGCTTCAGTGAGGTCCTTGCCTCGTTTGTCCTTCATCACGCATAGCTTAGCACAGAAGCTTCCTTTGATATCTTTGATTGTCTTATACAGAGCTCTTGTGTTCCTTAATTGGCTGTTGTCCTCAACTGCTTGGCACTGTATGTTCAGGAAGGCATTCTTATCTCTCCTTGCTATTTTCTGAAAATCCGCATTGAGAACCTTATATCTTTCTCTTTCCCCCATAACGTTTGCCATCCTCCTTTCCTCAGCTATTTGCAAAGCCTCTTCAGATAACCAATTTGCTTTCTTGCATTTATTTTGCTTTGGAACTACCTTAGTAGCAACTTCTTGTATTATATCACGAACATCAGTCCACATCTGTTCGGGCTCTTTGTCTTCTATATCTAATTCTTGAAATCGATTCCTCACTTCCACAGCATATTCTAATGGAACTTGATCCAGATTATACCTGAAAGGCCTTCTAGTTTTCTGCGTTTTCCTCAATCGAAGCTTAATCTTGGCAACAAGAAGCTGATGATCGGTGCCACAATCGGCCCCAGGCCTTGTTTTTACTGCTTGTATAGCGCTTCTCCATCTCTGCCGGCAAATAATATAATCGATCTGATTCCTGTACAGACCGTCCGGGGAAGTCCATGTGTACAGGCGCCTCTTGTGCTGTTGAAAATGAGTATTCGCTATGGTCAGTTTGTTTTCTTTACAAAACTCTACTAGCCTCTGCCCAGTTTCATTTGGCTCACCAAGACCGAACTTGCCTGTAATTCCGGATATTTCTTCACTCCCTACCTTAGCATTCCAGTCTCTTATGAGAAAAACGACGTCTGATGATGGGGTGCGGTCTAAAAGGCATTGTAGGTCCGCATAAAATCTCTCAACTTCAGCTTCTTCAGCAGTAGTGGTCGGTGCATAGACTTGGATAACTGTTATGTTGAAAGGGTGACCTTGGATCCGAAGTGAAATCATTCGGTCGTTTTTGGGGTTGTACCCTAGCACTGCTTTGCCCATTCTTCTGTTTACTATGAGAGCGACCCCATTCCTTCTCTTGGATTCGTGCCCACGATAAAAGACATAATGGTCACCGGAGTTAAATTCTCCCATTCCGGTCCACTTGAGCTCGCTGATACCCAAGATATCAATGTTCAATCTGTCCATTTCTCGCTTGACGATATCCAGTTTACCTTGCGTCATAGATCTTACATTTCATGTTGCTATGTGATACATCTCCTTGCAACATCGGACTTTCCGGTCGCTTCCCGACACATCCACAACTGAGCGTCCTTTTGGCTTCATTCGTCCTGGAGCTACTAGGAATCGCCCTTTGTTCATCCCCAGTAACATGTGGGACGCCTTCCAACCTGGGGGGCTCATCTTCCGGCGCCATATCATTAATGGTATTGTGACTGGCCATAGGGTTTTCTTGGCAGGAAATACTGGAGTGGGTTGCCATTACCTTCTCCAGTGAATCACATTTTGTCAGAACTCTCTGCCGTGACCTGTCTATCTTGGGTGGCCCTACACAGCAGAGCTCACGACTTCATCGAGTTACGCAAGCCCCTCCGCCACGACAAGGCAGTGATCCATGAAGGGGGCGTGTACGATTATACGATATCAAATAGTTAATGCTCTTTCAACGAGATGGCTATGGAAGGGGTGCTGATACAATTATCACCTAGCTTCATGATTTCAGATGCGTTGATAATCTCTTGTGTAAGTTTATCCTTGTGCTTGGTAACTACTTGGCTGTTTTTGAAAACTGGAAAACATGAATAATCATGATAGGTCAGCGTTCTTAACGGTGTTTCCATGCTCCCTAAGTCTATCATTTACACAACGGCCAGTTTGGCCGATATATGAACCACCACACGTCAACGCGACTGAATGCACCAGGTGCCAATCATGCCAATAAAAGGTGGTGTAGGAGACTTGCGTACCACATAGCCCGTCTGGTTGCAATTCCAGCTAAGCCGATCGTTCACCCGCCGCGCGGATGGGGGATTCCGTGTTCCACGAAGCGGTTGGGGACGTCTTTCCCTCCTCTCCACGTCTACGCGGACGTTGCTTACGAGCCTAGCTCGCCGCCACTGCTCGAACGCGTAGGGGTCAAGAGCGCGAGGAACCGCGGAGCCTTCCGATGGCCTTTCCTGCCCTACCGTCATTACGTCTGCGCCTCTGGCGCGCGGCACGGAGTCTTGGGCTCCGGCCCAGGCGCATCGCGGCTCTAGCGATTCGGCTGGCCTGGGGGGTGGCTGGTAGCGCAATTCAGCGAGTAAATCCACCTGCACTACCTTCGCTTCCTGTGCTAGGGCCTCGAGGTTTGCAAAACCCCGTTCCCGCAAATATACTGACAGTTGTACTGTGCAATTGACTAGTCATGATGAAGGGTACATCTGTGCCTGTGTGTAGCAATTACTTCTTCTGACGGTATTTCATAGGCATCAGTCATAACGTGACGCTCTGAACCTGTGCTTGCAGCTGTGTCTCTGTGGGAAGAGCCCTGGGACAGTTTCTCCGCATCCTGGAGGAGCCTGTGAACGCACGCGGCGTGAAATAGTCATCGAGATTACTACAGTACACTTAGTTTTTCGGTAATTATTTTAAGTAGAACAAAGTTTTAGCATACAAAAAGTAGGCTTCATTTTCACCGGAGCATTACTGCGATGTCCTTTTCATGATTTTGCCATTTTCCATTTTCAGTGGTCCTCTCCTTTTTTTTTCTGTGCCTGGAGCCTTGAGGAATTTTTATTGAAGTGAATAACAGCCAGATGTGGCCTAAAAAGAAAGTATGTATGAATGCGCTTCTTGTTGCCTACTAGCAAAATTATGCTAGGAACCATTATAATTTATATTCACATCACTGTACCACAGATTGCTTCTGTTTTAGATTCTATATTCAGCGCCTTTATATTGAATTAAGAATCTGATGCAATAATCTCCAAGCAGCAAATAAATGTATGACATGGGCTATACAACATCATGTTGTGAATCACCCGTGTTCTCCCTGCTGTTGCATTCTAGCGATCATCATTAGTCCAAATGATCAAGTGAACCTTGAGCATTCTTGCGGTTTCAATACAGTAGCTTCGGGACATTTGAGACGGTTCTAGAGGGGTTGGAAACGTGCGCTGATAACTTCCAGTTCTTTAAAAACTACCTTTGTCTTGGGACTGCATTAAGATGAGGAGCACAAAAGAGAGACGAATTGTTTTTCCAGCCAGCCTTCCATGCTTGCCCTCAACTTTGTTTCATTGCAATGTGTGATCTCTCGTCCTTTCAGTCTGTATGTATTCCTGGTGCGCTGTTCTTTATGTCATTCAATCTGCCTATTCTAACATACCATAAGCTATTGACTGCTCTTCTTATCCACATAGAGCTTTTGCATGCTACTTTTCCGCTATATATGTATTTTAACTCTTTTATGACTTGCACAGCATTTCCCAAGTGTTTTACTATTCTTAGCTGAATTGTTGCTAGGTCTTTTTTTATGAATGTATTGTACATCTATTTTCAGTGTTTTTGACTCTCCCTTTGTTAGGGTCTACTACAGTGAATCGCAATTGTAGGGTCTCTTATTACCTAGGCTGCTAATATGAGAGCTCCACATCAAGCACTGTTTTAAGGAGACTGAAGTCAAGCCCAGCTTCCATAAAACGAAGGCACCCAATGTGTCCAGTGACACAACAGCTGCTCCATCCTGACATTAAAAAAAAAACAACACTTGAACTCGTTTTCTCGTTATCTCAAGACCTCGGCACTAAACCATACGAAAGATTGTTTTGAGCTGCTTGAAATTGGTCACAGTGCAATTTTTAAGCCCATCATGGCTATTCCATAGTATGAACTAGAAGCTACCTGCTTAGTTGCTAGTTTCAATGGGCTGCTTAGCAAGTTCAAGAATCAAAAGGAGCAAACGAAAATGAATCAAATCAAGCATAAGCTTTCATAGATGAACTTCGGTTTTTTTTTTTTCGCACTGTGTTCCATTTCCTCTGTCCTGTGTTCTTTTTATAGTGACAATATTATGTACATACAATCAAAGCTTCATGCAAGAATTTAATGTTCGCGCATGCCATGGAGAAAAGTTGTACTGCATAGTAACACTAGAGTTAAAAATAATGTCTCAGTCTTCTCCTTCATTCAATTCACCTTACTTGCATTCCACCATCCGAGTATGCAATTGATTTAGTTGCACAACTGATGACGAAGTGGTGAAAGGACTCAAGGGAAGATGTTTGGGATTTAGGAGATGTTTGGGTTGTCGAATGTCCTTCAAAAACCGGGTGTTCTTACGAATGAAGATCAGCTTCTTGAAAACACATGTATCTTTAAAAAAAATATTATATATATATATATATATATATATAAAAGTGAAAAATTGCTTCATACTGTTTCCAAGTTTATTTGTAGTCGACGTTTCGGCAGGAGCCCTGCCTTTCTCAAGACTGATGGTACATGATTCTTGTTTGTCTTCTTATAGGGTTGGCCAGAGGTGATACAAACAATATGGGCACACACAGGTGAGTCAGCTGGACACGCACAACACACACACACACACACAGCTGCGGAGAGCAGGCTAGGCCCAATGGGCAAATCAACCCAAGGCACCGGCCGCCGCGAGTCATCTGTATACAGTACAAGACACAATACAGGCAACCGCGGAACAACCTTGGAAGGGAAAAAAAAAGAAAAAAAGAAGACGAAAACAGGTGGGGGAAGGTGTTTGATGCAGGTGGTGAGAAAATTATTTTTCTTCTCACTAAAAGATGGGAGCGCCCAGCGTGATGAGAAAACCAGGTGGACACTGCTGGTTAGAAGAACCTGACAGCGGCGAGTAAAGTTCGAGCAACTTGCGACGGGAGATGAACGTCAAAGAAAGAATAAAAAAAAAAAAAGAAGTAAGTAAATATGTGGGACAGTAGAATAGTGAAATACTTTGAGGTTTTCGCTAACAGATGTGAGGGCTAAGCAAAAGAAGAAAACAGGTGGGGGAATGTGTTTGCTGCAGGTGGTGAGAAAATTATTTTTCTTGTTCTCACTGGGAGCGCCCAGCGTGATGAAAAAACCAGGTGGACACTGCTGGTTAGAATAACCTGACAGCGGCGAGTAAAGTTCGAGCAACTTGCGACGGGAGATGAACCTCAAAGAAAGAATAATAAAAAAAAAAAGAAGTGAGTAGAATGGTGAAATACTTTGAGGTTTTCGCTAAAAGATGTGAGCGCCAAGCATGAAGAAGGTTTTTACGAGAAGTGGGATGTGGAGGGTACCAAAGAAGCGAGAAAAAAAAAGAAACCGAGGAAAAACTGTAAAGGGATAATGATTGATATATATGTATAGCATTAAGCTTGCAGGGCTCGTAAGCCTGCAAGCTTATATATATATATATATATATATATATATATATATATATATATATATTCTGTATCTGTATACTGTATCTGTCTCCTTCGAACAAACGTTGGCATCATTAAACTTCGAGGAGAGGCGGGCGCGTCACAACATGTTGCTTTCAACATCACAGGCAACCGAGCTTGAGGTCTTCCAGTCTTGCAAAATTGAGCAAATTTGGACAAAGAAACTTAAAAAGTTCTCCCGGGATAACATAATTGTTGATGCAAACATAGACCCTACAAAAGAAATACAACCAGGGAGCCACATACACCCATCCAACGAGAACCTCAAAACCGTAACCGAACACCTAACCACATTAGACCAAACACCCGAGGAACCACACCTTCCAGAAATTATGATTAACCTCTCAAACTCTCAACTCACCTCCGATGAAAAGTCCCTTTTGTCACGCGGCCTAAAATTCTGTCCAAGTGATAGAAAGTATAATGAATTTCAATTATTCAAAGATCTGGATAACTTTTCTCGAAATCTTAGACTACGTGAATACTTTTTCGATAAACCAAACTCGAATAATCCGCACTTCCCCTGACCTCAGGAACCGTGGACGCCCAAACCTGGTAGGGAAAAATATCTTGACATGTATATAAAAGCAGTACAAGGGGATATTCTTCAGGCCTTTGGGACACGCAGATCTGGCCCACCTAACCTCACAAGGAAAGAACGTAATGCATTAGGCTCACTCGGCAAACGAACTGACATTGTTATTAAACCCGCCGACAAAGGTGGAGGTATAGTCATTTTAGACAAAGACGATTACATTCAGGAGGGCAACCATCAACTCAATAACCCAAAATTCTATAAGAAACTCTCATCGAACCCCTCCGCTGAACACCGGAGCATCATAGGAAAAACTCTGACTAAACTAACCGATGAAGGTGAATTACCCCTACGTGTAAGTAAGGCACTGACGCCAAAAAATGCCTCAGCGGGGCGCTTCTATATGCTCCCGAAAATACACAAAGAGAATTATCCAGGGCGACCTATTGTTTCCGGTATCGGCACACTCACAGAGCCAATTTCAGATTATATCGATTCCCTAATCAAACACATACCTCCGGAACATCCATCTTACATACGCGACACCAATCATTTCCTGAGAGAATTATCCAATATTACCTTCCCTCATGGCGCTTTTCTAGTCACCCTTGACGTGGTGTCACTTTACACTAACATCCCACATGACGACGGAATTCAGGCCATGATCGGAGCATACGAGAAATATAAAATTTTAGACTCTCCTAGTCCAAGTACCATCGAGACACTAGCCAATCTGGTCCTTAAACTTAACACTTTTGAATTCAACAACTCATACTATCTTCAAACTAGTGGTACAGCTATGGGCACCAAAATGGCTCCAAATTACGCGAACATATTTATGAGCAAAATTGAGTCCGACTTTCTGTCCTCATGTGCAATCAAACCAATTTTTTACAAACGCTTTCTGGATGACATATTCATGATTTGGACCGAAACAGAGGACGAACTCGTAAAGTTTATCGCCTCATTCAACAACATACACCCTAGCATCTCCTTCACACACACCTACTCAACTAGTAAAATCAACTTCTTAGATGTTCTGGTTCGAGTTGAAGGGGGCGCATTAATCACTAGCGTTTACAAAAAACCCACAGACAGACAACAATACCTTCACTTCAAAAGCTGCCATCCACGCCACTGCAAGACTTCAATCCCATACTCGCAAGCTATCAGATTCAAACGTATTTGCTCAAAATCCATAGATTTTCAAGAAAATGCTAATCGCATGCGAGTAACACTAGAGAAACAACACTACCCGCCTTCTATCATCGAAGATGCCATAAAAAAGGCTGAAATAAGTAATCGTCATCACACCCTTGCGGAATCACAGCCAACACCACCACAACACTGTAATCTCATTCTAACCTTCGCAGACAATATCCCAAATATTAACAAAATCCTTAAAAAACATTTCAATATCATAGAACAAAGTCAACGACTTTCCAAAATATTCTCGACTGCTCCTCAGGTAACATACAGAAGAACAAAGAATTTACAAAACCACGTTGTCCACTCAACTGTCAATAAACCGAGACCTTTGGGTTGCACGTCATGCGGAAAAAGCCGATGTCAAATCTGTAAACACATGCAATCCACAGCACTAGCTAAAAGCACCCACTCAAATTTCAAACATTTTATACGAGAAGATTTAAATTGCGATTCTAGCAATGTTGTTTACATGCTCGAGTGTGGTGACTGTGGTATGCAGTACATTGGCCAAACAGATAATTCCTTCCGATTGAGATTTAATAACCAGCGCTCGCACGCTCAAACCCTTCCCAACCTCCCCCTTTCGAAGCACCTTCGCAAGGAGGGACATGAGTTCGATAATCTTAAAGTCACAATATTACAGAGTGGCTTCAAAAACACTCGTGAGCGCGAACAACGAGAATCATATTTCATTTTTAAATTTAATACTCTACAACAGGGCTTAAACGAAAACCACGGGGTCCTGTCCTCTCTTCCGATATCACGAACACAGGAAATGTGCACACCTGGCCAAGTCGTCTGAGGTCATCACCTTTTTTGAATACCAAAGTGTTGGTGTGTTCTGGTCTTGTCAGAGCCACTTACCTACTACCGCCCTCCCCCCTTTTCTTTCGCTTGCTTCCGACACTTTTTTTTTTTTTAAGCTAACACCTTTCCTTATCCACCTCCATCCCCCCCCCCCCCTTTTTTTTTTCCCTACTCCCACTCTTCGGCCGTCGTGGCCAGGAAGAGTGAAAATAGCCCGCATTCTTTCGCAGCAGAGACTATGCATCCAGGCACCTGTGTCAGCGCAGTTCGACAGGCCTGTCCAGCACCTGCGATGCACCTGCGATGGCACACCTGGACATCATCCTTCCCTACTGTATCTGTCTCTTTCCTCTGTCTCCCACGTTTTGTTTTCCTACCCAGGTGTGGTCTATGTCCAAATGCTTAAAAAGCCGCAACACTATCCAAGAAGATTCACTCTTGAGAAAGATCGGTCTCCGATCGAAACGTCGAGTCTAATAAAATGTTTCTTTAAATGAAGCGTACCCTTCGCTATATTATATATATATATATATATATATATATATATATATATATATATATATATATATATATATATATATATAATGAGTTGCAGTGTTGGTGTGTATTCAGTCAATGGTAGATGTTGAACCTGCTTACAGCTGCTGAATTGCAGCGGAAAACAGTTTTGGCATCATATTGATAAAACGTCCCAAGTTCTTGTACTACTATTTTACTGTGAAAAAAGATCTAAGAGATATTGTCGAGCAAACATGCTGCACTTTGTCTTCTTTATAATTGTCAGTATAGGCCAGTATAGAAAATCCTATTCTATTTGTGTTCTATACTAGCATGAATAACCAAGCTGCCTCAGTAATAAATTATCTTGCAGTCTATGCACTCATATTTAGATTATGTTGTTTGTTCACTTCATTATGGGTTTATTTCTCGACTATGTCATATGTGAACTTGCTGTTATGTGCAGATGTGTAGAAAGATTTTTTTCCGTGAAATTCTATTTTATTGCCTATCCCTTCACAAATGCCACAAATGTGGGCCGTGAACCTGCCAAACAACTGCAAAGTGAAAACTTCACAAAAAGAAAAAACTATACAAAACCAATTTCCTTGCTCATCCATTGCCTGTTTGCAAGAAGCTCATGCAGGCATTTGCTTTATGGTCCATCATGGCCATCATGCTTATCGCATATGTGGCTCTAAGGGCGCACCGCATGCTGATGATCCGGTTACCATCACCCTGGCAGAGGGCAGCAAGATAGTAAACATGACTTGTGATTGTCTGGATCCATGGTTCTATTGCTTCACAGCCCTTCGACCTGCGCGCAGCTTTCAACTTCTTGAATTCTTAAATCCAGTGCAGAATGGTGTTATGACCATGTGTTCGCACTAATTATTAAAGCAAGCAACTGGACACATCTTCTGTAATGTGCCAGGCATCAAAGTAATGCTGTATGTGCGATTTGCTGTTCTTACAGTATGTCCGGATAGCTGGGTTGAAGTCTGTAGATAGATAGAAAACCCCGTTACATATGTCAGCAATAGTACCCCTTCCCCAATAGTTTGCAACAATAAAACATTTTGTAATTGAATTGTTTTTATTGTATAATGATGAATATGATTTATTTTATGTATTGACATGCAAGCAGCACTTGCGAAGGGCACTGTTGCTGAGGTTGAAAATAACTTCTCTTTATAATATGAAGAAATTGTCACCTGTTGTTAAAGACTGCACTGAGACTCGTTAAGTTCAGGCCAGGTGTTCTATTCCCATGCTCGCGCCATTGAGCACTGCAGCTGACTGCATACAGTTAATATGAATTGCATCTTGCCAATTTTCGTATCGCAGCATTGCCTTACTTCTCCTATGCTTACCTGTTTGCATTGTAGGATATGGTCAGTCTGAATGACAACAACGCTATACGTGCAGTACTTGGAGCTGTAGTCGAGGAGTTGCAACGCCCATCTTCTACGTGGTCCACTTCCATTTCATCCAGCTGGCTAATGATCCGCACCTACTATTCCTGGAAATGCGGGGACAAAAATAAATGCGCATTTGTGAGCCACTTGTAAAATAGCGCCGAATTGTCACTCGTTGCACTGCTGCATTCGCACTGGTTCTTCAGTTTATCTCGCCCTCCCTCCTTTTCAGGAAAAATCTAGCTGTGTATAACTCCTGTCAACCAATACTTACACTTCCGATCGGCAGCCGATCGTTTAGGGATTAGTGGGCACAACTTTGAGCTACTCAGCGAGTTCACGCGAGTGATAACGTTTCATTCGCGACCCCCTCTTCCTGCTGAAGGGTAAAGCCCTTTGGCACTTTTGTTTTCTGCTTCCATCTCTTCATTCCTGGCAGTGTCCCTCATTTCTTCTCCTTCTTCGTTCTTTTATCAACCGCCCATCTGTTTTCACGTGCTTCTTTCCTGACCGCCTCGGTTGGTGAACTTGGACGCGGCTTGATCCGCGTGAAATCTCAGGGTGCATTCTGTAAAAACAGCGCACGGCGTAATAAAAAAAAATCTACTGGGCGGCAGTTATGCTGTGATCATAATCGGGCACCCAACAAAGTTTGTTTACTTCCTGTCGGCTCGCGCGTTCTCCGTTTTTCCGCTGTCAGCTAGCGCCGAAACGCGCCTGACAAGCTACACCACTGCGCACAACTACGCACAACTACGCAGTCCCCTCCTCCTCATCTCTTTTCTTTTTTTTTTTTCTTTAGTATCGATCGTTAGCTTTCACAAAGGGGAATCGTATAGATTTATACTGAAGAGGTGCCTTAACACGAAGGTTTCAAGGTTCGAGGGAGGTACGCGAGAGTGTTTCCCTCCGCAACGCCCGGAAGACCGCTCTCTGCGATCTTTTCTAGTCTTTCGCTGACATCTCGTACCCTCGCTGCGGCACGGATATTAGGAACCCGAGCTCGAAAAGCGACTTCGGAGAATGAGTGCTGAGATGGGGCGTGATCCCCATAAGTACACGCCGTTAAAGAATCCGGGGCTGAACCCCTACGACGATAGAATACGTCTATGGGTGCATTGGTGCGTGGGGTCGACTAGCGTACAGCAAAAAATATCTAAATCACATCGTAAGCTCGCCATTGGTTTTTTTTTAGCAGTGTATTTCACAGTAATCATGACAAATACCGCTTATGAACGCCAAAACGCCGAGCAAGATCGCCTAAATAAAAAAAAAATTCCACACTTTACTGTGATAACGCGTCTAAAGCTGATATTATCACAATCTTCTTATATTACACTTACCGCGGTGTTGCAAGAAACAGCATTGGCACCGCTCCTTCACGCAGACGCAATCTTGTTGAGATACCCAAATCGCGAACCTCCTCCGGATAAAAATTCTACGCATCAGGAAGGAAATGCCGTCCAAAAATGTAGATAAACGCTTTAATCACCGACGCTGGCTATCCGGTGAGCTGCAGTTTCCGAAGGTGGGCGTCTTGAGGTACTTTATGCAGAATGCTTTTCCTGCCGTCACTATCAATACCTTCGCAGCCAAGGGCTGCACACTATCGCCACCTCCCGCTCATGTCCAGTTAAAATGACAATACAAAGCTCGATAACTGCCTTCGCGACATAGAAAGTACGCAGTCCAGCCCTGAGCTGTCCTGCACCCGTCGCGCGTGGCAATCCGAGTTTCGACGAAGGTTGATGGCGATGAAGACGACGAAATACCCCCGGCGGTGTATCGGCAAGCAGGCGCGCTAAAACGGAAGTTGCGGCATGTGACGCTAAGCAAAAAAGTAAAAGCGCAAATGCGTCAGTTGTGACGTGTCAATGGGCGAAGCCCGTGGAGGCGGACAGTTTTTGCGCGTGCTAAAAAGTTGAAAGAAGGAGGAAAGCCGCGAAGGCGCAGATATTCAAATTTTGATTGCAAATAACTCTGCTTCCAACTGCCGCATTTCAAAAATTCTTGCGGGAAGCTTATCTTACATCGACATTATTTCCATAGGGAACCTGTATCGCTAGCTTTTTAGAGCACCTTTAATTCGATTTATAAAAGAACTGCAGACGTTACTTCTGGGATGACCCTCACGCATGTTTATGACCATCACATGGATGACCATCAGATATGATGGGATTTTTTCTTGCAGCGCTGTTTGCCTGCCATAAGTTATTTTTTCTTTATTGTGCTTTCACCTGGTCTAGTAACATTTTCATATTCCGGAGCCATCATTGCAAAAATTGTGGGGATTTGTTCTTTTATTTCTTTCAATGTTTTATTTTTGTTAAACTTTTGTCAATAATGTATTTTGAACGCCATTATGTTGCTTATCTATCAGTCGGACTACGCGACCTCCTCCTTGATATTTACACTGTATTATATTCATGAAGAAAAGTAAACTCTTCTTTAAAATCAATTTCCTTTGCCCAAGGCACTTTTTATGTTCCTTTGTATCGGTGCTATGAGTGGGCCATCAAGAACTTGCCCCTTGCATCTAACATTTTGTGGCATCAAACGTGGAGAACAGGTTTCTGACACAGGTTCACGAGTGGTAGCAGGCGTGTTGTCGGTTACCGCCTCGAAATCTTGGCCAGAAACGTATTGCCAAACCTGGCCCCTTCAAACAGAAGAGCCAGAGCTTTCCTATCCAGTTGACTGCAGTTATGCTCAGCAGGCGCAAGACTTCTTGATGCAAACGCGATTGAACGCTCAGTACTCCTCATGGTGAGCTAACAAAGCCTTCTTCCGTACTGAAACGTTTGGGGATTTGTTCTTGTGCTTCTTTCATTGTGGTTGTATATTTAGTTAAGCTTTTGTCACTGCAGCACTTTTTACCGTCCTTATGTCGTTTATGCACTGGACGTCTCAATTCAGTCTCTGTCTACAGGGCCTCCTGGATGCTTACTCTGTAATATGTTCACGAAAAAATGGCCTCTTTTCTAAAAGAAGTCAATTCCCTCTGCCGGAGGCACTTTGAAGACGACGAGAAGTAGGATTTAGAGCAGATGCAGTTCAAAGTCAGGCCATGGCTACTGGAGCAATGCACGGCGCCATCGAGCCGGTCAACGACAAAAATTGGTCGTCGTGGATGCAGCGCCTCACTTTCTACTTCGTTGCAAACGACGTCACCGACGATGTGAAGAAGCGAGCGTTCCTCCTGACGCTTTATGGAACCGAGACTTTCGAGACTGCCTGTGCGCTGGTTGCGCCGTTGATACCTGGAGAAGTCAGCTATTAAGACCTAGTCACACTTCTCAAGAAGCACTTCGACACTAGACCATCTGAGCTGTACAGTGTTATGTTTCTCCACCGACAAGTGGGACAGCTGACGCGGCCACCACATAGCAACAGGCAGAACCGCGAGCGGATCTCCCATTTCGGCGCCGTTCATCGGCCGCGCAACGCTTCCTCCCGCGGACAAGTCTCAACGTGATCCTGCCACGTGCCAAATGTGTGTGCATGCGTGTGTGTGCAAACGCCGGCCAAGCCTGCAGCTCGTGAGAGAGTGCGCCGCCCTCGGCCGTCTGCAGGAGGTGGAGGAGATGCGTTCGGACCACCTGCGATTGAGTCATCCCATCTTGCCCAGACTTGTTGGTAGCTCCATTTCCTGTGAGGGTTTACCCTTTCCCTGTGAACTGGAAAACCTATAAAAAGCAGCGGCCGACTCCGCTGAGAGAGAGACTACTTTGACGCGCCGTTGAGACGACGCTAGACACGAGCTGTGTGAGAGTGTCTGTATTCTCTCCGGGTCAGCTTCTCTGCCCGTTCTTTCACGATGTTGTAGTAAAGGTTGCTTCGTTAAAAGACGCCTCGTCTTTGCTGGGACCGTTCATGCCGTCCGCCGTCAACGGAGCCGCCAGGCCAACGCTACCGAGGGGCCGCGAGCCGCCTGTAACAACATGCGTCAGCGGTGGGCTGAACACGCGAGCCGCAAGTAATAACGGCTGGCAGCGGTACGCTACCCAGGCGCGCGCGACCCAAACCTAATCCCTGGTGGCAGCGGTACGCTACTCAGGCGCACGCGACCCAAACATAACAACAGCGACGTGACCAACTGCTTGAAGAGTTGATCAGCAACTACGTTGCTGCCCTCAGAAGTTTGACAGCCGACTGCAACTTCGGAGTGCTGACGACGTCTGCAACATTGACTTCATCGGCAGAAGGAGACACAACTGCTTTAACGAATCCCACCATGCTGCCCCAGGACGTCATGCTTCGCGACAATTTCGTCTGCGGCATCCGCGACGAGCACCTCCAACAGAGACTGCTCGCGGAAAAAGACGACGTTTCAGCGTGCTTTTGACCTGGCCACGGCAGCAGAAAGTGCTTCAAGGCTGCAGTGAGGACTCAAGGGAGTGACGAACTCCACAGAAGTATACAAAACTTTGCAACCCAAAAAGGAGCACGAGAATTCACCGCAGCAACGACGCTGTTATCGATGTGATGGCTGGCACGAGGCCCACACCTGCAAATTCAGGACTGCACAATGCCGTTTTTGCTCCAAGAAAGGCCACATCGCGAAAGCTTGCATCTCCCACAAGAAGTAAGCTAAGAAAGGCAAGCCTAAACCCAGGCCAGGAACGCACAGTGTGAATGCCAGGCCCACGAGCAACGGCACTCCGCACAGCAATCCGTGCTACGAGCTTCACGAGGTGAGTGAGCGAAAACCCTGCCCCAAATTTCTCGTTGATGTGAACGTCTAGGGAAGGCCGCTAAAATTCGAAATCGATACGGGCGCCGCATGTTCTTTTATCAGCGAGGCTACTTACCGCCAAATATGACCAACGAAAGCCCCAAAGCTAACAAAGGAACCCCTTGACTTGCGCACTTGGTTGGGAGAGAAACTTCGCACTCTTGGATCAGCAGAAGTTCATGTGCGATTTAAATCAAACGACTATGTGATACCCCTGCTGGTAATTAAAGGAACTGGCTTCAATTTGCTTGGACGTGACTGGTTTTCCGCTCTACACATGCGATTGCACGGAATTAATAAGATAGCTGAGCCAGCATCAGAGCTGCAAAGGAAGGTTCTGGCACGCCTTCCTGATGTGTTTAAGCGAGACATCGACGGGTATACGGGACCCTTGCTTCATTTGGATTTGGAGCAAGGCGCAACGTCCAAGTTCTGTAATGCGCGTCCAGTGTCTTGCGTATAAAAAGCCAATGAAAGAAGAGCTCGACCGTCTTCAACGACAAGGCATCCTGGAACCAACGCAATATGCCGAGATGGCTACACCTTTAGTGTGGGTGCGTAAAAACGACGGAACATTTCGTGTTTGTGGAGACTACTGGAGCACAGCTAACGCAGTGGGCAAGACGACGGCATACCCGCTATTTACAATTGTGGAGGGATTCGCAAAGTTCCGTGGTGGAACCATTTTCTCAACGCTAGACCTCTACCAGGCTTATCAGCAGCTCAAAGTCGACGACGCGACTGCCGCAATGCTCACCGTCAACACAACCAAATGACTATTCCTAGTGAAACGGCTTCCCTTCGGAGTATCCCCTACGCCAGCCATCTTCCAGCGTATGATGGAGACAACACTGGCAGGAATTTCTGGGGTGAGTGTTTACCTTGACGACATTATTGTCAGTGGGAAGGAGCAGCGCAACCTCTAGACAAAGTTAGGTCGAGGTTAAGCGAGAAAGGCCTACGCCTCAAGCAAGAAAAATGCCGCTTCGTCATCAAGTAAGTTGAATTTCTCGGATATAAAATTGACGCGCAAGGCGTTTACAACCGAAGAAAAGGTCCAGGCTATCCTTCAGGCTTCAAGGCCGACTGACAACACTTTCCTAGGGCTTTTGGCATTTTTTGAACGGTTTCTAGAAAACAGAGCTACGGTTGCCGCAGAGCTGTACAAGCTTCTGGAGAAAAACACACCCTGGATGTGGGAGGAAAGGCATCAAATTGCTTTGGATAAGCCCAAGCGTTTTATTGGCTCTTCCACAGTGCTTGCGCATTACGACGAGAGAAATCCTCCACTTTTGTATGTGGATGCGTCACCATATGGCGTCGGGGCGATTCTAGTCCAGAAAGATGCGTTCGGCAGACAGGCCCCAATTGCGTTAGCGTCGCGATCTTTGGGAGCCGCAGATAAAAACTACTCTCAACTAGACAAGGAAGGTCTCGCAGTAGTTTTCGGCGTGACCCATTTTCACCAGTACATCGCTAGCCGGCACGTGACTGTTTTGACGGATCACCAACCGCTCCTCTCGTAGAATGACCCGATGGTGTCTGAAGTTGGCCACGTACGATTATGATTTGGTGTACAGGCCGGAACCACACCCTCCTGCAGATGCGCTCATGCTGGCTTCCACGCCGAGCATAAAACTGTCTCCAAATCAACTCGCAGAACTGAGCCGGGAGGATTCATTGCTGTCCCACGTAATGAGAGCTGTGTCAAACGGAGATCTGCACAGATTGTCCTGGCAGAAATTATCTGCTTTCGCAAGGTTGGGACCTGAGCTGTCACTTTAGCAAGGTTGCCTTATTCGCGGTACCAGATTTTTTGTTCCGGCGGAGGCGAGAAACGACGTACTGGACTTGGCACATGCAGGGCACAGGGGCGTAGTAGCCATGGAAGCGCGCGCTCGAGGATACTTTTGGTGGCCCGGTGTCGACAATGACATAGAGCGGCTAGTCAAAAACTATGCAACTTGCTGCCAGCATCAAAGAACGCCACCTAAAGCTCCACCTCCTGATTGGAAGCGCGCGACTGCTCCATGGCACGCAGTACACGCCCACTTCTATGGCCCCGTGGAGGGAAGGATGCTACTAATTGTTGCAGACGCGTACAGCAAGTGGATCGAAGTGGGCTACATGCGCAACTTACAGTCACCGACTCTGATCGAGGAACTGCGCAACCTGAAAGGCTGGTAACGGATAATGGCCGTCCTTCGTTTCCACGGAAATAGATTTCCTAAAGAGGAACGGTGTAGCGCACATTACAAGCGCTTCCTATCATCCTGCCACGAATGGGCAAGCAGAGAGATTTGTGTACGAGACAAAGCAAGCATTAGCCAAGGATCAGTCTGGAATATTTGCCTGCAAGCTGGCTCGGTTTCTGCTCAAGCAGCACAAAACTGTTTCGGCAACAACGGGTAAAACACCATCTCTCGACGGCACTCACACGTATTCAGCCACGACTTACTGAAAAGACCTCGGACGAGAGCGTTACAAGGCGAGTGGCGGTAGAGATGTCGGTCTTCTTCTGCAACTTCACAGGAAGCCCTGCTTGGGTAGAAGGCACCGCACTCAAAAGACTAGGGCATCGATCTTGGCTGATCAAGACAAAGACGGGAACGGTTCGTCGCCACCTTGATCACATAAATACAGGTGCTGAAGCCTACCCGACGGAGGATCCGCCACCGAACAATCGGACCAGCGGACAGTCAGAAAGGGAACAACAGTCCACACTGCCGGCTCCTTACATGATCGCGATACCAGCGGAAACTTCGCCTGCGAACGATTTGCCTACAGCGCCCCACTCTGAACATGGAGGAGCTGAGACCGGCCAGAAGGACTGCGCAACATGACCCTGCGACGACCAACAAAACCAGACCAGGCATGAGCAAGCTCCGTCAAGGCCTCAACGTCAGCGTCGTCCACCCAACCGATACGGATACGGTGACCCGATCTAAGAAGGAAAGGGTGTTGTGTACACGCTGTGCACCCGTGCGCTCCTCAGAACTGGGTCGTCCTCGGACCAAGCGCGTGACCAGGGCACGAGGAGCAACGCCTTCTGTACAAGCGCTCACGCTTCTCTCTTTCCTTCTTTTCTCCTCCTTCCGGAAGGCGCAATAAAGCAGTCTCTACCCAGCAATCGAATCGAGAGGTTCCTCACCCACGGGGCTTCCGACGCCCAAAACATAACAAATGGCACACAGCTTCGGTGTACGTTGATCGCGTTTTTTGATCACTCGCCGTAGTACCACGGCCTGAATCTCGAGCAAATCCTGTCTCGTTTATATTCAAATTGAAGGCTTTATTTTCTTACTAATGAAGAAAGCGGAAACTGAAGCTATCGTCTTGTATAACACCTGACGAGGCCTCAGCTTTGTTTCGTGATTTTTGTTTTTGTGATCTGTGTTTTTCTTGTGGAAGCTATTACATGAAGAGCATTCAATATGTAATGTACTTTTGTATATTTTTTGCGTATCTGTTTGTTTCTTTCTTAAAGCTATGAGATATGAGTTATCTTTTTCTTTGTATCGTGACTTGATTATAGGTGCTTGTTTCCACTGCCTATTAGGCTTTGCTGCTTAAGCCCTCTGATGCTTTGGCAGGACGGTTAGTTGCATTCCCTAAGTGTTGGTGAAATAAAGTATTATTATTATTATTTTTTTACTGCTTGCCATCATTTGTGCTATCATTATAAGTTTTCGAATGCCTAAAGGCTTGTGTGGTAGTGGCCGGCAGTATAGATAGCCTATAAGGCATTTTCGACTAGTCAAATTGTAAAAAGAAAGAATGCGCGAAAAAAATGCTTCAAGAAGAAAAAGCGCACTAATAAGCAATAAAGAGAAAAACAAAAACATTTACGAACAGCTTTATAAAAGAATGCTGGAACCAATAACAAAATTTCGTAAGGCAAGCTTGCACTATCTTTTTAGAGCTAGCAGAAACTATTTCTTTGTGTAACCGGTTAAGAACAGGAGGAACATAATGTTAATGAAAACGCTGGCCATAACGGGTTTACACTCTGGGCACAAGAAAACAATCTTGATTCTGCAGATCTTCCACATGAGCATATGGTGTACAAAATTGTTTTTCCATATGTGTTTAAAACCAACTGTTTCAGAAAATAGATGAGAAAAGTCATGCATATGTAATAGCTCAAAACGTCTACTATCTTCATTTCGTGACTTACCATGTGATACTAATTTAAGAGTGGATGTTGACTTTCCTTCGCCAAAAGGCACAGCAGAAACAAATGCAGCAAATATAATAGCGTAACACACTATAAGCTAAGGCGCATACCAATTGCTTGCGTTCATAGATAGGCAAAGGGTCATAACAGAGTGCAGCAAACACTAACTTTCTAAAGCTGAGAACAGATAAACGACAAATGGACATTGCAAGACATGTCGGAATTGAAGAGTACTGCTGAGTATTCGACCGTTGACAGAGTCCTCATACACGGGCATTTGCAATGAGTACGATTCGGTCTGTGCAAATGAATAGACAGTTCATTAGGAATTCCCGTTAAATAATTGTGAAAAAAACACTAATTGTGACTTTTTATTTTTAACAATAATTTACTGCTGCGCCATTCCATGGCTAACTCGCTGTCGGGTTGAATAAACGATAATGCTGTCTTATAGTGTCCTTGTCTAGCAATGAAGAGCGTATCATCAACGTATCTAAAACGATTAGGTGTGGTTTAGCTACTGTTTAAACCTCGAATTATGTGAGAGCTAGCTACGCTTAGGTTCAGCTAAAAGTAAAGACATGGCTTTTGCACATAGTAGTTTACTCTATGATTTCAGCTTTATTTCTGCCCTAGGGGGCACTTTTGACCATTAAATTGCGGTGAGGCGACAGCCTCTATCACGCGATGGTCGAAAGCCCTCCACTAGGGCACCTCTTTCTCTGTTTTCACTCCCACCTTCGCAGTGACGTGAGAGCGTAAGCAACTAGACAACATATAAAGCACCGCTTTAATTGAGCCGTATGAACTAGCTTGCGTGGCCTTGGGATAACGTGAATGCAAGGTTTTGGTCGGCTGATTCTGATATCACCTTTCCATATTAAAGGAGAGGCCCCAGTTGGGAGCTCCTGCCAAATGTGGTACCAGAAAGTCCTACGTCCAGTTAGTGCTCGGTCATGTCAACTGCCAGCTACCACCTCCCACGACTACTACTAGTGCTACTACTTCGATGCGCTCAAGGGAACGCTGGTTGTGTTTGACAAGGGGCACGCGATGTACTGTGTGCAGCACCAACATTCAGACTTTTAAAGTTATGCTCTGCACATTCTGCAGTGCACTCGGCAATTTTTGTTTCGTGGCCCCTTTTCTCCTTTAGGCTGTTTTTTACTCCTCTATTCTTTTTTTCTTTTGGTTGTCCTTCTCTTTCTTGATTGTTTTTCTCTTTTTTTTTTCTTTTTTGCTACTTCTTTCTTCCTTTACTTTTGACTGTTTTCGATGGTGTAACGCAATGACGAAGCTTGACATTAAATTTTGCAACATTTTTGCACCTTTTTTGCACAATTGTGATGCATGTTGAACAATTTCGATGTCTGTGGCTCTTTTGACGTCCGCACGCAATGCGACGTCGTTGGATATTTTTACGTCGAAGTTATGTTTTGGCTCTAATTAATTATTTACTGCATATCAACGAAATGTTTTTGTGCAGACGTTTTGCACCTTCTACATCATACAACCATTCCTTTACTTATAAATCACGCCATTCTTCAACAATGATGGCGTAAATCCCTCTGCGGACAGACACTTTGTGCGCTCAACCTTGAGCTTATAAAGGCTTTCGCTTTATTACTCTCCATGGTTTGTTTAGTCTTTTGTGATAAAATTACTGTTGAATTAGTGAGGTGAGAGAATGGAGAACTCTCTTGACGCGCCATGAATATGTACAGAGATTTTTTATTTCTTGGACTTGAACGATATGTGTTTAAAATTTGGTTATACTTCTACTTTGCTTTTGTAATTGTTTTACAAGGTTTAGTACCACCACTTTTTCTTCCTTGAAGAGAACAGGAAGGATAGTGCGTACCATCTGCACCGGCCCCCTCCAATGTTTCCTTGTCTTTTTAAAGCGGAAGCAGTAACATATATTGTATAGTCAAAGTCAGGATCAGGTATTCATTTTTGTACCGGCACTAAACACTAGCCAATCCACCATTGTGGGTATGTGTCATATGTACAGAGGCGGGAAAGCCGAGGCGGTTGAACTAACGCTTAACGGAGTACCTCAATTACTCGGGGCTTACTAACTTCGTGGTATATTTTCCTGCTTCAAACAATCTACAGAATCTTTGTATTCGTCTTCAGCAGTCTTGTAGAATTAAAATAACTCTCAGTTGCTGTTATCCCCGTCTGAACACAGCCGACGGCTTTGCATGCGGAGACTACCCCTATATACATATGGATATCACAAAAGTTTGTTTTAACATCTATAAGCGACTTAATATTTGTTTTTAGGCTGGTTCGGGTTGCTAGGTGGCACCCGTCGTTATAACCGCAGCGGGGCTTCTGAATTTGAAGACGTATTAACGGCCGCTAGGCGTGCGTTGAGATGAAGATGAAGTCGCCGGGCTGCTGGAGGTTCCGAAATAGCAGCCTCGTCTAAGTGATAAAACCTTGCGGCCCTTTAGTCACAGCCTGTTCTAAATCAGGCGAAAAGTCCTCGAAGGCTATTGGTGGGTCCAATCTTGGCGCAACAAAGCCTTTGCACAAATCATCTCGAGACAATACTGCTTATTGCTGGCATCGAACCGCACCCTTCCTTCCCTGCGGCGGCTTTGTTCCATCGCTTGTAACGACACCACGGGCAAGAAACCTATTCAAATGGAGCAGCTCATATGGTTGTTTCCATCACCGACAAAGAAGCATATTCGTGTCAGCTTTGTGTGACAGGATTTACTCTACAAGACGTTGTGTCCCCTCGGCTCAGCTGTTGAGCCACTGACTGTCAGAATATCGGCAAGACCTCTTCAGCTTGATTGCCTTAGGTCACACCGTCGCAGACAAAAGAAGGATTACGGGGACTCCACGAGTCAACTTGGAAGAAGAGTACCCACTTTTGAGGAAGTCTACCGCTTATCGCCTCATCGCTACATTTTACGTCAAGTGCCATGACGTCAGCTCCAGCTAGTTCGCACAGGCAAGAACCGAAAGTCGACCACGAAACTGAGAACGGCAGCAATGCTGGGAAATCACCTCCTCGCAAGAAACCTCAGCGTGGCGCTGGGAAGCCCCAAGGAAAGCCAGGTAAGCAACTCCAGCCAAGCGTACCGAAATGCCAAAAACATGCTGTTGGGGCGCATCGGGACACCTTAACAATCGTACCTGTAGCGAAGCTGCCCGCGGAGTCGTGTATACATATTGACCACATTTATGCAATGACGTTGTCCACCTACAATGCGTCTTCGTAAGACCGCTTCACGAAGGCCGCTATAGAGCTTTAGGCAGAGGTAGGCCTGTATTTTGAGACGGCAACTATTTGAGGCATTGTCTTCTAGTTGTGAAGTGTCACCGTCGGCGTTGATATTGCGAAGGATAGGAGGACGACAGGCAGAGTTGCCACGCTTCTTTCCCGCTAAAGTAATGACTGAACCGCAGATTGCGCTTACGGCAGAAATACCAAGCTGCCGTGGTCTAACGATGTCACGGTACAAAGTCAAGCCACAGCTGCCGAGTGGGTTTCTAAAAATTTGAACATTTTATTTACTAAATCTTTACGCAACGTTGACCGTAAGACTGGGTGACGATTCGTGTCAAGTCTGCAGTTCTATAAAAGTGAAAAGAAAATATGCATTAACAATTATCGCCTGATATCAGTAGCCGAGACAAGCTACAAATTTTGGCATCGTGCGGCTGGTTTGAAGTGCGGATTCCTATCTGTATTGGGTTGCCTTTCACTCAATATGGTATCTTACAACTTTACGATGATGAGTAAATGTGGAATGCTCAGGGCTCCAATAAAACTATGTTGATTAGGCTAGTAGCAAAGGGAATGGCCGTGAACGAGGATCCACACGGGGAGCCACCCCAGGCAGCAACAAACCATGGGCTCAATTTTGGGTTTGTTGACAATTACATGGTCCGATGTAGTACCGGTCGCTGCCAATACAGTACCAATATCGGGTGCATGATTCGTGCTGCCCCGGATTAAAGCTGTCGAGTTGTGCTCTAAAAGGCGGTGTTTAAATGTCCTTGTAATAAATCGTAAATTTTGTGTGGTGTACATTTCTTGAATATAATCATCTGCAATATGCATTTTGGACTATGTTGCCAGAATTTGAGGCCGTTTTATACAACAATGCTCATAAACTTGAAAAGGTAAATATATAAAAATATATAAATATATAAACTTGATAAGGTATATTGCAGTTCTGTCAAACATTTTTGAAGAAGACCAATCTTTTTCGCTCGGCACAAGTAAATCTTTGTTCACAACCGAATGTTTTAACATATATCAATTAAATGGCACCAATATAAAATTTCCGTCGCAAAACTACTACTCTTCTGGATGAGCTACTCAGAAACTGTGCAATTTATTACCCCGTTTCCCTCACGTAACAACACTTTGAAGAATTTGTCATTTTCTGGCCAGACTGCAGTAGACTGTAATCGGCAAAAAGCATCGGCATCTCAGCGACAGTAATAAGTACATTCTTATCATGGCTAGAGTAGCATTCTTTGTCGCAATATTTGCTAACTACTGTGGTTTTGCAATGTTGTGTGGTATATTTCATTTCTGTTATAGGTGATGTATTTGCGCTGTTGAGCTCAGACAAACGTGAATCCCCCAGTACTTATAGTACACTTAATTTCATCAGCATGTGTTCTGTGCCTTTTCTGCACATATTATAGTATTATGATCGCTCTTGTGCCCTCTTCCTCTCGCTATTGTAACCTTCCGGTGCTTGCAGTATCTGCAAAAAAACGGTAAAATGGTTAAAGCCCGCACTGTATAAGCAGCCAATCTGCATAAGCATTTTTGTTGTGTAGGTTCTCTGGTAGGTTGTAAGGGGCTCACGGCTAGAAACTTTCTTGCCGTCACTCCATGAAATGCCACCTTTCCTGCTATTTATAGAAAGCAATGAGGCCTATATCTATCAGTAATGCTCCGGGTTCATCTCATTCAGCAGACGTTATTTTCCTGTACATAAAATGGCTACTTAAGTTGATTGTACTTTTGTATGGATAGCAAAGCGGGCGTGCGACGCTGTCAACGTAATACGGGGTTAAAGGTGGAAACTTTCCTCATGTACACATTAGCGAGAGTCAGTAACTCAATGGCTGCCTTCCAGATGGCGTCATTGCATCTTGTGTCCACAGTATCGCATCATTAAGGGCCCAGTCGTCGCCATGCCTGGCGCAGGGATCTTGAGGTGGTGTATTTACGACTGCTGTCGATGCGCAACACTAGACTTTTTGTTGCCATAGACTTGCTGCACACTTAACATATATAATGAAAATTTCTCAAGTGAAAGAGTGCAAAATATTATGAGAGCAATAGCTGCAGTGTTCTGCAATGTTCCTTCAGAGTAGTTGTAAGACTGTCTGCAACCGGTATGCTACCCGTTGGCTCTGTGAAGCAAAGTACAGTTAGTTTATTCTAACGTACGCAGTAAATGCAGGAAAACATTTTTAGCCTTTGACAGCCATGAAAAGGAATTTATATCAAATACCTTGCCTGAAGCGCATCCATTAGAGCCTGGAGTTGCGGTGTTTGCACACGCAGGTTCCGAACATGCCGACAGCCCCGGGCAGGACAGTCCGAGCGGAATACAATTCGCCTCTGGCACAGTGTCCCCAACGAATCGGAAAGGCAGGCCACTGAGATCACTGAATGCCGATAGACGACCCTGGTTGCAAGGCGACTTCAGAGCTCGTCATCTCAGGCGTGGTGGTGTTCCCACCAGGGGCAGCCCGCCAGCTAGCCGTCACGCAAGTCGAAATCAAGGCAGTCCTGCTGCTGCGGTAGGTCGGTTTACGTAATAGGCAAAAACATCATGCCTAAACTCACTGTCCAGAAGCTGTTTGCAGCTGTACGAAACATATGAAGCGCAAAACGATTGGGTTACTACCATATTTCAAGATGGTAGTCGATATCTGCGTAGAGTAACAGCATTATGCAGGTTCACCAAAGCCGCATTTATCTTTCGCTGCGCTACAAACAACTAGTGACTTAGTGCATGGAGTGCTATGTTCACTAACCGCCCTTATATTTTGCGGTCTTGCCTACACGGGGTGCAGTCAGTTCTCTGCCAACCAACAGCACTATCGTTTTGTTCTGCACACAGCTAGTGACACGGAGATCAGAGTGTTCTGTACCCAGTGACTGCACTTACCTTTTGCAATGCTGCGAACAGCCAGCGACACAGAGTGCAGGGATGCCTATTCGAAAACATCGCACTTAGGTTTGCAGTGCTGCATGCAGCTAGTGGCACGGAATTAAGGGATTTTATGCCCACCAAACGCACTTAGCTTTCGCCGTGCTGAAAACAGCTAGTAACGTGGAGTGCAGTGTTCTGTGGCCACCAACTGCACTTAGCGTTTGCAATGCTGCATACAGCTAGTGACACGACAATCAATGTGTTCTATGCCCAGTAACCGCACTTACCTTTTGCAGCGCTGCAAACAGCTAGTGACATAGTGCAGGGAGGTCTACGGCCAAAAATTGCACTTAGGTTTGCAGTGCTTCATACAGCTAGAGTCACGGCGTGAAGAGAGTTTTATGGTCACAAACCGCACTTAGTTTTCGCTGTGCTGAAAACAGCTACTAACGTGGAGTGTTGAGTGTTCTATGCCCATCAACTGTACTTGACTTTTGCAGCGCTAGTAGTGACACGGAGTGCAGGCTGTTCCATGAACATCAACCGCACTTAGCTTTCGCAGTCCTGCAAACAGCATACGTACTGCTGGCTGTTAACTATACGCCCACCAACTGCACCTACCTTTCTCAGTGCTATTAACAGAGTATAGAGCGTTGTGCCGGCCTTGTAAAGTGCTGCGCACAAGTGGAGAGACCACGCGATTCACTGCGATCGTTAAATTTCTAAATAAAAATGCGCGCCTAGAAAAAAGTACTTGGGCAAATGGGCAAGCATATCACGGGCTCACCATATGGAAATCGAGAAAATAGCGGCTGCGTCGTCAGAAGATGCTTACATGGAATTTTATCAAGTCGAGTGGTATCTTCACTTCTGCGCAGCACTGTACGTCTGCAAAATGGGGCGCATATTATGAGGTTGCCCGTCTGCGGTGCCTCAGTCGAAGTATTGTATATGTTAAGGAAAGTAAGTTACCAATTACAATTTTAATTACTTCATTCTGAAAAATCCTCAGTGAAACTTATATCATTGACCGATTGCAGCCCTACGAAAGTAACTGAATAATTAGCGACCAGTAATCGACTACTGTAGCGCTATTTCCCTTCGAACTTTATTGTCACAACGCAAATTCGCTTTAACTTTAAGAAACTAGTGCGGCTTGCTTTTTGCCCTTTCATATGTTTAGAAGGATTTTGTTTTCATATTATTCGTCTGAAGACATCAGCCGCAACACTAAACACTCAGTGTAAACACTAGAGCCTACGCCAGTGTTTACACTACGAATATTGTCTGTACGCTCTCCTAGTTGCGCAGTGCTTTGAAGCCGCTTTCTACATCCTCTACGAAGTGCCGCGCTTTGTTGTGTGCTCTATGTAAGGCCTTTGAAGGTTAGACCGGTGAAAAGCGAACAAAACAGATATTTTACAGGTGTTTTTGCTAACAATAAACCCAGCTTTTTGTGTGTAAACACTGTAAGATCGGCTCATTTCTTTGGCCGAAAGCTGTTGGGGCTCCCTCTCGCTGTCTTTTACAAGACACCCATTATGTCTTATATCGAGGGATTGCAACACATGCCCGCAGAAGCGATACCAAGAATGAACAGATGTACCGGATCCACAGCTAAACTGCTGCAGCAGATTTAGCTTCACAGTCATGCCGAAAAGATCAACATACCACGCTCAAACGAAAGGCTTGACGGATGGGCTCAACAAAACACTCACATGCTATCAGTGTACGACTACGTGGAGCACAAAACATGGGATAAATTGCTACGGTACTTCACTGTCGCTTACAATACTGCGGTCCAGGAAACAGTGAGCATGTCCCCATTCTCACTAGTCCACGGCCGCTAGCTGATCACAATGATTGGCGCCATTATGCCACATCTGGAGAACGACAACCAGCACGATGATGTTTACACCTGTCCGTACCTGGCCGAAGAAGCCTATCAGCAGATCAGGCTGCCAGTTCAGAACCAGCAACGCCGAGATGCCCAACACTAGAACCACCGACGCCGTGATGCTCGGTACGCAACTGGAGACCGTGTGTGGGTCTGGTTTCCAATATGCCGACGAGGCTCCAGCGAAAAACTCCTCTGCTGATACTTCGGACTGTACAATGTGCTAAGACCAGTTGTTGACCTAAACTACGTTGTCATTCCTAATGGCTTTCAAATGTCTTGGTGCTCCGCGCTTCTTGAGCTGGTCCACATGGTCCGACTGAAATCCTTTTGAGACCGAAACACTTCACTCTTTTGTGTGAGTGTGTGTGTGCGCGCTCCAAGCGACTGCCTTCCGTGCTATTTTTTCTCTCAAGCAGGGACATCTAATACAATTGTGATTCGAAAACATCAATACTCAATTTTCTCAAGGAAAGGGTCTCTCGATAGGCAAAAATAGGAATCAACTGGCTAATATGGGCACCAGCCCACTCCCAGCTTCAGGGAAATGAGGGAGCCCATAATCTTGCCCGCGGTCTCACCTTCCTAGTAGGCTCTGACCCTCAGTACACTTCAAGCAGCAGAGGCTAGTCAAGTATAAAGATTACTTAGCAGTATCGGCTAAATAGACTAGAATACCCACCGTCAGATAGGACACTAAATAAGGTCCCAGAATGCATTTGGAGACGCTTACAACAAGAATGTTTCCGTATCCAGCTACCCTAAGTCAGTGGTACCCGGAACAATTCTCAAGTAGATGTAAACTCTGTGACGATAAGGCGGACCTGGTGCATATAGTACGGACGTTTCCAGAAATTAATAAAAAATATATAAATGAAAATACCAAACCGAACATTTTTGGGAGACTCTACTGTTGATCTCACACCCTGAGACAGATATAATCCTACTGGCCGAACACGCTGCCCGGATCCAAGGGCTTCAGGCGGTCGTCTAGGCGGTTAGGTTCACGCCTACCCTGTATGTGTTGGAGATTATTGTTTTACCATCACCACTAATCATACTCTTCACGCATCGGGACGATGCTTATTTTACCCGGGGGACCTATGACACGGCCCATTCCGCGTCTTCTCTCTGCGCTCATCGAGAGCGCTTGCCTCCTCGAGGCGAGGAAGCCGAAGTTCTGACGTCGAGCTCTGGCCTTACTTAGCTCGTTTCCACTCAATGGTGTCATCAATGACTTCTGCCAAAACCTAACTCCATGACAATGTTCTTTATAATAAACACAAGTAAAAGGATTTGTTCAAAAATGTAATGTGCAGAATTTATAAGAACTGATTTGTTCCGTTAGAATAACAGCCGAAGACCAAAACCGATTGTTGATTTGAGCACTGGGCATTATCAAAGTCCTTTCTCTAAGCAGCAGCCTCAATTTAAATGACTGGAAAAGCAGTTAAGGAAACCAGTAGATAGATGAATATAAGGCTGAAGGCGCACAAGAGACGCACCAAAGCGTAGAGGCCACGGGAAATGTGCGGAGCGTAATGTCAACTCGAGCTGCTTCCGCTGTGCCCTGGATGATGGGACGTCCTGCTACCAGCCATGGTCTAATGGGCACCGCTGTGAAGCGCGGTAGCCAGCGCAAACCGGTGAGCACGATCTGGACATCAAGTCCACTCGAAAAGCATAATGAAAATAGGGACCCTCTAGGAATACGGTGGCCGCACCTGACACTTGACTAGAATCATGAAATAAATTAGGGAGTTGCTAAGGCAGAGGGTAAGTATCATCCTTCACTGGACGGTACTTGGCAAGATGATATGGTTATTCTAGCGCAAGGAACGGATGAGCGGAAGTAACTGTAATAGCAAGCAGGATGATGACAAATGTTCACTTTCATTTATCTCTTCGCTGCAGCCTTCAGGGGCTGCCGACATTAGCCAAAGCTCAGATGACTTGGGTTACGCGGTAAGCCGCAGCGCGACCACAGCGACTTTTCACAGACGCCAGCGGAGGCCACGAACCACCAATGCGCCACCTAGAGCGGGTGTTTACAAAGGTGTTGATACAAGAGTGGTGGCTACCAAGGAGGACAGCGTCAGCACATCGGTAAGCATCGTGCTAGCTTACTGAGAGCAAAAGCGAAAGTACAAGAAAAGCTTGTACTAGCAGGCACATCAGAAAATGCTTTGGCATGTTCATTTCTACCTTCATGATGTTTGGGACGAATTGCTTAATCTCCAAGGTTAGAGTGTTTTGAAACGTAATGGAGTTAATAAAGTTTAAATTTTGTGCTACCCTATTTTCACGTAGTGATTAAGGTAACAGTTGCTGCACACTGTGAGCGTGGCTTGAATGTCCACAGGCTGCTTATGGCGTAGCGTTTTCCTACATCGTTTCGCTTTGTCAGAGTATTTTTAAACCTCAGAAACTCTCTCAGGTATGCAAAGCGGTAAGAAATTTTTGTATACCTTTTTCCAGCCTGGCCGAACTTGAGCTCCATTTCCTTCCATAGCCGCTTAAGAAACCGGAAGAGGATAGTCGTATTATGGTCATGACAACAGCAGCCAGCAGAAACAAATCAACACACTTACGACTACGCGTATGATGGCAAACGTTGTCCCGTGCGATGCGCTGCCGCTGTCTCCGCTTCCTTCTCTGCTGTGCAGCATGACCTGACTAGCCACTTGAGGCCCTTCGAGCATTTTCTTTCCTTTACGGCACCCTTTCCAATCATCCCCCTTGTCTGCCGGTGCCCGTTAGTCTAGGTTACCTGGTGTGTTGAGGTTGATGTGCCCCATAGTTGGTGGTAAATTTGTTGGTTCTAATCTCTATGGCAAACTAGCGTCCAACGCGTCTAAGAGATGCAACTGAGTGGAAGGCGAAATGGGTGATACCACCCGTTACACTGCACAAGATAGGTTACGCCCGCCCGTACTCTGGTAAGAAAAAGAAGAAATCTGGCGCCGCGTGCAGGTCCGTTCGTTGTGCCCCTCGCCTATGCCATCCATATGAGTACTGGTTGTTGTTTAAAGCACCGACAACAACAACAAAAAACGCCAAACGGATTTCGCATAATGAGGGTAGTATAGCCTTCCCTGTAAAAGATCTCCTTTTTCTCTTAGTCACGTTGAGCCCGTGCATATTAGAATTGTTTTTCGCAGCGTCCTGATGTTGTTTTTTTGCATTTTTGCTTCCGTCCCCCGAGCCCCTCCCGCCTGCCCCTGTATTCACGCCAGGTAGCGCATAAAGCGGCTTGCTTAGGACGAGCGCCTGAAATTCTCCTTTACGGTGGTTCGCTGGCGTGGACTGCACCTGACAAAGAAATTAAATCAGATCAGCTCTAATTACATGCTACCCATACGTCGAAGGGCGAAATTGGTCCTCTTAATCTTCTTAGTAAATGTTGATTCTCTTAAACTTGCTGCGCAAGCTAGAGACAAGCAAACCTCTATAATGGCTTAGAACAGTCTTCTAAAAATTTTCATGCCATTCGATCCAAACTTGTGATGTTGTACATTAAGGAGCACTGGCCACTGCAGCCGTGCTGAAGTGAGTGACGCCGTAACGCAGCCTCCAAGATCTGCTGGCCAAATGGATTCGATGTATGCATTTCACTTTCACAGAAATATAGTAAGGTATGTCGCTTTGCTAGCCGGCTACTTGCAATCATTACGGAAGCGCAGCCCTTATTCATGAAGACATATATGCAAGGGTAAATACACAGCTTCGCTGAAATTTACCGTGACTGATGACAACTTCATTTCGCTTTTTGTCCTCCTTAGCTCCCAATCGCTCTGTTTGTTGAAGGAGGGGTTTTGTTGATAAATAAACACATTGAGCCCCAATGGTTTCCGGAGTGTCTCTTTTCAAAGCGCGCGTAGGTAGGACGGCAATGCACTATAAGGGAATAAATACCAGTCGCGAAGACAATGTGATATTGAGCACGGCTTTACTCAACTGAGGATATCCATGCTGCCCAAGGTGAACTGCAACACTCGTGATCAGATGAGCCAAATTTAGCATTCTATAATGCTTCGGTGCCAGATTAGAGACTAGCGCTAGGAAACAGTCTTACGACCTTCTTTTTTCTGATGCATGGTTCCACAGTATTTGTTAGAAAAGTTAGGTAGTATTTCGGTTCGGTTAGCTTATATCCCAGCACTCCTCCAAATAAATGTCAATAAGTGGATCCAGATGTACTGTAGGGAGCCAGCCAAAGATTTTCTTTTAGTTCGTTTGTTTAAAAAATAATAATCTGTGCCAAGAATGCAGTGGAGGCAGGTATCCCTGCTGTATGCTGTGATGAAAAATGGATAAGGTAGATGATGTATTGGACGAATGTGCATTTGTGCATTAGTATAAATTGCAACAGAGGAAAAACAACTTCATACTATTAAGAAACACAGAAAAGAACGATGCTACTTCATCACATTGTCATTGTCTGTTTGTTTATTCAGTGTCGTTTATATTGGTGTAGTTTATTTAAATATATCTGTTAATAATAGTAGAAGATCGCTTTCTTCTCCGCTCTGATACAAGCTGGCTAACAGCGGTCATGTGTTTTAAGCTACTAAAGTCGATACGTTCACGCGACAAAGAATTGCATCTTTTCAGCAACGAAGATATCATCCTTTGATGTTCTGAAAGGTGGAGAAATTGAGTTTAGGAAACGACCTTTTACTTTATACTAAGTAAAAAGAACGGGTGAATACCATGAAACAGGCATACAAAGCAATTGGGAGCTGGTGAAAACATATTATTCCCATCCTTGTCATCTCCTCAGCCTGGAGAAACTCTAACGAGCTCATACGGCTCCCCGAGCGGCCACTCCACCACTGGGGCGCTCTCTGGGATCGGTCAAGAAACAGGCCTCGCTTCTGCGTCTCCTCCGCGGCCGGGCGACCGTAGGAACTTGGCTGGGACCAGATGGGTGAGCACGGCAGAAGTCGGGTGTTAGAGACGGTGCCGCTTCAGCGCACATGAAAAAAGCATGTATGAGGGCCTTGTACCGGGTATCCAGAGTCTACATTGTGACGAATATAGCGTGTCCTGAAAATAAAGATATTTAAAAAGGGCTGAAACATAGGGTGCTTTTGCGCAACGCAGCCGGCGGTGAACACCAAACATAATCTCTTGGTGCCCATAAATTAACTTCAATATGCTCGAGCAGCAACTGACTTCTGGTTTTGTTAATCTGCCTCGAGGGCTTGTAGAAAATTGGGAGTAGATATAAGCATGGAAAGGCTACTGGCACAGCAAATTAGTTTAATATAGTACAAGCCCCGACCTAGACATGTATCCTGTGCACAACACAGCACACCAAACCACAGGTTTTCTTCTTCCAAAAGTGCAGCGCGCTCAGTGTCTCTGGTAGTAATTTTTGTGACGTGCAATTGTACGGCCTTAGGTAGGCAGCTTTGATTCGAGGCGGCTATTGTCACATTCGTGAACGACCGCGTATTCATGGCGTTGTCTGCAGAGGCGAACAGTCTTCTGTTGTGACGCATAATTTGAAAATCGATCGCTTTCCGCTACACGCTTTCTACAACACATTTCAACGCGCCTTATTGCGCGCCTCATAAGCAGCTCTGATGGTGGCGGCGTTAGGTTCAGAACGGTGCAGACGCGTACGCATCACGAAGACACGAAGAAGCAGCATGTTTGAATGCTTCCGAGCGTCTGTACAATCGTCTCCTAAAGGGAGAAACGCTATGAGGTGACGCCCCCGCGATCAAGGTAGATGTAGTAGACTGTTAGCGAAGGCTGCATAGGCGCCCATACGTTCAAACCATGGTGGCTCATGAACAAAACCATGCCCCCTGAAAATTGGGAGGAAGGGGGAAGCTATTAAAAGTTGTAATGCTGGCGTGAATTGGCATGAATTATAAAATTTATGGATGCGCCTTTCCGTAATTTTGAGCTTGTCTCTTAAAGGACGCCTTTCATCGTTCGGCAACCATTGTCGATATAGTGGGCTCGAATCGTGCTCTTGGAGTGCAGTTTACAATCAAACCCAGCAATTAAAAGAGAGCAAATCAGCCTTTCTTCAAAAGGGCAGGCTTAGCATACTTCTGCAACCGCTCAATTCGCATTAGAGTGTCGAACGGGTATAGGCCGAAAATATTTCTTTTTTATTAAATCAAGGCCACATATAGTGAAAAACGCAGACCAACACAATGAACAACACAGCCAGCACTGACCAACATATGTAAGTTACCAATGCGAACAAATAAAAGCAGATTACACATGCAGACGGGAACTCACGCGTGAATGCTCTGCAGGAAATAACATAGTGTGACACCGAAGGTATAGAGCCCTCGCGGTTCACAGTTTGTCAGTCTTTCGCATGCGGCGAGCTTAGTTTTATAGACGCCAAGAGCTTTGAAAGAAACGAAAAGCGTGTCACTGCGGTGCAACAGCACTTAGCGCTGGCCGCACGTAGTGCGAGAAAACGGTGAGCTCAAAAAGCAAGGAAGCCTCGTACTTACTAGCAATGACTGGTATGCAAATAGCACGCAAGATGGCATCCTTGCAACCAGAACATTTTTAGACAAGGATACTAACTTCTTATCACTAACGGGAGCACCATCGCAGACAGGATGGCGGCATCGATAAGAAACTGATTTCTTGTCTCCTTACTCGCAAGCATTCAGCAAGGCCATCAAAGTATCACCAATGCCGATGCAACGTTAAAAGGATGCGCAACAAGGGTGTTTAAAAATTAACTTCAGTGTTTTCTTTTTAATATTTAACCTCTTACATAAAACAAGGAAAGATTTCCGCACCCTTTGCCAGGGTGCGAAAGCTTGATAAAGCGAACTCGTCTGCTTAAATCTTGCTAGGTGCCCATATTTTAACATTTCGCTACCATAATGAAGACAGATCGGTATTGGGAATAAAAAGAATCAGTACCCTGATGACTGAAGATTGGTGCCACGGATGGTGGCGGACGGTTTTATTTCGACGTCGCCAAGAGTTAGCGTACAACGGTGCTTGAAGCTTTTCATGCTTAAAACATGTTTTCATATTTGTCATCTTTGTTATCGTAAAGACACCACACGCAGGAGGTGAATTCCTTTTACTTTAGGCATACAATACCGGATTATTCATATTCAATTAATAAAGGTGACATTTCACTTGCTGGATTCATTTTGGCATGCAGGCTAGGTACCGCAAACGTTTTTTGAAACTCTCTTCTCTAGCTTCTCTCACAGTGACCCATATCTGTCGTTTGGCAGCAACTGCGAGGAAGCTGTTGGATGTTGTAAGATATTTTTATGGGCACATTAAAAGGAATGGTCTAATCTTGCTGCTTAAGATCTACCTTTCTCTCGCATCGTACAGTCACAACTGCTCGCACACATCATACGGTCACACCCACGGCAAAAACTGTATTTTGCTACAAACTGCAATAAAGCAATAAATAAAGCAATAATGCTATAGAAAAGCAACACAGTCAGTTTTCAATGGTATAAAAGTAAAATCGGCACTTGGGATAATCTGAAGATATATACGTTTCTATAATGAAATCTTACTAAATGACAAATAATTACGCCTGCAAAAATTTCTCACAAAAAAATACGCTTGGCATTGATTTTGATATTTCCTACAGTTCAGTCTAGACTAGATTGTCATTTTCAAAATGGCAGAGCCGAAGAAACTTAACCGCCTGTAGGCTCCAAAGCTTATTTAAATTACCCGACATATTTGGTTGGTAAAAACAGTAATAAATAGCAGTCATCAATATTGCTATATAATTCATCTTAGCTGTGTTATTTTGTCTGCGCAGGGAATTACATATTTGGTTTCAAAAGATCTACGAAAAAAAGTCCAATTTTGTTAATCGATATCGCTACCTTGTGTACACACGTTCTCGTCGCCATAGTGCCATCAAAAGAATTTAAAAGTATGATACGTTCTACGAGGTAGGTCGCGCAGAGGCGCTGTTACTCTCCAAGAATCATTTTTCAGTTCAAACACTCCATACCCGAAAATAATTGAACAAGCTTCGAATCGTTACGGCCGAAAATATGAATAAAAAATTCGTAAACTTGTTCCATGGTTCTAGCCTGTGTTACTTCTGTGTAATAAGCTTTTATTTAGGGGCGGTTTACTATCTTTGGAAGATGCTCGTGATTCTCGAAGGTTATGGCGACTCGCACGACAGGATTTTACAGCCCCATGGTCTTCTTAAAAGTCAGTGCAGGCTGCTCGACAAATTGTAAATTTTAGAGTTAGGCACCTCCGAATCCACTCAATATCCTTGAATGCAGTGGCTTGCAATCTGCTACTCCGAGTTGTGTGATGAATTTGTATACATACTTTTACTAATTAAAAAAAAAAAGGAATTGTCTCAGCAGCCCTTCACCCGCGCCTGGTTTTTTTCTTCATGTTGAAATAGTGGCAACTGTAATTTTGTTCTTTAATGAGACTCCTATTTGTTCTTCTAACTCACTAAAATGGTTTTCTCCGCGATACACTCCCCACTCTCTATCATACCCAGCCTTTTGCCAAAGCAGCCATTACCAAGGCACTACCGGCAGGCACATTAGCACCACTGCAGAAAGACGGGAGCCCCAGGGCTGAACCACTCGGAGGTGAACCCCCTGCAGCCTCTCCGATAAATGCTGATGTTGCAGCTGCCGGCGACGGTGACCTCGGACCATTCCCTGACGACGAGGTGCGTTCTCAACGCCTTGGCCTTACTATGCGATACACGCACTTATTTGCATGCGATGCTACGAGGGTCATAGGTCACACACACAAACACACACACACACACACACATATATATATATATATATATATATATATATATATATATATATATATATATATATATATATATATATATATATATTGGTGAACACTCTCAAGGTTCGTATACAGAAAACATAAGTACCCAAGCAAGTAGCAGGGGGGGACAGCGGCCGATGTAGCTCAGTTGGAAGAGCACCGGACGCGATATTCGGAGGCCGTGGGTTCGGTTCCCACCATCGGCACGTTGTTTTTTTTTCCTACTTTATGTTTAATTATCTTTCCCCTAAACAGATTACATTACTGATTTCTGTGATTATGCAAGTAAACATTAAAAAAATACGTAAAGTACCATCCCCAACGCTTTCCTTGGCCTCGCCGACTGTTGGCTTCTTTCCTTCATGTATTATAACGAGCACCCTCATTTCCCCTTGATTGATCTGCTTGTAACTTACGGGGGTCTCGGTACTGGCAGTCTTGAGGCCATAGGTAGCGTAAGAGGGTTCTAGCACAGCTTTCGCCCTCGCTCTTGATCACGTTCTACGTGACGCTGGCGGTAACAAAGGACATTCCACGTCCGCCGCTATGGTTGAGGGTGGTGCTGGTGAACACTCTCAAGGTTCGTATACAGAAAACATAAGTACCCCAGCAAGTAGCAGGGGGGACAGCGGCCGATGTAGCTCCGTTGGAAGAGCACCGGACGCGATATTCGGAAGTCGTGGGTTCTGTTCCCACTATCGGCACGTTGTTTTGTCTTCTATTTTGTGTTTAATTATCTTTCCCCTAAACAGATTACATTACTGATTTCTGTGATTATCCAAGTAAACATTAAAAAAAATACATAACGTACCATCCCCAACGCTTTCCTTGGCCTCGCCGAATGTTGGCTTCTTTCCTTCATATATATATATATATATATATATATATATATATATATAGTGCATGAGAGAGCATTTAACGTACTTGGCGGCTTAAAAAAATGTAGAGCGAAGTACACGCTTTATTTAACGAAACATTTTATTGGACTCGACGTTTCAACCAGAAGCTGGCCTTCATCAGGAGTGCGAATGGAAAGATGCGGGTGGGTTCTGTAGACAAGCATCAGCCCGTGACATCAGTGGAGATGCGGCGGCGCTAGCGGCAGCAGTGACTTTCGTGGTGTAAGCAAAAGCTCGGGTCGTCTGCATTGGACGCGCGCCGCTTGCTGTGTTTTCAGGCATATTTCCCAATATTCCTGCAAGATGTGGTTGGTTGCGCCACGAGGCACGCAAAGGAAAATAGCGCCTGTTTTCACATGTTTCTTGCGGTTGGAAAAATATGAGAGCGATAGGGAGCAGCGTTGAGCGCGATAAGTAGACCCTTCGGCGACGGATTGCCTTCGCGGCTAACGTGCGTTGCAAAATTCTGCATTAAAAATTCATCAGTTCGTTTGCAACGTAATTGTCGTGACTGCTTTTCGGCCTCACAATGAAGAGCGCAATAGCAAATGCCTGCAGTTAATGCACATTTTGTTGTATATTATATATCAAGTTAAGACGCCGCCCTGTGATTCCATGCACTTGTGCCCGTGCAGATATTTGTACAGAAAAGGACAGAAAAGGACAGAAAAGCTGCTGCGAAGGTAACTGCTATTAGTTTGACCGGTCACTCCGGCGCGATATAGCCGAAACAGACATGAACTTGTGAAGCAGCTTTTCTCTGTTATCACTTTCGCAATATTCAACGAGTGATTCTTCAAGCATTATTATGATCCGGGCAAAGTCACGCGTCACGCAGCGTCATTTCTCAAAACTTTCTTTGTGAAGGTCATTACGATTTTTGACGAACGAATTAAATATCCACGTACAACATAGCTCTGATCAAGCAAAATATATTTAAGTATGGTATATATGGTACATGCAATTTAATGTCCTAAAGAGTAATCGGCTATGAAGAGCGCAAAATAAGCAGATAAGATGACGCATTTTTGAATAAATTGTTTCAGAGTATATTAAAAAAGCTTATCAGATCGTGCAAATTTCGCTGCAAGCGATCGTGGAGAACGTTGCATTTCCGTTCGTGCACCTCTCCTAAAGAAAAAAAAAAGAATATTCTGACGGGCCTTCATGTATCTATTAACCTGTGAATGACCTTGGCTACGTCTGTATGATGAAACGTCTTGCGAAAGCAATACTACTTGCACTTTCAAGCCTTTTCCGTACAGTGGCGGTGCCACCATTGACCTTTCGCGTGACCTCTGTGTGACGTCACGCCGAAGAGCTGGGCGACTATCTCGCGCCGTCTGCGAGTAGTGGCGGTGCCTCCGTCGGCGGTTGAACATCTGCTTCGACGATGCCACCTACCGCTAAGGAACCTCGTTGCAATGAGCGTAAGAGAGAGCAGCAAGCTACAGAGACGGAGGAACTGCGTATCAATGTCGTATCCAGAGTGAATCATTGTAGAACCACCACAGTCTAACCGTAACAAGCATATCCATAAGCACCACCACCAGCCGAACATTAGCTGAACCTGGGCGCAGCCATGGGTATTGTTTTCGCAATCTACCGAGCTTAACCAAGATAAGCCTCTGCCAATTTTTTATCGAGCAGGATAAAACATTGGCAGCGCGCACTATAGGCGAATATATTGCAAAGAACTAATAGATTGAGTTCTTATTCAGCGAAATTCTGACTTAAATTGCCGGCACACTGAGCTAGAAATATAATTTCTAGTTCGCTATAGTTGTCGGTAATATATTGATCTTTAGAGTGAAGGTGCTTGAAGCATCAGAAAGCAGAGTTTTCATATGAAAAACACACTTCCAGTCATTGATTCGATGTCCTTGCATGCGCTAGAAGTAGGCATGGGAGTTGAACAATGTTGGCTGTTAGTTTTTCACATACATTGCGCTTTCTAGTTTTCATTTCACTTAGTCACTACAGTCGCCCACCATAGCCGCGCACTGCTAAAGGCCACGGAGAAGGAAGCCAATTCAGCACTCTTCACCAGGTAATTCCAAAAGTAATCGGCTGATAAAGTGCTGAACTACTCTCCAGGAATAAATAAAACTAGTTCTACGCACAAACGAAGCTTACGCTTCAGAATATTCGCACGCGCGAACTGGTTTCGAAGGCAGCGTCGCTTGGAGCTGTGCAGGCATGCTGCATTTTTGCCTATACCCCATTAGCTGCGGATTGCAGCGCCGCCTTTGTTTACAAACATGACTCTTGTCTAAAGGCGAAGAGTGGAAAAATAAACAGGTGGCGGAGAGGCGTACAGTGGTATTGTAGCGGTGGGTGGGGTAAAAAGCAGGTGCAGGCGGGGAGTGAAAAAAATGTGCATGTGGGGAGTGCGAGAACAAAAAAAGACGGCACATGGAAAGAAGCACAGTAATAGATATGGCCAACGACGATGAAAGCAGGAATTGAGTGGCCTTCATTGTATGTCTGGTGGGGGAGGCTAACATTCCTTCGAGCTACTGGCAGTAAGCTTGACTTGGCAGTTTGGATGAGTTTGCGGAAGGAATTTAGGGGGTAACTGAACTTTGAAGTGGAGAAAAAATACCAGGGCTCCCATTAAACCGGCCTGCAGGGCAAAAAATTTAAATATAAAGCACGAATCTCGTTGTTTCCGTTCGCGGTTGCTATGGAAGCCGCTCTGGAGCAGGATAACTTTACTTTTGTCGATTCCGGGACTTTTCTGTTGAAGGTATTTGGACAGGGGAAGGTGAGGGAGAGATTTAGTCTGCACGCGATGGTTGTTGATTCGAATTCGGAAGGGGTTCTTGGTCCGGCCTATGTATTGCATTTGACACTTGCCACACTCGAGCATGTATACCACGTTCCTGGAGTCACAATTCAAATTTCCGCGAAAGGAGTGTTTGAAATCACAAAGTGTGCTCTTTGCCATGGTCGTTGTTTGCATGTGTTCGCAAACTTGGCATCTATTTTTTCCGCACGGCATGCAACCCACAAGATCTGCTTTATCGAAAGTATAGAGTGGATCACATAATTTTGTAAATTTTCGGTCGTCTGTATGTAACCCGTGGAACCACAGAAGCAATTTTGGAGAAGCGATCACTTTGTTCGATGATGTTAACATGTTTTTTAGTATTTTGTTGATGTTCGGAAGGTTGTTTGTGAAAGTTAAATTCAGATTTGAGCGGTGTTCAATTTGTGCTGCCGGCCGGCTATCCCCAAATGTTCCACTGCGATCAATTAATCCCGCTTTTCGGATGGAATCATCAATCACAAAGGGCGGATAGTGCTGCTGTTTCAGAACCTCCTGCATGCGGTTGGAATTTTCATCAAAATCTTCTGAGCGTGAGGAGATTCGTTTGAATCTTGTTGCCTAAGAGCAAGGAAATGATGTTTTGCAGTGGTGCGGGTGGCAGCTTTTAAAATGAAGGTTTTGTTGTCTGTCCGTGGGTTTTCTGTAGGCATGGTGATTAGTGACCCCTCTTCAAATTGAATTAATACGTCCAGGAAGCTAATTTGTGTGGAGGAGTAGTAATGTGTGAATGAGTTGTTGGGATGAATGTTGTTAAATAAGGTAATGAATTGGATGAGTTCGTGCTCATTTTTTGTCATATGACAAATATATCATCTAGAAAGCGTTTATAAAAAGCTGTTTTTTTTTTTTGGGGGGGGGGGGGTTACGAGCGTAGGAAGTCAGATTCAATGTGGTCCATGAATATGTGGCATCGTTTGGCGCCATTTTCGTTCCCATGGCTGTACCACTTGTTTGTAGGTAATGCGAGTTGTTGAATTCGAAGGAATTGAGTTTTAGAACCAGATTAGTGAGTGACGCGATGGCGGTTGGGCTAGGGTAGTTTGGGGCTTTGTGTTTTTCATATTATGTGATCAGAGCTTGGATCCGGGCCTCGTGGGGAATGTTCGCGTAAAGGGACACCACGTCAAAGGTCACTAAAAGAGCACCTCTGGGGACCGCAAATTTAAATAACTCTTTCAGGAAGTGATTAGTGCCGCGTACGCAAGATGTATGTTTGAGACGGATATGTTTGATGAGGGAATCGATGCAGTTAAATATTTGTTCTGTGAGCGTGCAAATGTCGGTTACGATTTGTTGACCGGGATGATTTTTATTGCGCACTTTCGGGAGCATGTAGAAACGCCCTGGGGACGGATCTATTGACTATAGTGCCTTACTAACTCGCGGCAGTATTTCCCCTTTCTCGGTGAGTTTCTTTAGAGTTTGTGTTATAATTTCCTGGTATTCGGCGGTGGGGTTTGATGGGAGTAATTATGGAAATTTGAGTTCTTGAGTTGGCGATATTCCTCAAGAATGTAATCGTCTTTTGTTTATAATTACTATACCACCTGCTTTATCGGCAGGCTTGATGACGATTTCCTTTCGCTGGCTAAGTAATGCTAAGGCGTTACGTTCCTTTTTTTTTCGAAATGTTAGAAGGTCCGGGCTTGTAGGTCTCGAAAGCGCGAATGATGTCCCGCTGTACAGCTTTTATGTACAAGTCCAGATGCTTTTCTCTACCAGAACTAGGGTCCACTGTTCGCGAGACCGGGGAAGTGAGGCTGACTTGCTGTTAGGTTTTTCGAAAAAATATTCCTGTGAAAGACCACGAAAGCAGGAATTGTGTGGCCTTCATTGTATGTATGGTGGGGGAGGCTGACATTCCTTGGGTCTACTGGCTGTAAGCTTCACTTGGCAATTTGAGTGAGTTTGCGGGAAGAATTTAAGGGGTCACTGAACTTTGAAGTGGAGAAAGAATACCAGGGCTCTCATCCCATCGCGAAACCAGGCGCGTGCCGGAGCCGGCGCCGCGGGACGATGATGATGGTATGTACAAATGAAAGAGGATCATGGCATGTACAAATGAAAGAAGATCCACGGAAGGCTCACACAATCTGCCCGGGGGGTCGGAAGCGGCCAGGCTCCTAACTAACCGATGCACCGCGGCGGACAAAAGGTTTCAAGCGAGAAAAATGAACAATTTCAGTTCCACGGTGGCGTCGATCGGCTGAGGGATCAACAGGCGTGACTTTGTAGTTAACTGGAGAACTTTGGCTGATGACCTCGTAGGGACCAAGGTAGCGGTGGCGTAATTTGTCACTAAGGCCAGGGGTGCGCAGTGGTGTATAAAGCAGTACTTCGTTACCAGGACGAAAAGGGACCACGCGGTGCGTAGAATCCTACAGACTCTTGCGGTCTTCCTGGCACGCTGCCGTGTTGAGGCGGGCAAGATGACGGCATCTCGCCACACGAGGTAAGTACTGGGTAGGTACTGATGTGGAGTAGTCGGGCGTATAGAAGAAGGAATTGTCGAGAATTGTAGTGGGAGGGCGGCCATAAACGAGGAAAAATGGAGAGTAACCGGCAGTTCGCTGTACTGCTGTGTTATAGGCGAATGTGACGAATGGTAGATTGTGTCCCAATTTTAATGATCCGGTCTGATATACATGGAGATCATATCCAATAAGGTGCGATGAAATCGCTCAGTCAAACCATTAGTCTGGGGATGGTAGCTTGATGTTGTCTTATGAAGGGTGGATGACGCGTAGACAACTTCGGCAGCGACTGTCGATAAGAAGGCCATCCCGTGGTCACTTAGGAGAACCCGAGGAGCGCCATGACGCAATACCATTCATCACAAAAAGAAATTTGCTACTTCTTCAGCCGAACCAGTCGGTACAGGTGCTGTCTCAGCGTAGCGTGTAAGGTGGTCGACAGCTGTTATAATCCAATGGTTGCCCCCATTGTAGTGAGGTAGGGGACCATATAAGTCGATGCCGACTACGTCGAATGGCGTGGCGAGAGGGAATAGGTTGTGAAAGACCAGCGGGCGAAAAAGTCGGCCGTTTGCGACGTTGGCACAGAGAGCAGGATGCGACGTATTTGGCAACGCTGGAAGATAGGCCAGGCCAAAAGAATCGTTTTTACACGCGGTCGTAGGTTTTTTTCAACTCCAAGATGACCTGCAGTAGCGTCATCGTGGAGAGCCTCCAGTATACGTGGGCGAAGCACACGCGGCCCGACTGCGATCCAGCGAGTTCCGTCAGGGCAATACACGTAGCGGAGTAGGATGCCGTCTTCGAGATTGAAATGGCGAAGCTGTCGGCGAAGCCGAGCATTGGGTGAGTTCGAAGCGCAAATACGGCGGTCGATGATGGGCCGGCAGTAGGCATCGGCTAATTGCTGTGAGCGGAGAGCGTGTTTGTTGTCAGAGTCATCAAATGAAACTGTTGTGATATACGTCGGAGAAAGAGATGGTCGGCTGTGGTCACAGATGGAAATGCATTGTGGAGAAAAACAGCAAGCTTATTCCGAAAGTGGACACCGAGAAAAAGCGTCGGCGTCTTGGCGTTGGCGACCCGATTTATAAGTGACGTCGGAATGGTATTCTTGCAGGCGTAAAATCCAACGGCCAAGTCGGCCTGTCAAATTTTTGACCGAATACAACCAGCAAAATAACGGCTTGAGAGGCTAGTTGGTGCATCATCGTATTCAGATATGTGGCGCAAACAAAGACAAACACAGGAGAAGATCCACAACACACGCGCACACTACCAACTGTAAGAAGAACCGGAAAACACTTCCTCTTCTACGCTCAGATGAGAAGAAGAGGAAGTTGAGACGTGCCTGAGTGTAGAAGAGGAAGTGTTTTCCGGTTCTTCTTACAGTTGGTAGTGTGCGCGTGTGTTGTGGATCTTCTCCTGTGTTTGTCTTTGTTTGCGCCACATATCTGAATACAACCAGCAAAAAGCATGGTGATCGGTCACAATTGTGAAGTGCCGACCGTATAGGTAAAGGCGAAATTTTTGGACAGCCCAAACGACGGCAAGACACTCCTGCTCGGTAGGGGTGTAGTTTTCCGCAGCTGGAGTCATAGTTCGACTGGCGAAAGCAATCACTTTCTCACGCGAAGTTGTATCGCGCTGCAGAAGTACAGCTCCAAGACCGTGACCTCTGCCATCACTGAGCAGGATGCTTGGAGCGCTGTCACTGAAGTGGTCAAGAATAGGATCTGATGTAAGGGCGTGCTTCAGGTTGTTAAAAGCAGTTTCGCACTGTTCAGCCCACACGAAATGGCTGCGTGCTTTAAGTAGTTCATGAAGTGGAGCAGCAAAAGTTGCAAAATGCCTTATAAAACGCTGGAATTAAGAAGCCAGGCCGAGGAAACTGCGCAATTCTGTAGTCCGCTGTGAACGAGCAAAGTTCAAGACCGCAGTGATCTTGCAGGGTCTGGACGAATGCCGTCATGGCTGACTAGATGTCACAATGTTTTAATTTTCTTCTTTGCAAAGTGGCATGTCTTTGTGTTGAGCTGAAGGCCCGCTGAAGCGAGGCACGTGAAGACCTCATTCAGGCGCGTGAGATGGTCGTTCAAAATTGACGAAAAGATAACAATGTCGTCCATGTAATATAAACAGGTTCTCCATTTTAGGCCACTAAGCACAGTATCGATCATTCTTTCAAATGTCGCTGGTGCGTTGCAAAGTCCGAAAGGCATAACATTAAATTCGTAAAGGCCATCAGGAGTTGCGAAATCGATTTTTTCTTTATCGTCCTCGTGCATAGGTATTTGCCAATAATCTGAGCGGAGGTCCAAAGTCTAGAAATATTCGGGGCCTTGGAGAGAGTCAAGGGTGTCATCAATATTCTTGGCATCGGGTATACATCTTAGCGGGTAATTTTGTTGAGTGCGCGGTAATCAACACAAAAGCGTACCGAGCCGTCCTTTCTTCAACTAACACTACTGGGGAGGACTATGGGCTTGTTGAGGGATGAATAATATTGCGACGGAGCATGTCATTTACATTTTCTTCAATTACATTTTGTTCAGAGAGGGAAACCCAATTAGGCCGTCTGCGAACGATAGATTTACCTTCAGTAATGATGCGATGGTGCGCAACACTAGTCCGTCCCAGTGGTGGGGAAATGACATCAAAAATGGCTTGGTGGTGTCGAAGCAATGTCAGCAGTTCTTGGCGTTGGTTCGCAGTGAGGTTAGGATTAATAGTCTTTATGAGAACAGAAAGACAGACGTCTGGCGAAACACGGTGCTGAGGCAGAGGGGCGGTGAGCGCCATCAAGGACAACTGTTAAACATCCACCATGCAAAGGAGAGAAGCTCCTTTTGGGAGCACGAGGGATTCACGTAAAGTGTTAGTGGCTGCTACTGTCGCTGAGCCGGTGCAGAAGCTGACAAGACTAGACGGGAAGGCGATGCTGCGTGCAAGATGACGATAATATGGTGCGATGAGTACGTCCCCGTCAGTGATGTGGTTAGAAACAACGGTAAATAGTTTTTCGCACTGAGGAGGCAAAACAGTAGCAGCGTCGGCAACGAGGGGATAATGTCGTTCAGAAACTTCAGATGAAAAATCGCTGGCTGTCATATAGATAACACGGTCGCCACAAGAAATTAACGCTGAAGCGGTTGACAAAAGATCCCATCCAAAACTCATCAGATGCGCACAAGGTGAGAGCACAGCAAAATGCACATGATGGCTGACGCCGTCAATAACACCTCGTACGGTGCACTTCGCTAAAGGATGCAAAGGGACGTCATTGGCTCTACGGAGTTCAGGCCCATCATATGGTGTCGTCACTTTTCGCAAACGGTAGCACAAATCAGCGTGAATGACAGAAATTGCAACCCCTGTATCAATCAAAGCTTCGACTGGTAATTCTTCAGCGAAAACAGAAATCACATTATACCGGCGATCAGGAGGACTTTTAAAAAGTTTGCAGAGTGTAGTTTGACCTCCGAAAACTGCAACGCTTAGTTTTCCGGATGGCGGACAGGGAGAGTTGTTGCGGGTCGGAGAGGGGAAACTGATTGGCGGTATGGGGATGGGGACGGGCGCAGGGATACATGGGACCCACCAGGCTCAGACAAGGATTCTGGAGGTGGGGAGAATGGTCGAGGTGGGCTTGGAATAAACCGGCGTTGATAATATTGTCACGACTCAAGCAACAGGGAGCCGTGAAGGTACACGTAGCCGAGGACCCGAGAATAAGGTTGGCATCTAGTTCCGATCACAGAGTCCAGCCCCAGCCCGCCTCTCGAACCAACAAAACAATTCGTTGTCGTCGGCACCAAGCACGGCAGTCGCGCGGCGCTGGGCACATGGCATTATTCCCCCCCGTGAAAGAAAAACATCTTCCCGATGACAAGGTGAGAGGAGAAAAAAAATTTGGTGTGAGGTGAACTGTACAATAACTCAAGGTCTTATTTGCAGGAAGCGCTCAGTCACGTTAAAAGTACGGCTTTAAGCGCACCACATGCACAATTTCAGGCCGCTGACGGCGAACACTGACGGTGACAGTTCCATCTGGAATAACTTCACAATTAACGCTGTTTAAGCGGCGCAGGACTTTAGAGGGTCCAAAATACCGGTTGAGCAGTTTCTCGCACAAGGCTTTGTGGCGCACGGGGGTCCACACCCACACTTGGTCCCCTGGTTTGTAGTGGGCTTCCCTGTGCCGAAGGTTATAGTGTCGAGCGTCGGTGGCATGCTCCTCCTTGATGTGCAAGCGAGCCAGCTGACAGGCTTGCTCGGCCTGTTCTGCGAAATGGGCGGCATCGGGTTCGACCGCTTTATCCCCGAACGGGAGCATCGCGTCCAACATCGTGCGGGCCTTCCTGCCATATATACGAGACGGACCGGCGTAAACTTCGTGGTATCCTGCGGCGCCGTATTGTAGGCGAAGGAGACATACGGCAGGATCTCGTCCCACGTTTTATGTTCAACGTCGATGTACGTTGAGATCATGTCCGCCAAGGTTTTCTTGAGTCGTTCCGTTAGGCCGCTTGTTTGAGGGTGATACGCTGTTGTGCGATGCTCGGTATGGCTGAGAGTTAAGGTGTCCCGCACTAGCCGTGCTGTAAACGCCTTTCCTCGGTCAATAATGATGGTCGACGGTGCACCGTGTCTGAGCACAATGTCGTTCATAAAGAATCGAGCAACTTCGCCGGCAGTACCTCGGGCAAGGGCCTTCGTCTCAGCGTAGCGTGTTAACTAGTTTCTGGCGACTACGATCCACTTGTGTCCGTTTGAAGATAAAGGAAAAGGGCCTAAAAGGTCCATGAACACTTGTTTAAAGAGTATGAGGGGTGGTCCGATAGATTTTAACATGCCGGATGGCTTGAGTGCGGGCTTTTTTCGCCGCTGGCATTGTCGACGTCTGTACGTAACGTCTAGCGCTCGGAGAAAGATGTGGCCGGTAATAGTTCTGCTGGACTCGGTTTAGGGTGCGTGTAAAGCTAAGATGACCTGAAGTTGGTTCGTTGTGGCAGCCAAGGAGGATTTCGTGCCTTAGATCAGCCGGTATAACTAGCAGGTATGTTTTTGTAGTCGATGTAGAACCCCATTGCGGAGGCAATACGACGCAACCCCCGATCAAGATTGTAATATGCCCACGTTCAAGATGGTCAATAATCAGTCGCAGCTCGGCGTCGGCACGCTGTTTGGAAATGAGGTCGGACGTAGTGACTGCTCCGAGGAAGCTATCATCGTTGGTGGCATCTGACGAATGAGGGCCGACGGGCGCGCGGGACGGGCTATCTGCATCGGTGTGTTTCCGGCCAGACTTATAACATCGAAATTGAACTCCTGCAGGCGCAATGCCCAATGTGCTAAGCGGCCACAAGGATCCTTTAAGTTTTTCAGCCAAACAACGAGTGATGGTCAGTGATGGCACGAAACGGTCGGCCATAAAGGTACGGGCGGAACTTCGTAGCGGCCCATACTACCGCCAAACATCCTTTTTCAGTGGTGGAATAGTTGAACTCAGCACGGGAAAGTGCACGGCTGGCGTAGGCAATTACTTTCTCGACCCCGTCTTGGTGCTGAACTAGAACGGCACCAAGGCCGACGTTGTTCGCATCCGTGTGTAACTCTGTTGGGCATCATCGTCGAAAGGTGCCAGGATCGAAGGTGACTGAAGCGGCATCGCAACTCGTCGAAAGCCATCTGCTGCTCGGCGCCACAGGAAAACGATGCGTCATCTCGAGTCAGAGGGCTGGCCACCTGTGCAAAGTTGTTGACAAAGCGACTGTAATAGGAGTACAGCCCCAAAAACCGTCGGACTGCTTTTGTGGGCGGGAACGGGAAAGGCAGCAACGGCAGCACGTTTCTCAGGGTCAGCTGGGATGCCATCAGCACTCACGATGGGCCCAAGAAACTTCAATTCGGTGAACTCGTAGTGGAACGTTCGAGGCTTGAGAGAAAGGTTGGCCGACCGCACGGCTTCGAGAACAGTTCTCAGGCGGCGCAGGTTTTCCGTGAAGGTCGGTGAAAAGATTATCCCGTCGTCGAGATAAACAAGGCATGTCTGCCACTTAAGACCTGTGAGCGCAGTGTCCATCATCCGCTGGAAGGTGGCAGGAGCCAGGTGCCATCGATGATCTCTTCTCCTGCGGACGACCCTACGCGGCCGCCTCTCGTGACCACTCCTGTTCATCGTACCAGCCGGCCCTCTTGACGAAGAGACCCTAGCTGTGGCAACGACACCGCCCGCCCGTACCATGACTGTCCCTTCCACCCCTTCGTCCTGTCTCATTCTTCAGACCCCACGTACCCCGCACCTCCGCCAGTGTCACGACTCAAGCGCAGCGAGCCGTGAAGGTACACGTAGCCGAAGACCCGAGAATAAGGTTGACTTCTAGTTCCGACCACAGAGTCCAGCACCAGTGTGCCTCTCGAGCCAACAAAACACTTCGTCGTCGTCGGCACTAAGCACGGGAGTCGCGCGGCGCTAGGCACGTGGCAATATATATGACGTTGAAGGTATGTCACTTTCGAAGGTGTCGTAACCACGGCGCTCGTTCTGAAGGCGGCGACGACCGAAGCGGAATATTGTGCTCCAATGCCACAGTAATAACAAACTGGTCGGGAGGGGCGCCAAGGTGCGTAATAGGGTGGTGCAGGTTGAGCCGTCGTTATTGCATTGACGTGATGCGTTGGTGCCGGTCGGGGCGGGGGAACCAAAGGAGGGGGGACGCTGCGACGTGTGCGTAAGTCGGTACTGGGCGGGGTGCAGGAGGGTGGGGTGCCAAAGATTGGGTGATTGTTGCCAGCTTTCTTTGAAGATGCTGCGGAGACCGGCGTCATTAGAAGTTACGGACGAATGATCGCACCCGTATCGACAAACAGGCTTGAGGGCTTGGAGCTCCTCGCGGATGATGGCTCGAATCAGTGCCCGCAGATCGAGGTCAGCGCAGGTCGGGCCAGTAGCGATGCCGGGCTACAATCGGGAGGACCGCAGCTGGTAGATGCGTTGGCAGGGCGTAATAATGGAATCAATAGTTAAATGATTCGGGGCACCTAGGGTGTTATAAGCCATAGCATTGATTCCTTGCAAGACATGGTGTACTCGTTCAGTTTGCGGCATGGTGGAACTAATACGCCTGCAAAGTGCAAGTAGGGCCTCTATGTAGGATGCATATGACTCATCAGGACCTTGAAGGCGGGATGCGAGCTTGGTCTTCGCGATATCAGTCCAAACTGCCGGGTCAGCGAAGTATTGGCGGAACTGCTGTTTGAATGTGGTCCAGTTAGTGGTGTGGGGCTCGCGGTCGATGAACCAATTTCTGGCGACCTCAATAAGCTTGAAAGAAACGTTGAGAAATTTCAGAACCTTGTCCCCCCGGCTGTAGGCACTGCAGCGTTCATAGGTGTCAAGCCAGTCATCGACGTCTTCATCGCGACGACCAGCGAATAGCGGCGGGTCGCACTGTAGTGTGGGCAGAGTCGGAGGGGGTGGTGCAGCCGAGGTAGAGGGTCCGGCCGGTTCGTGGGTACTCTCGGTAGACATAGTGATGGTGGCAGTTGCCAAACGGCGACCGGAACGTAGCTCATGCCAGAAGCAGGGCCCAAGGCAGCAAGGGGATCGCATTTCACCCTCAGCACTTGTGAAAGAAGGCTAGGTCGAGACGGCGAGGTCGTGACGGCAAGGACAGGGAAGCCTTGTCTAGCATTTTAATTCGATCACGAACCGGCGCCGCGGGACGATGATGATGGTATGTACAAATGAAAGAAGATCCACGAAACGCTTACAATATATATATTATAATTTTTTGTTGCTCATTCGCATCAATATTTTTAAAAACGCATTGACTCTGGGTCGTGTGAAACAGCACGCAACATCTGATGCATTATGGTCGTTTGTTATTGTTGCTGTTGCGTGCTGTTTCTTTTCTATGTATAGCATATAGCATTTTTGGGTTATCTAGTCCTTGCTTTGAATAACACTTTTTGATTATAGCGTATTTAAACTCAATATATATCACCTCCGCTGTGGTGCGTAATATTCTGTATGTGTAAAATCTGGTTTTGAAATTGGCAATAAAGAAAAAAAATCCGTTTGGTGCAGTGGTTAGGGCACTCGACGGCTTTGTCCCAGGATGGGGGATCGAATTTCGTTTACTGCAGCCACTTTCAATGTGGGCGAAGGTAAGGCGGTCGTGTGCTGCGCGATGCCAGTGCACGTTGGTCTTGCATATAATAATGAGGTATAGCTTACGACTGCATGCTAGTAAGCAGACGCGAAACAATTGAAGTACAATTAAAAGAATTAGTGGTTAGGGCTTTAAGAAACTGCGTGCTCGCGCACGAGGATTCGTAAAGGAAGTCGAAGACGGGAGCCATTTACTTTGAGGAGCCATACCCGTAAACGGCCGCTGACCAGGGCATGACACTGTGAACAAACAAACAAGCGCAAAGCTTCATTAAATAGTCTCTGCAAAATACCGCAGCGATGCACTCGCGGGAAATCACGAAGAGTCAAATCGAGCTATCTCATGATGCTCCCCTTTGAATACCAGTTTCCTTGCTCTCTACTTTGGTTTCTTATCCTGGATGGTGACGTCAATAGCCAAGACGACATCCACTGGTCCGTCTCTTTGCCTGATGGATGAAGGGTGGGCGGAGAATACTGCGCGTTTCTTTCTTGCCCGTTCCTTTGTCACGCACGCGATGTCCCTGCTTCGAGGCCATTCCTAAAGCCTTGCTACAGACACCATGCCTCCCGCCAAATGCGGAGGAGGAAGGAAATTTGGCTTGCTGAGGAATGGCAGAGGCTAGTTGGTCCGGCCGGAGGGGGAAACCATCTGCAAGAGAACAGGAGAGGAGCACGGCTGAATCAGTTGATTGCGGTGGGTGTAATTGTGGCACTAATCACTCTTTCGAATATTTCTACTTTGCCTTTAGGGGTTGTAGCCCCCGGGGAAGCAAATGGTTTCGACCGGAGGGTGGAACGTGACCATTTAAAGGAGATGCTTGTCTTTTATATTATTACGCGGTGACGCGCACAGCTCGTTCAGTTGAAAAGACGTCGCCATAACCAGGAATTGATTTGGTTTGGCGTGGTTTGGCTTAGTTTATGGGGTTTTGTGTACTACAGCGACATATGCTACGATAGAGGCTGTTGTGGAGGGCTCCGGAAAGTTCGACCATCTGGGTTCTTTAATGTGCACCGACATCGCATAGAACAATGGTGTAACCAGGAATTGAGAAAAAAAAACATTTAGAAGAAGAACATGAACGAACATTGTACCACTGATTTGGTGTCAAATTTGTGGTATATCTTTTTGCAGCGTTCATGGTGTGTCATATCATTTCCACTCCCGTATAGCATCCATTTTGCAGTCGGACAAGAGGACAAGCACTAGAAACTATGAAGAGGGGGAACTCAGCTGGAAAGGAACAGATAACTACAGATTTGCTGAAGGACGGGGGGGATATCGTGCTAGAAAAACTGGCCACCCTGTATACGCAGTGCCTGGTGTCATCGACGGTACCGGAACCATGGAAGAACGCAAACATTATCCTCATTTACAAGAAAGGGGACTCTAAGGACCCTAAAAATTACAGACCAATCAGCTTACTGTCTGTTACATATAAGGTATTTACTAAGGTAATCACTAATAGAATCAGGACAACCCTAGACTGCAATGAAGCAAAGGATCAAGCAGGGTTTCGGAAACGGTACTCTACTATCGATCATATCCATACCATCAATCAGGTGATAGAAAAATGCTCGGAATATAACCAGCCCTTATACATATCATTCATTGATTACGAAAGAGCATTTGACTCAGTTGAAACCTCGACGGTGATGCAGGCATTGCGAAATCAGGGGGTAGACGAGCCGTACGTGAAAGTGCTGGAAGATATATATATATATATAGTGGCTGCACAGCAACCACAGTTCTGCATAAAGAAAGTAACAAAATTCCCACAAAGAAAGGTGTTAGGCAAGGAGACACAATCTCCCCAGTACTATTCACAGCTTGTTTAGAGAAAGTATTCAGAGACTTGGAATGGGAGCAGTTAGGGATAAGGGTAGATGGAGAATACCTCAGTAATCTGTGATTTCCTGATGACATTGCCTTGCTAAGCAACTCGGGGGAAGAACTGCAAATAATGATTGATGACCAAGAAAGAAAAAGTAGAAAGGTAGGCTTGAAAATCAATATGCAGAAGACTAAGGTAACCTTCGACAGCCTCGGGAAGGAACAGCAGTTTACATTAGGTAGCGAAATACTGGAAGTAGTAGGCTAATATGTCTACTTAGGACAGGTAGTAACCGCACATCCGGACCATGAAAAGGAAATAACAAGAATAATAAGATTGGGGAGGAGCGCATTTGGCAAGCACTCGCACATTATGACTAGCAGCTTACCGGTATCGCTGAAAAGGAAAGTATACAACAGTTGCATCTTGCCTGTACTTACCTATGGGGCTGAAACGTGGAGACTAACCGAGAGAGTTCTACTTAAGTTGAGGACAACCCAGAGGGCTATGGAACGAAAAATGGTAGGGGTAACATTAAGACATAGAAAGCGTGCAGAGTGGGTCAGAGAAATAACTCAAGTTACCGACATTCTAGTGGAAATTAAGAAGAAGAAATGGACATGGGCAGGACATGTAGTGCGAAGAGAGGATAACCGATGGTCGCTGAGGGTAACAAACTGGATTCCAAGGGAAGGAAAGCGTAGCAGGGGGCGGCAGAAAGTTAGGTGGGCGGATGAGATTAAGAAGTTCGCAGGGGTCAAGTGGATGCACCTAGCACAGAACCGGGTTAAGTGGAGAAATATGGGAGAGGCCTTCGCCCTGCAGTCGGTATAATCAGGCTGATGATGATGATGATGATGAAGAGGCCAGTTGTTATAGCCATTCCTACTGACGTCTTACGTACCTCAAGTTGTATGCCGTTAAGTGTAAGTTTTCTGGTCCTTCGAGAACTGAGTCATCTGCTGCGTCGTCCTTCCTCCAAGAACGAAACGAACTCAAGACCTATAATACTTTGCCAAACTTTATGAGAGTCGCTAACTGCCAAAAATAGTCGTTTTAAAAAATAGGTGGTGTTAAAAGCGTTATAGCGTAGTGTTTTCTCTTCGCGGCCTATCCACATGCACACAATCCCTGAAAATGGCGCCTGCCTTGCTTGTGCTCTCTATCGAACCTTTCCGACAATTTTGTTGCAAGATATATTTTAAACACTGCTTTGTAAGGTTGCTCACGTGCTTCGAACAGGACTATTTTTTAGCTGTGCTCTATTTGGACAGTCATAAGAACACCAAATGCTCCTGGGAAAACATGGGCACTTTGTTTCCAAAGCTCATTTGTTAATATTGCCGCGAAACCTTCAAAACAGTATTTGTTGTTTTTTAACAGCCGCCGGCATACAGGCTTATCACTGTGATTCTGGACCGCGTATCAGTTTCGTAATCTTTGTTTGTTAATGCTCGATGTCGCGAGTCACACCTTTATCAGTTTTGTTGTAGCGCAAGATGCACCGAGATCTGTCTCGAAGGTTCCGGCCACTTGGGTGTCTTTCCACAATGTTCCAGCCCGTGCTGGTAGCTGTTTGCGACGTTATCTAGATTGTTCTGTGCAGCCTTTAAATTGAACGTTGCCAAGTGTGACGGGCATTCTTTGTTCGACGATCGACGAGCACGTTTGTTTTTATCGCCGCCGCCGAGTTGCTTAGTTCTTTTGCGGGCGCAAGTCAGCCCAAATAAAGTTTCTTTAGTGCAATCATCGACCCTTGAATTGTGTCGTCGACCTCGTCACCACTACGTGACAATATTCGAAATCAAACTTCTTGTGATTTGGAGACTTCGAGTGAATAACTTTGATAGGGCGCTTTATGGCTTGTTTAATGAAACCCCAAAAATGACGAAGGCGTAGGCAGGAGAGGATACACAAAACGCTGTTTTATGCTCTTTTTTTTTTTAAATCCTCCTACTTTGCGCTCATTCATCAAACATGATCACCCAACCCGCCCAGACCACGTCATATTTTAGCAGTAATTATAAGCCTAGTACGCCGTATACTTATCGGTATACGGCGTACTATAGTCTTACAGAAAACGTTCAACGTAGGTCCATCTGGCTAGGATAATGACTTAAGTTCGAAAATGATGCAAACCCAAATGAAAAATAAGGCACGACGTTTCAGAACACGCTTGTTTCCTTCATTGGCAGTGACTGCGGGCGAATTCGCGGCTTCAATTCGATGTCTTCGTTATGTCATCCGCCGACCCACCGACTACGACGTGAAACCGTGGTTTTTATTTTTGGGTGGCAATCTCGCAAATGACGGTCGCGAGTCATTTGCTTCTCATTCTCTAGTTATTCTCTCGGTATCTCTTTACTGTGTGATCCATGGAGCCCCTTTTCAGGCGACCTTGTTGCCCTGAGGCTATCAGCGAAGATAAATGCATTCCTGAGCGGAAATATCTGTTCACAGATAATAAGAGCGCTAATCATTCGCTCCGCAAGTGGTGTGCGATCAGCTCTTCAACTGCGCCATCTCTACTCATTGTTCTTCATTTCAAATGCACCACCATCGCGGTTTGTATAACTGCGGGGGAAAGCAGCTTTACAAAACGAGTCCAAAGAGTTGCGGCAGAGCACATCCACAGGTGAATTATTCCATTATTTAGTGGTCCAAACAAGTTTTGATAATACTAGATCTGGAGGCACAGGGTGATCTTTTTCGGAAGAGTGAGTGAAAATAGGAAGCCAGAGGGATTCCCGTTTAATTATGATAAATTGAATAAAAAAAGCTTTCAGTAGTAGATTTTTCCTACCTTCGCAAAGCAGAACCCTACCAAGTTCTTGTTTTAATAAAGTGCAGAAATAAAAGCTATCATATCTGCGTGGTCAAATCTTGAGCCCAGGCATTGTATTCCCACATGCCGCAAAAAGATACGAAACATAACCCATGGATAACCAGAGATATCATAAACATCAAACGTAGGCTACATATATTACGTAAGAAGCAAGTTACTCCTGCCACCCCGCTAGAAACTACGTCACAAGATAAAAGCTGCTGTATCAGCATCGAAGCAAAGCTTCTTTGATGAAATATTAACCGGCTATCTAAAAAACCTCTCCCGATACATTTTGGCGTTATTTAGGTGAAAAAACGGAAGATATAAACCAGATCAAGCTGGGAACAATGATTTTGGCTGCAAAGCTAGAGATAGCGGACGGTTTTAATCATTTCTTTCAAATCGTCTTCACGAGATAAGCCGGAAACATATTAACACTGATCACGTACATTTCGCATGGGCAAAATACATTTCAATGGAAAACATTTCTTTCACGCAAATGAAATTTAGATGCGAAGAAGGCAGGTGGTCCCGTTGGAATACTCACTGCATTTCAGAAAGGATATGCCGAATAGGTGTCGTTTTACCTGGCTGCCATTTTCGACAAATCGCTTCAAGTGCATTCCGTACCAGATGGTTGGCGTTGTGCTACCGTTATTGCCATATATAAAAATGGTAGGCGAATGCTCGTAACCAATAATCGACCTGTGTCGCTTACATTAGTTTGTTGCAAACTCACGCAACACATCATAGCAAAACATATCACTATGTACCTGGAGGCTAATAGATCCCTTAATGAGCACAAACACGGTTTCCGCTGAGGGCTCTCAACGACCTCGCAAATTATAGAGATGTCCATGATTTTGCAAAGGCTTTAGATGAGCGTCAGCAGATTGACATTATATGTGAAGATTTCGCGAAAGCGTTTGATAAGGTGCCGCACAATGACTTGCTTCTTAAAGTGCATGAAATAGGCATTAATTATGAGGTTCTGAAATGGTTAGTGGCCTACCTGTCTGGCCGTAAGCAGGTTGTGCGTGTTAATGGCGGTTATTCTGGATTATTGGATGTGCACTCGGGCGCACCACAAGGATCCATGCTCGGACCTTTGCTTTTTCTGGTCTAGATAAATTACATTCTAGCTGCTGTTGAATTACAGGTAATAATTAAACATTTTGTTGATGAATGTTTATTTATGGACCAGTATCTTCTATGGAAGACCAGATTAAAATTAACCAATGCCTCGATGCTTTTAATGACTCGTGTCAAACATGGAAAATGCAAGTAAATTATGGTAAAACAACTTTCACACATATTACTAGGAAGAAAACTCCACTTAACTTCCAGTACTCTTAATAGGTAACAGTTACTTGAACAATGTGTCGAGCACATGACAAATTGGCACATCCATGTTGAGGCGGTTTCATCGGCTGCTTTTAAAAAGCTATGTGTTTTGAGAGCGAAGTTGTCGAGGGCAACAAAAGATGTGAAGTTATTGTCATATAAGGCATTCATTCGACCAGTGCTCGAGTATGCTTCAGCAACCTGGAATCCTCACCAAAATATACTACAAGATAATCTCGAGAAAATACAGCGACTTGCTGCACGCTTTACCTGTGGCAGGTATAGGAGGACTGATTCGGTCATCGAAATGTTGCACGCCTGCAACCTGAGCCGTTAGAAACGCGAAGAATAAAGCTAAGGTTGAAAGTAATACACCAAATGCTGCATTACGATTTAAGGATACATAAGGAAATGTACTTCCACCCAATTGCTAAGCATAGTGCCAGGTTGAATCATAATGCAACCATACGGCCGTACTTTGCCCGCGCCAACGCATTTCGCATTTCTTTTTTTTTTTTTGCTGATGCGATAGAGCTCTAGAATACATTGCCTACTCTTGTTGTAGAAAATGCCAGTAAAACAGCATTCCAGAAAAATCTTGATGACTAATTTATAGAAGGCTAACATGTCGTCCCCCGTACGTCGCGTCCTATTGGTACGTGCTTTTTCGCTTTCTATGTCATTTTTCAAGCTCAGCAGCTTTCTGAGGTGGTGTTTGTATAAGCCATGCGCAGCGCCTATAGGGGCGCCACTGAAAGCCGCGAAGCGGCGGCCGTCGGAACCCGAGGTGGGCCTCGTGCGGCAAGCGTGGCCGTGGTGCGCACGTGCGATCTGCTGCTAGTGCGCGTCTCGCGGGTACTTCCGCGGTGACAGTGTGCGCAAGGGGATCACACTTTATAACAGCGGACATGTGGTCGATATCACAGCCGTCTGGAACTACATCGCCTCCATATGCATCAAATGTCTGCTGCATATGAGCGTCAACAAGATTGCGTACGAAGTGCAGGTCATTTTGAGTGCCCCGCTTTCATAACAACGCCACGCTAATTCATTCATTCCTTTACCTATGAACCAATGTTCTTTCTTTGCTTAATAGTACACTCTTGTTTCGTTAACATTTAATGTATTGTTACAGTAAACTAGGCAGCGTCGCCGTAACTGCGAGCGGTTTCGTACCGGTGCGACCGCAGGAAAAATCAGCGATATTGCGAACCAGCATTCCCAGCATTAGAAAAATAGTGCGTATTGGGTTCCTGTAGCAAGAGTTCAGTCTGAATAGCAAGTGCAGTGGCACGTTCTGTTTTCGTAATCTTGCCAGACAACAGAAATTAACACTGCCTCTGGTCATCAAAGTAATTGCATGACAAATTTCAAAACGCATATTGGCAAATATCTCTTCATTAACCCGCTGCAGTGGCTCAGGCTACTGAGGAGGATCGAGTTATCGGGACCGAAGTCGACCGCGCCGCTCGCGTTTTGGTGGAGGCGAAAATCAAAATACAACCTTGTGCTGTGCGATGTCAATGCACGCTAAAGAGCGTCTGGCTAAGTGTTTCACATATTTAATGCGTATTGTATCTTCCCGGCTAGCGGAGGCGACCAAGTTTAAACAAGAAGTGTTCACGGAAGGTGCAATGAGAAGCAGAAAACACTGAAACCATAATTATCACTCAGGCCTACCACACAGCAAATTTATTGCCTTTTCCATCGAATGACGCTCGCTCAAAATGATGTTTGTTTGATGCTACATGAGAAAATATAATGACATTTGATGAAAACGACATTAGGTATCGAATGAGTTTGAGGTGCTCATCCGAATGCAATCAATGAGGAAGTGAGCTATGTCGACACCAGAGTTTTGCTGAGAAGATACACCCAAAATAAATTACAAATGTGCCACCGGGATTAAATACTACAGTGCTCCTATAATTTTGCAGCTATTCATCTGTGTGAACTATGCCAAATAGCATCGTAAAACAAAACAAAAATAAACTGGCACCCATCGCTGCCAGCCAAACCGTAGCCACTGTACTCAGCGCAGGCGGAACAGGTCGCTCCTGCTGCCGCGGTACGTAGGCGCCGAGTCGCCGACACGGCGGATTTCTGTCGCCACCTTCAGAAAAGCATGCTGTGTTCATTTTAAATATTATGCGCTTAATTTGAGGAAGGAATAAAAAAAAATATCTTTACTGAGAATCGCCGTTATGTAACGAGATTTTAGAAGAAGTGATAACAGCAATAGAAGCAAATTTCTACTTTTAGCGGCTGCTGCCGGTGTCACGCAGCTCATCCGATTTCGTTCTCTGGTTCCGCTGCTGATGCGTCGCCGAATTTACACCTTCAGCTTACTGTAACACAATTTGTGAGACAATTGAACTGATAGTAAGGCAGTTTTATGAATAGGAAATTTACCATTTCTAAAGCACTTCCAGCTACGGCTTTTAAGCGAAACCGTTTAGGCGTTATAAGGCCTAGCAACGCCTGGGGTCTAACACACTGCCAGAACGCCGTCGTCGATCGCTTTCGCGTGCAGCGTCGTTGCGGTAAGCACGCGGCATTGGACGTGGCAAGCGTTATGAATTTGCCGTATGCTTTCCTGATGAGGCTAAGCTCGAGCATTTTTCGACGGGCCTTAATACGCCAAGCGAACGATCTGGCGAAAACGTACGGGAGGGCGATCGCCGAGTATCGCCGTATGGCGATACTCAAAGGTTCTATAAAAGCGCCGTCGGACAGTACACCAGATACTGCCTATTTTACGTGTTGCTCTTGACACTTGCTTTAGTACGGAAAGTGTGCGTTGTTGAAACTCGTACGTGTTTCGCAGTCGAGCGCAGACGTGTGTACATTCCGTACCCTTTCGTAAACAAACGCCGCCGACACAGCCGCTAATTTCGTAATTGATAGTCCCAGAGGTTGGTTACAAAGTATGCAAGACATGAAAGTCAATTTAATGGCTGCTTTCTTTTACAGCGCCGTCACCTTCGCAACATATTGAAGGCACTCCAATATTTGCATATCAATGACAGCATAATTGGGAAATGGCATTAGCTTTGATCGTGTAGCATCACGTCGAAAAAATGACATTAACCTGACGAAATGTCATTCGGTGCGATTGCTTGCTTTCTGCGTCGAACAGCCGCGATTCACGTCCGCCGTCGTTCTCGCGAAGCATCACTGGAAACTTATACAAACTTGTTCCTGGCAATGTTTTATGTGTTCGAAAAACCAACTACGCAGCAATTCTTCCCGGACATTACTAAAGGTTGACAGCGGCGTTATATCTGTTAAATCGCTACCAAAGACGAAAACACGACGCGCGCGCATAGACGGTGACATTAACAGCACCCGACCGAGCCCGCCTACGCTTTGCGGCTTTGGCGACAGGCGGCGCTGTCGGTGTTTTGCGCATCGCGTATAATTGTAACTCAAAATCTTTGTTACTTTATTCTGTCATTTGAACTTTAGAAGTGTTATTGATGTTATATGTATTGTTTATTCCCTCCCTGTCATGATCCTCAGTAAGGGTTAGCAGTATGAATAAATAACTAAATTCTCTCAAATACTCAAATGTGAATACACTGAACCGAATCTCACAAAAGGCAGGCATACTCAAAACTGGCATGATATGAACAAAATATTTGACCTCTTTTAAGCTCTTACTTCAGTCATTAGATTACGTTGTAAAAATCAGGGACATCGCCAGCGCTATTAACCTGTTCTGACCAAGCCTATCTCCTAAAAAGCACGCCCAGATATACATTTCATGTAGAGCTCCCTTCTAGAACCGCTTTTTTCAATGAAAATTGATAATATAAGCTGCTTTCGCTTAAATGTTACATGCACACGTTTCTTCACGTTCAACGACATCTGGTTTTAAGAGCACCATAGTTAAACGCGCTTTAAAACATTAAATAAAACAAAACACAGTCATCAGCAGACAACTGGATATTAAACTGCATTTCCGAAAAAACCCTATAATTATAAATTAAAGAAAACAAAAGCAGCCCCAAAACAATATTTTGAGGCACTCCCGACGTACCGAGACCAGATAGGAGCTAAAGCCAGTTTTTACTTTTTGCTGTTTGCGTGATTACAAGTAGTCTTATACTCATCTGGCTACTTTAGTGACTGTAATAAATTCTTTCATTTCTTGTATGAATATAGATAGGCAGATAGTCTTAAAAGCTTTTCTCAAGTCCAGGGATATGCAGTCTACCTGAACGTTGCGATCGAGTTAGATGTCAGTCAACTGTAGATTGTAGATTGGCGTCAACTCTGTTGTACACAGAACCCCCGTCTGAACCAATATTAGTGTACATATAAAAAGTCTACAGAGTTAATGTGCCGAAAGCCATCTATGTTTCCAGGTTTTTCAACAAATAAGAGTAAGATATTGGTCTAGAGTTCAAAACGCTAGATTTTGATCCACTTTTGAAAATAGGTATGAGCTTGCTGTTTTTCACTCGTAATGTAGCGTGCCCTCTGAAAGTGACATTGTATATTACGCACAGGGAAGGGGCTACAGAGGCAGAACAATTAGTCAACATTTTTAGAAAGATGCCCCCTGGGACGCAAGTTTTGAATCGTCGAAATTTTCAAATAGATTCGCTGTAGCGTTATGTATAAGGTCAAGTACTTGATCCATTTGAACATGCTGCGAGAGTCGCAACAAAGTAAAATACTGACTGTGAGAAGTTTTTAAACAGCGCAGCCTTTTCATAATTGTCGCCGTGAACACAGCCTTCATACTCGAGGTGGTCGGGAATTCATTTCCTCATCGTTTCTTGTTGCAAGCAGGAATATTTCGGCCAGTACGTGGACCGGGGTGTCTCCTGCTGGCTGCGCGTGTGGGTGCTGTGCTCGGTGACGGCCATCGTGCTCATGATCCCGCTCTCCTTCACGCTCCTCTCCTACCGCGCAGCGAGCAGGGATCACAGCAGGAATCCGACACGACGCACGAGGCCGCCCACGGTGGAACCAGAGACGGTGCCCGAGAGCGTGGCTGTCAGCGACAACCTGGTGAGTTACAACCGGCTGTTGACTTCACCTCTAGTCAAGTGCGGTGTCTTAAGAAAAGGATAAACGTCAGTCTGCTCACGCTGTGCCACAAAATTTAAAGGTATTCTGCGTTACTGTTGGGATAGTGGTATACTACGCAGACGTTAGATGGGGAGGAGGTTGTTATGACACGACGTTGTTAACGATTATGACGACACGGAAGGTAATGTTGACTTTCGGTATGCGGTACTGACGAACTGTAGTGTCTACCTCTCGTTAAGCTCATAGTAGTAGATGGGTGGACGCTTTGCTGCGTACTACTCTAGGATCAGATCCTGGACCTCCACAGTAGCCGCTAGATTGGTGCTTGCACCATACCCTCCGACACAACTCTATTCAGAGCGGCATAACCAGCGCCGATCATAATCATGGTGCAGCTTCACACTTTTGGGCACCTTTCGCGGTATCAGTGATGTCGATGCCAAATAGTGGCTCACTTTTTACGAGGGCGCCACTGAGCGCCACTGAGAGCTTGACACCCTGAACATTTCGAACATAATTGTACCTGCCGGCTGCGGCCTACACTGGTTTGAGACGCACGCTCGAAGATATGACCTCCTGGGACATAAGTAAACAGTATATGCGGGCAGCGTATTTGGCAAGCCCGTAGGGCTTAAAGGTCAACTCCGGTGGTTTTTCCATCATTCTGTGTTTTTGGTTGAATTAAAATCCTCGGCACGTCCTGACTCGAACACAACAAACCGCTTTTCGAAATTCCAATTAGAAGTATTTTTAAAAAGAAAAAAACAGCAAATCGAAACCGAAACTGCTCTCACGGTCAGAAATGACGTCCCAGGTGACGAAATGGTGACGTCACACTCAGTATTAGAGAAACACTTGTACGTGCGTTGGATGGTGAAAATAAAGCATGGAAATCATGAAGCATTGCATAAAATGTCTGAGGTAGTTCAATATACGCCTCACAATTTCATAATCATGCTGGAAGTGGACAGTAACGCCGGTATACTGTTTGTGACGTCAGAAACTCAGTGTTGCCGGCAGAAATAGTCTCAACTTAAGCCATGAAAACAGCATAATTTAAAGTCGTGTTGCGCGTAAACGGATTATCGTACGGCGCCCAAATTTTGTAGAATGCGCCAGGACGGAGAGGAGAATCTACAGTAAAATTTTTTTTAGAATATTCGAATGTCAAAAAACCCCCGGAGTTGCCCTTTAAGCTCCACACTCAAAATATCCAAGCTTCTCGAGAGCAATCACCCACCGAGTTTTACCTGTCAATGCAGGAAGCGATTTTGAGGAAGGCTTAGAGTGGGAGAATCAAGGCCATGAAAAAAGAGAACACAAGGCAAGCGCTAACATGGAACTGATGATAGTGCTAAAAGGAAAACTGCATGTTCTAGCAACCCAACGAGCATGTCCAGCTATCCACTGATTTGAAGACGTGGTAGAAATTTTAGCAAACTGTAAAAAAATACCAGGGTGGTGAAAAAAAAAGCTTGGAAGCAAGCCGGCAGCACCTTCGCGCCTACAAGAACATTGGAGATCACTCGGTAGCAAAGAACCTAGATCCTTTTGTAGCGAAACAGCCGATGTGTCACTGACGCATTTATGGCTTATCAACTTGTGAATAAATGACACCTAAAAAGCTCCCTTGTTAGCTGTGCTGTAGAGCAGTCAACACTTTCATCACCATTTATCATAATTATCATCATCTTCTGCTGGACACACTGCAGTGCGAAGGCCTTTCCCCTTTTCCTCCAATTAACCTGGCCCTGTGTTAGCTGAATCCACTTGACCCCTGCGAATTTTGTTAACCTCATTCACCCACCTCATTTTCTGCCAACCCCTGTTACGCTAACGCGTTACTCTTAAGACTATCTAGACCATCGGTTGTCCTCTCTTCGCGCTACATGACCTGTCCATGCCCATTTCTTCTTAATTTCAGCTAGAACGTAAGCAACTTGATTTATTTCTCTGGCCCACTATGCACACGTTCTATCTCTAAACGTTACATCTATCATTATTCGTTCTATAGCTCTTTGCGTTGTCCTTAACCTAAGTGGAACCCATTTCATTAACCTGCATGCTTCCGCCCCATAGACGAGTACCGGTACAATTCAACGTTTATACAATTTCCTCCTGAGTGGTAGCGGTAGGCTGCTCATAATGACTGAGTATATTTCAATTGCGCATCATCTCAACCTTATTCTTCTAGTTATTTCTCTTTCGTGGTGTAGATCTGAGGTCACCATCTGTCCTTACTAGACATCGCATGCAACACTTAAGCGCTTACTCCCTGGTTTATACGGCTGTTCCTTTTCCAGGCTGTTCAAAATTATCTTAGTCTTTTGGATTTTAGGTCTACCTTTCTGCTTCTCCTCTAAGTGATAAAACATTGGTTCCATTTGGTCGCCTGAGTTAGCAAGGGAATTTTATCAGCGAATCGCAGATTACAGAGATATTCTTCATCGACCCTAATGCCTAAATGCTCCCAATCCATGTCTTTCAACACACCTTCTAAGCAAGCTGTGAATAGCCCTTGAGAAATCGTGTTTCCTTGCCTAACACCATTCTTTACTGGAATTTTATCACTTTCTATATGCATAACTACGATTGCTGTGCAGCCACTATAGATATCTTCCAGTAGTGTCACATATGGCTCACCTACACCGATCTTGCAATACCTACATAACTGCTGGGGTTTCAACCGAGTCGAATGCTTTCTCGTAGTCAATGAATGCCATGTATAGTGGCTGGTTATATTCCGAGCACTTTTCAGCTACCTGGCTGATAGTGTAGATTCTTCGATAGTAAGAGTACCCTTTCCGAAATTCTACTTGTTCCTTTTATTATTAAAATCTAAGGTGGTTCTAATCTTTTTAATGATTACCTTAGTAAATACCTTGTACGTAACAGGTAATAAGCTTATTTGTCTGCAATTTTACAGGTACTTAGAATACCTTTTCTTAGTAGTTGCGATAATGCTAGCAATGCTCCATGATTCTGGCAGCTTTGAAGTCATCAGAAATCGCGTATACAAGGTGGCCAGTTTTTTAGCACAATATCCACTCCGTCCTTCAAATCTGTAGTTCTCATCCTCTGCATGTTTTTTTCCCTTTTTATGGCTTCTAAGGGCTTCTTAACCTCGTCCTTCGTTACTGGTGGAACGTCTGATTGCTCTTCACTACAGCCAATTTCATTTTCGCCAGACGTACTTTGGCTACAGTAGAGGTCTGCATAAAATCACTTGGTTACCTTGATTATAATGTCCATGTTCATAATTACATCGCCCGCCTTGTACCTCAGTGCATACATATGCTTTTTGCAAATGCCTTATTTCCTCTATACTGCTTTCAGGATAGGACCGTTCTTTAACCATGCTCAATTATCCCCATGTTATACTTCCTTATGCTGGTCAATTTGCGCTTACTGATTAGTATTGATATATCTGCTAGTTCTGTCTGGTCTGTTTGGTTAGAGGCTTTCATACTTTGGGGTTTCTTAATTAAATCTTTCGTTCCATAATATACTTTGCTGGTATCACATCTAGCAATAATACCGCCTGCAGCTACGCGCGCTGAGTAATGATATCTCTGAAATAATTGATTGCCTCTAGTATAAGGTCGGCTTCCACGGTTAGCACTGAATGTCTATTCTGCAGCAAGAACCTGAGTTTTACTCCACCCCTTACCCAAAATTCGAAGATAGACTTCTTCCTAGCTCGTGCGTTCCGTTCACTCTTCAAACCCAGATTAATTCGCGACCTTAACATCCTGTGGTCACTTCATCAATCCTTCCCACTTACTTCTACAAGCTGCACAATTTTATGGTTAAAACAGAATATACGGTCGATTTTATACTTAGTCTCCCCATTAAGGCTTTTTTATTTCCACTTCCAATTCTTTCGTCTGCTGAAGAAAGTATTTATGATTCGCAAGGTTATTTTGATCAGCAAACTCAACTAGTAACTCTCCCTGCTATTCATTCACTCAATGCCATAGTTGACCACTGCCTTGTCTTCAACCTCCTTTCGGCCTACCTTGGCAATAAAGTTGCCTATCAGAACGGTATACTGTGCTTTTACTTTCACCATTGCCAATTCTGCAACCTTGTAGCAGCTTTCGACTGCCTGGTCATCATGACTATATGTAGCCGAGTATGCTTGTACAACCTTCAGATCACACCCTTAATAAGCTTCACTACAATACCTGCTACCTTCTCATTAATGCTATAGAGTTTATCTGCATTACCAGCTATTTTCTTATTGATAAGGAACCTTTCTCATTGTTCTCGTCTCTCCAGTAAACCTCGATAATACAGAACATGCCCGTTTTTCAGTACAGTATATGCATCATTCGGCCTCCTAACCTCACTAAGCCCTAGGATATCCCACTTCATACCCTCAAGTTCCTCTTACAGTACTGATAAACTAGCCGCACTAGTTAGGTTTCTAGCCTTAAACTGCCAGGGTCAGCTTCCAATGGCTGCCTGTCCGGAGCCATAAATTTTTAGCACCCCCCGCTGCGTCACAGGTGTGAACGCGGCCGTGGTCAGTTGCTCCGCAGCCGCTGGTGACTGAGGACGAGGGTTTTATAACACTATTCATGGGAGGTTGTGGCACATTATTGCACCAGAGTGACCAACTCCTGTTCTGGTGAGGGAATGCGTTGCCGCGAATTTTCACTGGAATCAGGTCGCACCCCAAACATGTTTATGCAATTCCATCGAGACGCGGATTTTCTTTTATCTAGTGGAGAATCGGGGGCACCGGGATTCGAACCACGATCCTCTTGCATGCGAGGCGAATATTCTACTGCTACGTCATTGCATCAACTGAACACATTTGGTTTTTCAGAAACGCGGGAGGCAGGGCGATCATTAGGCAGGTTGCTAGCTGTGGCTGATTTAAAAGAACCCGCATGTTCCTTGAGACGATGTCTGAGGCACCGATCGGTTTACCCTGTATAGACAAGACCAGAACTCTGAAGGACTTTGTGAATAACACCATCTTTTCAATCTACGATCTAGTTGACGTGCTTAATACCATAAGACGGTTTCATGTGGCTTCGGCTCAAAAGTTCGCAAAAAATCGAACGCTTTCAATGTGCCGCGTAAACAAGTTCCACACTTAATCAAACATACAGGTTTTTATTTATGCGGTGGACGTAAAGCACTCTCTCGCACATCTTATTCTGGTTGCCTTGAGTGCCGCAGCTGGAAACAAGTGCCTTATTTGCTTTCTTGCGTAGCTACTTACACAAAGCTTCGCCGACAGCAGTGAGCACTGAATCAGGATAACCAGCGTTTACAAGCCAACGAAATACTCGTAAACTTAAACGTAACCGTTACTTCCTATTCTACCATTTGCAAATTAGCGCTCGGATTAGGTATATTTTCAATACCTTGTTTTTTCTCGATAAGTTCTCGAACAAATCATACCTTGCAAACTGGCTGAAAAGTTTCTAATTAGGCTCAAGATATAAGGCCTCTGAGTAGCGTGCCGCAAAGTGTACAACGCTGTAGGTGACCAGCAAGGTCGGCCATGTACTAAGAAAACCGTTCAAGACACATTTATTCTTCTTTGCGGACAATATACAAAGGCCGACTGCATCTTCCTCTATACAGATGGTTTGAGATAGATAAGCATCGTCCGATTTCTACTCATTTCTACCGCCGGCCAAATACGGCTACGGAATTCTCGTGCGATGATGGGAAGAACTCTCGAGATTGCAGTGCCCGGCCCATTCCGGTAAATTTGATCCCGGTAGTCGACAGAGAGCTGACGTTTTTGGCAGTGGGCGTCTTTCCCTTTCAGCCTTGTGAGGCTGCGGTTTTCTTAATCTCAGCTGTCGTTCACCATGAGCTCGCGAACATAGGTATTAACTTTGGCTCTCTTCACCCCGCTGCCCCCTTAGCAAACCCTCCGCTCGACTAGTAGCTGCTCCTTCTCATGCTCCGGTTTTCTCGACATGCTACTGCAGTTGTAACCCTGGAGAGAGCCCCATTTGGCCATCAGTTAAACGGTTTATCATGCTCCCGTGCGGACCACATCTCTGGCTATTAGTGCAGCCGTCGATTATCGCCCCGTTGACCTACATCTACTACCGATATCACACAACCCAGTCCCGAATTGAGTCCTTCTGTGTCTTAGCACTGTTGATACACGCAGGTATCTTCAAGTCCGCCTGTTTCGGTAGCTGCAACATCGCCGTCCGTGCTGGCCCACCTACTCTAGCACTCTGCCAGAAAACTAACCAATACAGCGCTCTTGATGCTGCATCTACGACCCGTCCTGAGCATTCTCTCCTGAACCTGGTGTCCTAGTTTTCGTCATCAGCTCTTCATATCGTTACCCTTTCATGAAGGTTGTCACAGACACTGATTCAGGTATTTCTGTCGCTGATGGACGTATCGCTACTCGCGTGGAACTGTGCAGTGTGTGCGTGCCTGTTTCAGACCGTACTGATGCTGTACACTTCACCGTCATCGACCGCTGCCCCGGATGTGATTCCCGGCATAGCGGTTTATTGGCCCACGCTGCTTGCATGATTTCTCAACTGCCTTCATCGCATGAACTTGCCAGTTGGATGTGATACCATCGATAGAAAGCCTCCCCTCCCATTCATCGCTTCTCACTCGAAGGCGCCATCAGCGTAATACGTGAATGGCCTTACTGTCTCTCTCTTGCCGAGCACCACGTCCTTCAAAATCAGATGCGGTGCTGGCGAGCAATATTTTACGACCCTCTTTCTGCCTCTAGGCGTACGCTGTCATTGTAGGCAAAAGGGAAAGTAAAAGGATGGAGGTTTTGTGCCAATTAACGCCATCTCAATTACATATAAGAAAAGGCGTTTACTCTCTTCTGGGTGCTGACGACGTAACATACTGCTTGCTTGATGCCAGCTATTTTGGTTCCAATTGTTCGTGTTCAATCAAATGGTTAATTGCTGCCGGTGAGCTGCCTCCCGAGGAAACAGCCTTTGCTAGCCTGATGGCCGCTACGAGTTTAAAGTAATGCTATATTTAATCTACAACGCCCCTGGAACCTTGGAGCACATGTTGGACTCGCTGCTTCATGGCTTCAAATGGACATGTTCTAGCTACAGCGGCAGTAATGCATTCGCCAATTAATGGTAACCAACTTTTTCTTTTACAATAGCCCTATCATTCTTTGGGGGCGACATTTTTCACAAAATCCCTGAATCATTCGAGTTTGTTTTTTAATTTGTCTTCATGGGAACGACAAAATGTTTTAAAGCACAGTAACACATTTCACAAATTTCTTTCTGGCTTTGATTTCTGCTCGCCGTATCTTTTGCCACCTACATACTTCCCCACTTAGAGCTTTACTGCTAGAAAGCTGCTTTATCGGCAGACGGGCTATTTCTTTCTATTGTCTCAAAGTATGCATATCAGGTATTGATTTAAACTTTATGTGAGCCATTTAGGTTGGTTTGTCTTGCCATTAACACTGCCCGCTCTTGTATTAGAGCTGTGCCCATTTATTGAGTATCAGTGGAGAAGTTATACTTTCTATCAATGTCATTTATTAGGTACATTGCTCGTCCGTTTACAGGAAACGTTGGCGTCAGATGCTTTCACGATCTGAGGTAAATTACATTACGTCCCTTAGCGACGAGAAAAACATATTTGGCAAATTGTATATACGATACTAATGGAACATATAATAAACTAGGATAGCTTCAGTAGCGCTATCTACACTGAGTCTTGGGATGGCATTTGATACAGTGGTTAGAACTTTAGCTTGGTAACGTCAGCATCATGATTTCGTTTGTCTATGTTGTCACGGTGGGGAAACTGCGATCACTGTGGGTGCCTCATAAATACTATTAATTTAGAATACGTTCTTTGACACCAATGCAATATCATGTCCATGAGTGCTCCAATTGTTGCACGAGGATATTGATCTCAATCACATTCTTCTCTATGTCGCACAGTGCTGCCGTTCGGCTCGGCACGTTCAGGTTTTCGATTCGCATTTATCTTCAGTGCCCGAGTGAAAACGGCTCGTCAGTGACATGCTGTGAACTTATTTTAGCGGACACGGTTTCTTCTGTTGGCCATGGACGCTAGCGCAGGGCTCATCGGCTACCGATAGCAGCAAAACAGCAGGAAATAAAGGATCTCGATCTGGAGTGTTTCATTAATTTTATGTCGGCATTTAACGCCTCCAGCATTGTTAATGAGCTGCATTTTTTCTCACGGTGGCCCAGGTCTTTATCTCTGTCTGAGTGGGATAATCTTCATTTGCAGGGTTATTTACATCCCCATAAGCAGGTGCTGCCAGTAAACGGTATTTACGACATATGAGGACATCGCGGGACACCTGATATTACAGCAACCTTTACATGCTTTATTACAGGTCCTCTACGACGACGCGGCTGGGCGGCCAGACAATTGCAGTTTTTTGCCCGACTACAGCAACGTACCAGCAATCCCTACCTTGAATGTTGCTGGCGTCAATGAGTCTGAAATACTGAGCCTACGCCGAGTCTTCTGCGTTTTGGACACATTGTACGCAACACAAGGCGATAAGGGTTGCACGGATGAAGAGTTTATTCATAATCTGTCTGAAAGTTATATAACAGCTCAGTGAAGTTAATACAGCTATTGGTACCCAGCCTGCACAGAAGAAACATTTTTGTGGGGCGCTAATACTCTACCTTCGAGCTGTAAGCGCAACAGCGTTTGTAGCTCCTATCTACGGTTCTCCATGACGCAAAGGCAACTGGCTTGACCACGAATGCATTATTTTTCTCTAATGTCCCACAATTTCTCACTAAGGTACAACTTCAAGATTCCAGAATATGAGAAAGGTGACCGACATTGACGTAGACCCCAAATTAAGCAAGTCATACGATCATGCCTGCGTCGTCTAGTGGTACTGTGTTTGTAATAATACAAGGTCCCATTCTTTTATTCCCATTTCACCTTCCCATCTCATATCAGAAGGCAGAGTTTGCTGCGCCTGTTTACCTTGCCTTGCTGTGTAGTCGACTGAAGTTACACTACCTGCTCACCAATCAGTTCTCGCCCATGTCACCTGATAACTACTACCTGGCATGTCAGCTGATAACTACTACCGCTAATTTTCACTAACAGTGACTGCTCCTACGCCATAATTTGCGGCGAGCAGGAATATCGGCACCATAGCGTTAATATGCTGCTTTCTGACAGCATGCTGATTTCTTCCATAAGTTCAGGACGGGAATGAAAAAGGGTACGCATAGCCCACTTTGACGGATTAACAGGAAGTATGTTCTTAGTCTAGTTCGCACCACTGTCTTTAGCACTGTCCAAGAACAGCTTAGGTATATAGTGTTCTGCAACTTTATCGTATCGTGTTTGAAACATTCTCCCGTCGCAACCGGAGGCTCATTTGAGCTGAAACTGCGCACAAAGCTTGTGCGTTGTTGTCCCCTTCTTTACGAGATAAGTTCGACCATGGTGCTTACTAGGTCTGCCTGCGCATGATGAAAAACCAGAACCGTCTGAGACGAGACTGAGGAGCAAAAAACGCCAGGCCAAAATTTCCATCGAAATGCAGCTGTGGCGTCATCTGGCGTCGCTGGATAGTAGTAGAAGACTTTATTGAGGCGCAACACTTAGGCGCCTAATAGATCAATAGCCTGCTGGATGAGCACGCGCTGTTCTTCACCCTCAGAGCCAAGCAAGTCCACCCAACTCCAGATAGTATGGCAGGAGGTGGGGCGTCGCTGGATGAAAGCGCTCCTTTTCAAAAGCGCCGAGGCAAGCATGGCACGTTCCAGTAATGGTGCTAGATGGCGCCACCGCTGCCCTTCGGCGGTAAATAGGCGTCTGCGTCTTTTGCTCTTGAGACTCGCCGCAGACGGTCCTTGTTTCTCATCTTGCGCTGCCAAACCTAGTAAGCACCATAGTCAAACGTAACTTGTAAAAAAGCGGACAACAACGCTCAAGCTTTCTGCGCAGTTTTAGCGCAAATTAGCCTTTGGTTGATGCAGAAGAATTTTTCTAAACTGGTACGATAAACGTGCAGAACACTGTACAGAGTAAACGTCCTCACGGGTCTCTTCAAAGTGACCTTGGTGGTCATTACCACTAGCTGTACCTGTGTATCAGACAATAGCAAGATCCGTGTCTAAACTGCACTAGAAAAAAACCACGAGGATGCGTAAACGTCACACTAAAAGCCGATGCAAAATCGCCTTTTACATCCGTTTTTTATAGGCTCGATTTTTCAAGTTCTTTTTTCTAAATCACTTGAAAGTTTCAGACTGTTATTACTTTAACATCAGTACATATTTTATAATGCTAGGAAGTCGTGCGCACCATTACGCGATCACTAACTGCCCCTATTGAAAAACTTGGTACCAACGAGATTTCGTAGCCTATTTGTAGCGAGCTTTCTAGCATGCAAAGGACACGAGTTCTAACCCGAATAGCAAAACCATTTATTTCATTGCCTTTTGATTTCTTAAATACCTTAATTAAACGAACCTTTTAGCCAATTTTGGCTTCATTGCAGCTTGTCCCGATTTGCTAGCTTTATTTCAATTGGGGAAGTTTGAAATTTTTGCGCGGGATCTTGTGGTTGTGGCTTCAAGCCCTGCACTCTAAGAAAAAAGGACTAAAGGGGTACTGAGGTTAGTCCTTTTTTGGGATCAACTGGTTTGCCCACAACCATCAATCCTTTTGGGGACCAACTGCAAAGGGTTAAACGCTTAGTCTCCAAAGGGTGAACTGTAGGAGGAGGAACGGTTGCTCCTTGCAGATGCTCCCCAATAGGCTAACATCCTTGGACGCGGCATACTGGCAAGCTCCGCACTGGTGGCACTGGTCGCCCGGAGAAAAACAGGGCCTCACATAAAAAGTAAAAGCTTTTTGCTGAAAAGTAACGCAGTGCCTCAAGTACATTAAAATAAGCTAGAAAAGTATATAAAAAAGAAACACCGTCCGCACTAGCGCGCTTCCAACTCTGTAGCTTGCTACGCTAACCACTCGGCCACGCCGAGAACTGAAATGCTTAGAAATACTTTTGCATATTGCCGCAAGATCGCGTTTATGAGGGGACTTCATGTTTCGAAGTGTTCAAGCCTGCTGACGCTCTAACAAATACAACTTCTTGACCTTTCGAGCTTGCTGCTGGCTCTCACGACTTGCAACTAATGTTCTGGATGCCTACGCGCACTTTTTTGTGCACTGAAATCATTTTAACATGCGGAGTTTCACATCGCTGGCAAATTTACCAGCACCGGCCCTTCTGTGATGCTGTGCTACCGTGGGCGTTATTTATGCTGAACACGGAGCTGTAGCACAAGCCTTCAAGGATAAAAGACGACTAACCTTCAATACCGGAAAGCGCAGTAGCGACGACACTATTTTGCTGATCACTAAATCTTATTTATATGTAAACATTTCGGGAAGCGTTGCGATGATCGAGGGCTCGCTGGTTTATACGCAGAGCAAGAAGAAGCGCAAAAGCTTAATAAACACGAAAATTGTTGTGGTTCACAAGCGCTGTATGGTGTTTTTTTTTTTCCCCCTGATGGGCCTCGCTCGGTAACCTGATCTCTTTATCGCTTTATTTTTTCTTTCTGCGGTTTATACTGGGCCGCGGTGGAGGCTACGCTCGCAATGCGTAGGTCTGCGATTGAGCCCACATTAAACATTTTTGCAGTAATCATTGTGTTAGAGTGCCCTCAAGATCAGCTGTGAAGATTGTTGTGCATGGTAGCCCACATTATTCAATTCCAGGTTTAGTTGTAGGTTAATCGTCAGTGTGTCATGAGATTCAGCGGCGTGGCGATCGCGTTCTCTCTCGAAACGCTCGAAATGACCTATCGATACATGAAAACTCTAGAAAAAAGTTAACCTTACTGGTACGCAGCGACTTCGTAGCAAAAAAGCGCTTACTTGAACCAAATTTTTCATATGCGCATTATTTCTCGCCTCCCAGTCTCGGGACTTCCGACTATTTCCAAAGCAATACTGCGGCCTGTGCGGCGCAAGCGCACATACAGCACTTCTCTCAGTACATCGCGGATGCCAGCAACACACCCGGCATCAAAAAACTAATTCTAGCACGTAGTATGCAATTCCAGCAACATAGTATGCGCGTTTTGGCCATCAAGTCAGAAACGCAATCTCTACGCCTGAAACGCGAAAGGAGGCTATGGATCAGGTGAATAGTTCGTCTTCCTGTTCCTCCTCTTTTTAGTCTTTTTTGAGCCAGGACTAAACAATAATCCTCCAAATTTGCATGCTTCTCGCCGCAGTTGCTCCTCTCGTGAAGTAACGGCCTGATTTGAGGACCAAAGGAAACGTTGCTCCCCACGTCAGCCGGTTTTTTTAGTGTGTGGCGACCAATCGGTATTTTTTTCGACCTTTGTCTATTCCTTTGGCGGCTTCTCCACGGTACAATAGTCATAAGCCATCACCTATTATTGCTACAATGAACCTCAGCTCTGTCATTCTTGGTGGGCTTTCTCAAGCGAAATGCTTCAGGGTATAATGGTTATAATATGCATCTGTATCGAACGTTTAAGGGCATCCCTTTCCGTGAAATTCAGTATAATCTCTTTCCTATAGCTGCTGCATAAGGTGATGAAACTGAGGGCCACGGAATATGTACTCCTCAGTGTAGTGTTTATTCTGTGCTTGCGCAGCAGCTTTTCTTTTCCTTTTATTATTCTCAAGGCAGGTCTGGTGTAATATAGAGAAGAGTAGAATGGGAAAAAAAGATGAAAATGCATTAGAAAATACAGAACCCCGCGGCGGTGGTACAGTAGGAGCTTGACTTCAGTGTCCAAGGAGGCAGGACGGAATACTTTCGCATATCGAAGAAGGCGAAAAGCAAGGCGTTGAGTGCCGTCAGATGTCAGTGCATGTTAAGAAACCCAAGATTGTAAAATTTCCATAGCTTCCACTACGGCGTGTCTCATATTTTCAGTCTCTTAGGACGTTTAACACAAGAAACAAACGGAATCAACCAAAAGATGAGTGCTTACAGGCTCCTTGAATTATTAGGGCGCTAAATGGAGGTGGTGGAGGAGGGCAGGCGGTTCCAGCAGCTGAAATTTGGGCACAGAAGAATTTACACACTGCTTCGTGCACTGTGCAACACAATCCCTTTGGTGATGATTTCTTCAGGATGAAAAGAACGGTGGCGGAAAAAAGTATTTCTTCAGACTACTGTCAGGGGTATGTATATCATAAAAAGTACTAAGACGAGAAATTTGATATCAAACTTAGAGATGTAGAAGAGTAAGAGTTCTCTTCACTTGTGAGTCACAGACATGATCATAGTAATTGGACAATATATATCTATCAGAACGGTGCCCGACCAATTCAAGTAAAGCAATGAACGAATTTTTGTGTGCGTTCCACACGAAGGCAACATATGTATCGGTCGTTACACCCGCTAAAATTGAATACAAGGACAGATGCAATGATTCAGCGGCAAGAAACATGTAGCGTGTGTCAAACCTATCGTCCATTAGCGCATTACTGATGTATTCAATGTGTTCTTTCCATGAGAGTACATTGGAAAATTTGACACTCATATGCTTACTTTCATTAATTTGAGTCAGTGGGGTGTCAATAAGCAGGAGCATTGAGTTGTTAGTTTGAAAAAGAACGCAATTGACATCACCCTTTATTTGCTAACATTTAGTTTCATAAGCTAAATGCCATGCCATGTTATAATAGTGTTTATATAGTTTTGCAGACCACAAGTATCTGCCAGGTTAATAATTTCTCAATACAAAGTGCAGTCATCATCAAAAAGTAACGAAATGACAAGGAAATAGGACAGTAATATAAATTAGGAAAGCGGGAGTCCCTGGACTGAACTGCGAAATTGTGGTTATCAGCAGTTATATACCGATACCGATTACATCAGAAAAACTTAGGGCCATTTCAGGATAAGGCTGCTAATATTGAGTTCTTGTAGTGGAAGCTTCAAAGCGGCAGCCAACCTTCAGCATCAGTGTCGGTGGAGGCCTGAAAATAACCCCAACTCGGGACTCTTCTTTCGTGCGGGAGGGTGACTTTAGAATAAGCCTATCATATGATATTTGAATCCATTTTACCCCTATGCAGCGCAGGCACTTTCATACGGTTTGGTCAAAGTGAGGATATATATGTGAGCTGGTGGCCGACGCTGTCTTGGGATACGCCCCCCCCCCCCCCCCCCGGTATCTTCCGAAGAAACTTTGACACGAGGAATACGGGGGGGATCACAAGTTTGGCCACAGGCGTAGCCAGGCATAATAACTTCCGCTTCCATCCAGGTTAAACCAGAGCTAAACCACAACTAATTTGTTATCGCTTAAGAACTAGCAGCTGTAGTGGCGCAGTGTTGAAAGCCTCCTCTAAGTCGCTAAAATGTAAAATGGAGCCTATGAGAAAAGAACGTCCCAAATCAGAAATAAATCATGAGCTAAGGCACTTCAGTTTCAGAGGAATGATCTTTGCGAGGACCATACTGTGGGTAACTAAAATGAATTATATTCAAGGAAATTATTTAGGTGGGGTGATAAAATGTGTTAAGGACGTCCTGAAATAATGTAAACGTAACGCGGCTATAATAATTAGGCGCATTGGGCACCTAGACTTGTGAAAAGGAGCCACGTTGCCGGTTTCGCGATGGTTAGATAACGATGTGCTTAGGAAGGGATAGTGTAAAAATTTCGGACAGTAGTATAAGGAATAAACATAAGGATGTAATCTTCAAGAAATTGTAATTAAGACCACCCACTCCTGTAGATGCGGGAAGCTTTACTTTCTGAATAATGTTTGCAACCGCTTCATCAATGACAGTAATCGCTCCATAGGAGACAGTTGTAAATCTACCATGTCGGATAAGCTAGTGCAACATTATTAAACAACGAGAAAAATGTATTCTTTAAAACAATTAAACAGTTGTGAATTGAAACCGAAGAACCACTTTCAGCAAGAAGTTGCATGTTTTTTTATTAGCGCATAATAACAACCTTCCAGGATTGTAGAGAAAGAGGCAAGTAAATGTTTAGACAACAATAGATCAGTTATCTCACGTTTGGCTGGCCCTTCAGCCATGGTTGCTCAGAGCAGGCTCGCTTCCATGGAGCAGCCTTGCTTCAGCAATAAGCTAAACAAGGGCGCTTGGGTGGAACTGAAAAAGCGACGAGCACGAACAAATTTGTCTATGCGCTTGTTCACTTTTAAACTTCCTTAACCTTTTTAAACTTCCACCAGATCTAATTAAGGAAACACTCCCATAATTGCGCGACAATAATGGTGGCCGGGGTCAAGTGGGTGCAGCAGCTCGCACAGGACTGGGTTAACTGGGGGAATATGGGAGCGGCCTTCGCCCTGCAGTGGGTACAGTCAGGCTAAGGATTATGATGATGATGATGAATGGTAAGCACCCGAGGTTTGCAGTAATGACATGGCAATCTGCTTTGTTATAAATTCTTAGTGTCTTACATTGTCTCAAACGACGTGGAGAGCATGAGGGCCTAATCAACGGGATAATGTGGGAGCACAGCACTGCCCAATATAACAGGCTGCTATCGGGACATACCCTTAAAGCGATCTTAAGTGTTTTCGTAGTTTTTAAGTCGAAAGGCTTTACCAAATCAAGAGTAGCGCCCGCAGAATGTGGGCGCAACAACAATGAACGAAATGTGTGTCCACGAGGTTTGTCGGATATTGACAGGGTCTGGTATATATGATAAAATGCTAGTTTACAATACATACCAATAGTAATGAGAAAGAGAGTTAAGAAGTGCTTAGGACTTCGCTAGTTGGAACATCTCATAAATGCTGCGCTGCTTAGTTGTACACACACAAAGGAACTGGACAAACGCTGAGGTTAAGCGCAATCTACCAACTGAAGTTTTATTTCTTGGTAGATTGGTAGATTGCGCCTAACCTCAGCGTTTGTCGAGTTCCTTTGTCCGTGTACAACTAAGCAGCGCAGCATTTATGAGAAAAAAGAGAGAGAGCTGGCCTTTCTCTCAAGAGAGAGGTCGCCCTCACAGAGAGAAAGAGAGGAGACTCTTTTTCCTTCTCTTCCTCTCCTTCCCTCTCTCCATCTCCCTTTAGTCCTCACCTCCCTCTTCCTCCTGAGAAAAAGTGAGGGAGGAGAGTGAGAGAGATCTGTCTTTCTCTTTCTCTAGAGAGAAAGACTTTCTTTCTTTCTTTTTCTCTCGAGGATCAGGGGCGTTCTGAGGATCACAGAAGGGCGGCTTAAATGATTTCGCCTTGCATCCCGCAAGGTGACTTCAGTACTACTCTGCAAATTCGCTCTAAAGTGATTTGAACATGTAAAACATATATTTATTTCAAATTATTCAGACCATGCGCTATTTGATACGTTTAGTAAATCAAATAGAAGGGCGTCAGTTCAGAGTTTGAAAACCTGGGCTATTCGCTCATGATAGCTTTAAAATATTCACTAATTATGAAGGAATTTTCAGGAGATGCTACAGCACAGAGTAAATGATTTTGCTGATTAATAAGAAAAAGACTAAGCGTTCGTTCAATCACAATGTGTTAATATGTAAATAACAGAGAGTAGATGTATTTTCCGCTGCCATGTTCACTAAACATCAGTATGGTATGAAATGATAGAGGCAGTGGTGTGCTGCATTCTTAAGGTGAACAAAATATCAAACCAGCGTCAGGTCTGCTCATTAACATGGTTGAGCAGATTCCCGCCGGGCTGCTAGCAGTATCATAAGTTTTGAATTGAATGAACTGTTTAGCTTGACTGAATAAATCAGTGTTTCAATAAATGGGGCAGCCGAAAACTCGCAAAAACGACTATGCTGCAACAACATGACACGTCCACTGATAAACCTTTGTACGGCGTCTACAATCTGTCTACAAGCTCCACAATTGGATGTGTAAGTCCGCCAAGGATGGCATAAGTCCGCCAATGATAATTTTGAAGCGAAATCATAAATACGTCATATATGAGGCCGCTTAACCTTCAACGAGCCAGAGTTCACTGTGTGGTTATATATGTTAACCATGTTGCCAAGTATGGTTCACCACCACTTCACTTTTTTTCTTCGATAGCAGATATACTACCACGTGCTTGCTCTTGTAGTTGAAAGCATGCCGGACTCCATAGTCTCAGCAGTTAAACTGCGGCGAAGTCATATCTGCTTACGTCTAAACCAAAGCATAACCAAAGTAAAACCAAGTAGAACGACTCTTTCGCTTCGCCTAACTGACTAGCAGGGTTCAGCATCAACCATTTTTGTCAACGACCAGGCTACAAAATGCACTTCATTTCTGTGTTTGCAGTAACCTCACGACCGCTTTCGCTCACTTCGTGCCCTACGCCTTCTGCACCGACATAATAGTGTACTCCATGTACTACGACAGTGCTTATGAGTGGCGGATGAAGCGGCGCACTGGAACCACTCCAGGTTCTGGTCTTCCCTATCTTGGTTCGGCCCTCAAGCACCGAAGACTTGCGATAAAGCTGTACGCCACATACGGGGGCAGTCGCGCCGACAGCGCTGCTATTGCCCTCTCTACGACCCGAAGCAGCGCGATCCTTCTGGTGCAGAAAATCCGCATGTTGCTGATTAAGTACGGGTACACGGTACGTTGCATTAACACCTGCGTTTGCCGTTTATGAAAGGCACATGCAAGAATGTGGTGCAGCGATAACAGACGGTTACCACGAAGGGCCACGACGAAGGAAAACGAGTGTTTGGTCGAATTAGAACACGAATAAGAATACGCGAACATAAAACATGTTTACTTAATTAAGCAGGACTTCACACGGCACAAATATTTCTGGAGGGTGAATTGTGTAATGGGTTGAGGGATGCGATGAGGGGTTACGAGGCCGGTCACCCATTGAGAAAACCCGCTAGGCCACTGAGATTCACTTGAATACGGTTTTGGCATGAATATTCTTTTAAATTCCAGAATAGAAAGACACTGGGGTCTGCTTTCTGCGGAGTTTGCCAAGGCGAGATTATACTTGATTACGCATACGCATGCGCTTGTCACAAAATAACGTAACATGCACTGAGTGGGTTTGTTTAAAAATGCTACTTTGTGTTGAAAATAATCAGCATTGAAATATAACGCAATATACAATGCATTTGACGACCATTATTTGGTCATTTATGGAAACAGTTTCGTGAATATGAAATTTCCAGCTATCCAGTGTGGTGCAATAAGATTCTTCAGAGGTAGAGATGCGCTGTATGCGCAAGCTGTCTGGGGAGTTTCACATTTAAAGACAGGGTTATTAGATCGCCGATTACGTAAATGCTTACAGCACGGCACGCATGCGCCAATGGGGCCTTCTCCACTAGCGTGACCGACGCAAAATGTCACAGAGATAATTATTACCTTTAGAATTCTGTCCTTCCTCTTTCACCGCTCTATGTGCACCGCTATTTCTCCAAGGAATTAGTGGAAAAGGCAGCCGCTTACTTGGCCTCGTGAGTAATTGGACCAATAAATAAAATGGATAACCAGTAATTTCGTTCTAAACTCTGTTCGAGCTTTGAAGCAGATCTTTGCCTATATTTGGGCCCCTTCACGCACTTTAAGTTGCTACATGGTGTGTATTTCACATACCAGACATCTGACGTAGACATGCGGAAGAAAATTTGTGGGCATACAATCTCATGAAAAATTGTAAATAAGGATCAAACGTTCTCGCCTATGGTATAGTGGGCTGACGATATTAAATGTTTGCTTTGGACCTTGATCACGTTGGCGTAGCGTTTCTCTTTTATTCCTTAACCTTACGTTCCTCAAGCCCCGCAGTGTGAACCTGAATCGGCAATGCCTACAACACAGTTCCGCCATCAAAAAGGCCTCCCTCAAACCCTCCGTCCACCAACAGGTGCAACCAGCAACCTGACCGTACTATTTTATTGTGTCCTCCTCCATACCGCAACACTCCAATAGGCTTAAGCACCGGAAGCCCACGCAGTAATGAATGGCAGTGTGAAGGATAAGTCAATTCAGAAATGCAACCGGAAGGCAGTTTCTGTAAAATTGCATTTTAAGAATTTATTTGAATTTTGAGAAATTATTTTGAGACAGGCGCAGACAAAAATCGACTGAAGATTAATTTATTTTATTTTCAAGAATTAAATAAAGACGTAGCATTCTTACGTCGCATGCTAGCCAGCTTCTGAGAATCAAATGGCAATCATGGCGGTCGTGAGAGTTAAAACCTTATCTGGTGCACTAAAATTTGTTGCACTCCCTGATTACAGCGTAGTGTTTCACGGGCTATCTTTCAATATCTTTGTGCGCGGAGCAAATTCGTGATGCGTGCTTATCATTGGCCAGGATTTGATAACATACCCACTGATGCATGTAAACTGATCGCAGTAGAAATCGCTGTACGGTATCACGCGTGAGTCGGCAATTTTAGCAACGCTGTTTCCACATGGCAAAAGTGTCAGTGTTAAAATCGCTTCACTTCAGCTTGAATTACATGTTACCTTAAATCAGCCGCTTAAAATTCCTCATATTGCTTATAACTACGAATCCAAACACTAAACTCAAGCTCTTCCCCATAGGAGTTGAAAAATTGCATCGTTTGCTTTGAAGTTTGAAAACTGCAATTTAGGTTTATGTTAAGTTTCTTATTTTCCACGTGAAGCTAGTCTTCTAGCCACCTTGAGGTGTCGTCCAACAAACATTGAGAGCGAAAAACCGGGTGCAGGTATTTTTCTATCAAGCCCGGAACCGTGAAAATTTAGGTGTGGACAAAGGTTAACAAGGCGAGTTCTCCGCTCTCTAAGGCTTCCTGCCCGATCTCCAAAAATGGCGCCACGATGCCACACACTCGCACTTGCAAGACCGTTCGGCGCCGGTAGTGGAAGTGGCAGCCGTTCATAGCGCGGGCGGACACTTGAAGTCAAGTCCGTCACTGTGCTGCGGCATCCGCTCATGGCGTTTAGCAGAGCACTGGAGCGCTCAGATTCTCCTATATTCTTGGCAGCACGCGTGGTGTCCTGGATTGGCACGCTCTTGTAGCGTTGTGCATTTAAACGCCGTCAGCGCCATTATCATTATCATCATCAGCCTGACTATACCCACTGCAGGGCGAAGGCCTCTCCCATATTTCTCCACTTAACCCGGTTCTGTGCTAGCTGCATCCACTTGACCCCTTCGAACCATCCGCCCACCTAACTTTCTGCTGCCCCCTGCTACGCTTTCCTTCCCTTGGAATCCAGTTTGTTACCCTAAGCGACCATCAGTTATCCTCCGCACTACATGTCCTGCCCATGTCCATTTCTTCTTCTTAATTTCCACTAGAATGTCGGTAACTTGAGATATTTCTCTGACCCACTCTGCACGCTTCCTATCTCTTAATGTTACCCCTATCATTTTTCGTTCCATAGCCCTCTAGCCCATAGCCGTAAGCGTCACAGCAGCCTAATCCGAGCAACGGAGCTTGGTGAAGGAGAGGGACCAAACGTCTTGTGGAAAACCATCGCTTTGTGCGTTTTACAAGGGATGTTCCCAAACTATCTTTCGTCATTTAATTTGGCACGGCAACTTTAGCGCCCAAAAATACACCATGGCAACATGACGCCACTGACATTCAGAATTTTGTTATAGCTTGCAATGAATTTGAGGAACCTAATTTTGGTAAGCAGCCCCGCGATGCAAGGAACTGTCGCACAGACTGCTCTGCTTCAGCACGGCTTTGGAAGTGGCGTCCGGAGAACAAAGCTTTCAGCGAAGGAAACAGGGGAACTAGCGATGGTCCAATATCTAGGCTGTAGGCAGGTGATCCGGACTCTCCATTCCATCCTTGCTGTGAATGGCTTTGGTGTATCATCAAAGGGCACCGACATTTACAAGAGTGAGTCTTTCGACTTGATTACTAGCTATGACAAATGACTGCATTTAGTAGTGACTATGTCGAAATATTGTGCAATAAGCACGTTTCATGACGCCATGATGTATTGTTTAGGGCAATAAAGTTTCCGTGAGGAAATAAGGGACCAAATATACTTTTAGACCGTCTCTCGTGCATACACAAAATACTATTTGCCCCTGCCGACAACGTAGTGTGTCCTTAACCATTTTGTTTGCGTTTATGGTCAATTACGGTTGCAGAAAAAAATTATTTCGGTCAGAAATAAGACATCATGCGTGGATATCTGCACTGCAAATAAATTAAAAAGGTCTTGTATGTGGATTACAGTTCGGCGCATATCTGAAACGAATAAACTTCTAAAAGTAATTGATGGTATGCAAAAGAAATTATCATGTTCTAGTCGGGAATCTAACGCATGATCTTTGGCTTTCCAGGTGATTTTTATGATACTAACGAGGTCCCGTAGAAACGCTTGTTTTACTGAGCAAAGAGAGAAGAGGTCTGGCTTAAATGAAGCAAACTAATGAGCTAACGGCGACGATTTCCAAGCCTTTGCGAGCAGATGAACCACTGGAAACAGCCTTAAACGCTTATTTTCGACGGCGCTCGCATGCTGCGCAGAGGCCGTTTCTTTATTAGGAAGAGAAGATTGCTGAATAAATAGTTTTCGTAGCAAGGCTTCTGGGGAATAAGGGCCACCAGAGGCAGAGCAGTCACCCTATACATGGGCTCCTGCTTTATGCGAATGTTTATGAGGAAAAAGGCCTTTAACCCCAGCAGCTCCTGCTACACCAGAAGCCGCAAGTGCAGCGGTCCACGGGGATATCAAGTTTCTCAACAGTGAGTGAGTTTTCAATATTTTCTGGCAAGAAAGCAGCTTCGACGCCGCCGCCTTGCTAAGCTTAACGGTGAAAAGCCCCTGGTCATTGGACGCCGAACGGAGCAGACCCTGATGTGCATGCGCAGTAAGGGCAAGGAGAGGAGGACGTCAACGCCTCTGCTTTTGAGTGGATTTTTTTCCTCCTCGGCCAAGCTGAAACTTGGGCGCACACGATGATCCACTTCACGGAACGCACAGATGAGCCTGTTCAGACGCCGCTGCAAGAATAGACAAAAATAGACAAATAGCAACCACCAAAACGCGGCTGACCATGAGCTCCGCGCCGCAGGTTCTGCCCAGACGCCGCAGTACGACAATAGTTACGACAATAGTCACGACATGTTTGATGACGAGATGCAAAAAATGCAGCGAAGCACATGGATGTATTACCCTGATAGCGGCAGAACAGTTGACCCGCAAACTACAATGGCAGCAATGGGAAAGGGAGGGAAAGAAGGTGAGGCTAACTATAAAGGCAGCAAGCTCCGAGATTGAAACGCCATCATCGCAGCAAACTAGCCCAACGAGAGCTACAAAGGCGCAGCGCAAAAGGTCCATTAATCCACCCCTACCAATGGACGATGCTAATATTACCTACCGACCGCAAGCAGGGCTTCAAGTCTCCACGTGGCCTCAACTTACAATCACACACGCCAAAAAGCCAGCGGATTCATCCAGCGTGACTTCTTTGACATCATACGAGTCCAAGTACAGGTCCCCGAAAATATCATCGCCAGTACAGCCAACAAGACCATGGTATATGAAGTGCTCAACAGGGTCGCAGAACTCAAACTGGGCGGGTTAAATATAAAACGTCAAGGCAAATATTAAAACGCCAGAAGGAATCAGCAAAGGTGTTATAGACAATATCCCACCAAACACTACCAGCGCTGAAATCCTAGCGGGCCTCCGCGTACCATCACGATACAACGCCCTTGTGGCGCGCATGCTGGGACATGCCTCGACCGCCCTCATCGATTTTGAAGGACCACATGTGCCGTTTAACGTTATCTTTCAAAGTAATGACTTCAGGTGCTACCCTTACAGAAAGTCAATTCAATACTGTAGATCGTGCGGCAACCTGGAGCAGCGGCAGGACATCTGCCCAGACCGGCAGGCAAATTTCTGTCCCCGCTGTGGCGAAGCCAATCAACCCTAGGATCATAACTACCAACCTAAATGCAAGCTATGCCAACTCCAACATGAAACCGCCGGCCGAGACTGCAAGAAAAGCTCAAACCCAATCCCCCCCTCTTCACATCAGGCAGCAATGGGAGGCAAAAAGCTACGAATAGGAACGCCGATGGAACGCGGTCTACAACAGTGATTTTCCCGTTCTCTCGACCACAACAACGAGCAACGCTAACCCTACGACGGCAAGCTAACCTTCCACCGCAAGATCAAGAAGCAACTCAAGGTCACAGAAAGATAGCCGATCTGACTCCTGCTCACGCTCCCAAACCCAAAAGCAGGTCAGCTACGCAGACACTGCATCTGGTGGGCAGTCCGACCGTGAAGAGAACAAGATCTTCGACGAGATACAAGCCAAATTACAGCAACAGCAAGCACTCATTGATAAGCTTCTTAACTAATCCAAAGAACAAGAGGTCATTATAAATGGCTCCAGAGCAAAAGCACAAGCTGCCAATCCACCATCGCTGACAGACGAACTCGTCAAGGTACTTATCAACGAAGGGATCCAGAAAGCCCTCACACCTCTGGCACAACAAATTACGCAGCAGGTCATGCAGCACATGACTCAATTGTTAAGTCATGAAATGCAGAAAATCAACGCAACCCTCTAAGACTTCCATATGCATGTTCAACAAAACTACATTACCCAGGTTTACCTCGAACAGATTCTCGGTAAACAAAAGCAGGCCCGCAAGAAGGCTAAAACAGACGCAAACGAGGCGGGTGCCACCTTCGATTGTAAACAAGATGGCTCCCAACAATAGTGAAGGAAGAACACCGCCACCAAATTTCAAAAACTATTGCAGTGGAACGGCAGATCGTTTTGACAAAAAAAACCTTCTTCAACTAGCTGGGCATGATAATCCGGACATCATAGCTCTACAGGAAACCCACACCAAGTCAACTGGTATCCGAGGATATGAGACATATCTCCTGATAGTACAAGCCGTACAGCCATTTTGGTACAGAAATCTCTCAATGCACAACAGCACCACGTGAGCAGCCTCATTGAGCACACCTTCGTTGAAGTAATCCCTAACAGGAAGAGTAAGCAAAGCTTGTTTGTCCTTAATCTGTACAGTCCTCCCAGAGATCCCCTGGCAGTCTTCGATGCCCTCATGCGGGAAGTGGACCGGTTTACACAAGGGCACAAGCTTATTTTGGTAGAAGAATTCAACTCCACTATACTGCTTGAGAATACATCAAAACCAACAAAAAGAGTGTCCGGGTGCACAATACGATGCAGCATCACCAACTAACTCTGTGGAATGACCCCCACACGCCCACCAGAATTGGCAACAGCGTTTGCAGAGACACAAATCCTGATTTGATGTTCACCAGGGGCATCTCGCAAGTTGCGTGGAACAGGCTCGAAGATTCTCTTGGCAGTGATCACCACATCATACAAATTGAAATTACTTATAAGAAGACACCGCTTCGCATCGGCAAAGCTCGCCTTACGAACTGGGATGTTTTTAGGAAAGACGCCGCAACCCCATCCACGGTAAACCTCGAAGCCTGGACCAACTCCTTAGTAGAAAAGGTCGACCGTCACACGAAACATATTCAACTCACGACACAAACAGTGGCTGTGGATTCTCATCTACTACATCTTTGGGAAGCACGGCGAGGACTCCTTAGAAGATGGAGAAAGCAGAAAAGAAACAGAACCCTAAAAAAGCGAATTACCAAAATCACCAAACAGTCCGAAGAGTATGCCGAAGACCTCGGAAGACCAAACTGAAACCAGTTTTGCGATCGACTACAAGGAGCTCTGAGTCCGCGCAATACTTGGAACATTCTGAAATCTCTCATCGGCACTACAGAGTCTAAATCTACATCTCGGAAAAACGTGGCTAAAATATTACATTCCCACGATGGAACGGAGCAAGAAATCCTTAATGAGATTAAGAAGCAATTCACCAACGGAAGTTTGTTACGTCCACATCACAACATACACCCGACTTACCAAGGAAGCCGGAATGAGGACCTAGATCAGCCTTTTACGATGACGGAACTACTGGCGTCCCTGGCGAAGCTCATCCGGAATACCACCCCTGGCAAGGACCAAATTATCCACAAAAGCTTACGCAACCTTAAACAGGAAGCAACGAAGTACCTCCGTGAGCAAATCAACAATAACTGAGAGACGGGGGACATACCAGAAGCGTGGAAACAAGCTGAGATGTTCATGATTCCCGAGCCCAACAAACTACCAGGACTTGGGAACCTACGACCTATATCCCTCACTTCATGGGCAGGGAAGCTCTACGAGCACATGGTCCTGAGCCGCCTCACAAACCATTTGGAAGATCAAGGGTACATCCTCAATACGCTCTATGGATTCAAACACCTATCCGCAAAAGATATTCTACTCCAACTCAAACTGGCTATTATTGACAATCTTACCAAATACAGTAAGAGATTCATTCTTGCAATGGATATAAAATAGCATTTGACAACGTTTCACACGCCGCAATTCTTCGCAACCTACAGGAAACCAATTGCGGAGAGCGAACATTTAACTTTGTTCATACATTCTTTACGAATCGTACGGCCGCCATAAACCTGGGGTATCTCAAGACAGACAAATTCCTGGTAGCGGACAAAGGCACCCCACAAGGGTCTGTTATATCGCCCTTCTTATTTAATATCGCTGTGATGAAACTCCTGAAGCATCTAGATAAAATCAACGGCATACGACATGTTCTATATGCCGATTATATAACAATATAGTTTCGAGGCGGCGGCCCAGGGTAGCAGCAAGACGCCCTTCAGGAAGCCCTCGACTGCACGAATAACTACCTAAGAAATTGCGTACTCATCTGCGCACCGGAGAAATCTGCACATCTGGCTCTTAAAGCCAGAACTCGAGGAAGACAACCAAAAGATGACATTCCTGATCCGGAAATCTTTCTTGACGGAACCCCTATCCCTCAAGCCAACTCTCCGCATTCTTGGCCTAAACATCCCGAAAGATGGATTAGGGTTTGCAACACTCCCGAGACTTCAGGCTACTGTTACTCAAGTGGCGCACCTGGTCCACCGCGTGGCCAGCAGAAGACACAGTATGAAAGAACAAGATACCGTCCGCCTCATCCAGGCTCTCATTATAAGCCGCATAACATACGGAACACCATATTTAGATCTAAAGAAAGCAGAAGTGGAAAAACTCAATACTCTCATCCGTAAAGCCATCAAAATCGCCATCGGTATATCCGAATGTGCATCTACGGAACGGAACGCCTCCTCCACCTCGGCCTTCATAACACGTGGGTGGAGCTTGCCGAGGCCAACAAAGTAAATCATTTGCAACGCTTAAAACTAACAAACTGGACGTGCAGCCCTCACGAAACTGGGATACAAAAAGGGCTTGCGCCAAATAAACACCAAGCAGCGGATCCCGGATGAAATCTGCTCATACATCACCGTAGCCCCCATCCCACGAAATATGCATCCTACATACCACAAAGACCGGCGCCTGGCAAGAGTTTGGGCCCTGAGCAAAGCGCTCGGAACGAATTCGGAAACGAGAAACACTGATGCAGCAAAATTCCTGGGAAGACAAGCCCGCTCCATCAGCGTCATGGATTCCACATTTACAGAAAAGACCTCTGCAACTATTCCAACAAATGCCACTGACGCAGCCGAAGAGACCGCAATTGCATTGGCAGTCTCGACGAGCAAAGAACACGTCGTCATTCTCACTAATTCACAGTCTGCATGCAGAAACTACCAAAAGGGAAGAATCTCCAGCATAGCACTTCAAATCTTCCGTCGCACCGCAACTCATCACCTCCCAGATACCTATATGGACGCCGGGACACACTCATTTGGAAGGAAACGAGGCGCCAACGCCTCAGCCCGAGGATATGCTAACCGGGCACCACGTCCAGAGGGATTTAGGAGCACACATGAATTACCCAAGACATCTACTGACATCCTCCTGCATTACGGACTTGACAAAAGAAAATATTCCCCACCCCACAATAAACAAACCAGAGAAGAAGCAGTCAACCTCCGAAAAATCCAAACCAACAGCCACGTCCACGGCACCTTACTACACAGAATCTCGCCCACCACCTACAGATATGAATGCGCATTTCGTAACGTACTAAACACCCTACAACATATGCCTCGGGGATGCAAGAGGCCAACTGGTACTATAACCACCATGGCCATAACCGAAGAGCAGTGGGAGACTCAGCTGTCAAGGCCCAGCCTGGAGGATCAGCGTAGTCTGGTTATCCGGACTCGGGAGATGCCTCGGGTCCACGGCTCCCTAGACTGAGGAGGCTGCCCACCTAGGGCTGAATATTTCATGCCTGTTCATAATAAATGTTTGTCTCTCTCTCTCTCTTAGCGAGGCTTCTGTTCCTCAGTTTGCTACTTGGCAATACTTTTAGCAATTGTACATGTTCTGTAGTTCTGCATATAACTGAAAAAATCCCAGTAACAGTCTTTCCAGTTTCATACTGCCTCTGTCAAGGAGGTGCTCGTAGAGTTTGGTAGAAAACAGTTAGGGATTAGACATAATGAACGTCTTAGCAATGTGTGATCCATGTTTGACATTCCTTTGCGAATGTCATGCGCGGCACGAAGACAAGTGCACTTGTAACGTTGGCTCGACCTGCGAACTGAGGCGGGATCGAATCCCGGCCTCGGCAGTCGCTTTTCGATGGAGGCGAAAAGCAAGGCGCCCGTGTGCTGTGCGATGTCAGTGCACATTAAAGAACCCCAGGTAGTCGAAATTTCCGGAGTCCTCAACTGAGTCTGTGGAGGACTCGCCTGAGTCGCTTCGGAACGTTAAACCTCACAAACCACAAACCGCATTCCCCCATTTACCCTTGTTCAGTGCTTCTTCATACCGCGTAAGCCATCTTCTTCCTCTCGTTCTACCTGATTTCTCTTCTAAGGAATAGAGAAAACGAACCTTAAAACATAAACAATGACGTAGACCGAAAACCCAGGTAGGTTGGTATTTAGTTCATAATAGGCCGAAAATTAAAGTAATGCTAAAAACTTAGAGTGGTGCTGCTGAGCCGAATATAGTGCCAAAGCGGCTGCGAAACCAGGGTTCCCGGTTGTGAACCCGACCGCCGGCACCTGCGCTTCCTCACAGGAGAAATGGAGATGCTTCCGGTTGCTGTGTGATGTATAGCATTTAAAAAAATACCCAGGTGATCGAAATTAGTCCGCTGTAGGCAGAATCCACTTTCATGCCCTGCGCATGCATTACCGGAAGACGCTTTTCTGCTCCACTCGGCGAGCTCTCTGCGGCGGTACGCTCATGCGCAAGAGTGCGAAAACTACCCTTCTCTCCGCGCCGGCGCGTGCGTCTGCAGGTATGCCCTACCCTCTTTCCCTTTAGAGCTAGTGCAGAGGCGGAACACCTGTGGTATGGCGAAGCTGCATGGTTGCTTCGGGTTACAGCGTATGCGCCGTAGCGGCTTGTGCCACTGACGGCTACCTTGTCTTTACATGGTGCAGTCAAGCTTTTGCTTCAAAAGCGTTGCAAGATAAGATGTGTTTATGGTATTTGGCTAAGCGTTAGATGCGTTCAAGGAATATGTAGGCAGCTAAGAATTGACCGCTTATCCTGATCATGAGAAGGGATCAACAATAAAAATAACAATGAGGTGAATCACATTTGTCAGGTAACCCAGACCAGGCATCGCTGTTTGCCATTATATCCCGACAAAATTTATATAATAGTTTTGTGTCACCTGTACCCACCTTTGGCATGGAAGCTAGCGAACGAGGTTCAGCATTAACTAAGGGCAATGCAGACAGCTTTTGGAGCGAAAAAATGGCAGGTGTATAATTAAGAGACAGGAAACTCACAAATTCGATCAGGAGACAAACGAGGCCAAATACTGTCTAAGTATTGGCTCTCGTTTGTCTCCTGAACGACTCTGTGAGCTAATACTATAATATGCTATCTTAGTATTAGCTCAAGAAGAATGAAATGGTTATGGACGCTATGCGTAATGCTGAGACAAGGTGACCGAGGGTCGCTAATTCCAAACAAACGCAAGTGTAGGCGGGGACGACAGAAAGTTAGATTAGCCCATTAAACAGACTTTGCAATAATTCAGTGGTCGCAGGTGGTATAGTTTTGGGCTGATTGGGTAGCTGTTGCAGAATGCTTTATCCTGGAGTGTCTGTAGTCAGGCTGATGATGTTAATGCTTACGGAACAAAATCGATGTGTGCGGTTAGTAGAGGTCTGAGAAAGTGCGTCTAGTCACTTACATATTCTGCGCCGGCGTTTCTCTTTCCCATGGCTGTTATTTCACCCCCAAGCTCTCCATGCAGGGAATTAATCTCGATTGGGACCATCCGAACGACAACTGCGACTTCTCCAAAGGAGAGGGCTACATACGCTTTATTCAGCAGTTCAGCCCGGATGATGAAGTGCTCCTCACTGTGGCTCCAGACAAGGCGATCATCCAGCGGGACTACTCTCTATTAAGTCTCCTAACCAGAGTAGTCAAATTCGTCATCATCGCAACGCATAGGTATGTCGTACGGGCTAACGAGGTCCGACAGAAGAACTGCAAATAGTGGAGTAAATATATGTTTGCTTTGGTAGCGGCCTTGGGGTTCTTCCGCAGAGCCTTTGCATTCAGTGATAAGGTCTGGTACGTAGTGTAAGCGTACTTAAGCTTAAGCATTAATTTAAAGCGCTATTTACAGCTTTTCCTTCAGGTACAACCACAGGATCAGAAATTTAACAATATGTTTTTTGAGCACTTGCAGTATAGGGCTGTTCGGCTTCGGCTGTAATAGCTGCCAGCAGTCTCTACAGAACGCAGTTCTTGTCTTCTTCTGCTGACCGCTCGTCCCGTCTTGATGACCACCAGCCTTAGCGAGCAGGCTAGTCGCCTTTATCAGGCTGGCTATCCAAAGATATGCTAAATTCGGTGGCAGAAGACATGGTGAAGTGTCAGAGGATGTGTTCGCAGCAGTCCAGAGTTAGTAGAAAATTTCACAGAGGCTCAAGTGGGTGGCCAAGAAGGCTAACGTAAGCATGGTTTTCTCTACACCAGACAAGTTATGAAAAAGGAGGCATGAAGAAGCATAAAAGAAAATTTTATGGAGTGCACACAAAATATGGTTTCCTGTATTCGCTTGGCTTGTGGCCGAGTATACATAGGGTAAACTGCCGTATGTGTAAATGAGACTTCAGAAGCACAATATGGCACTACCAAGGAAGACAACCTGTGTGAACACTCTATTGCTGCCCGCATAAAAACTATAAACCACTGTTCGGCATGGACACTGTTGTGGAAGCAGGATACGGTGAATACTTGAAATAATCGAGGTACGTTTAATTCTTAAGTGTGCAGCTGTGTGCGTCTGGACTTCATTGGCGGATTGGTTAGAAAAAGAAATCGCGTTACTCAATGGTCATGGCATGAGCGTGTGGTGAGCCTCATATTGCTGTTTTTTTTTTGTTTTTTTTGCGGCACTTTCTTCAGTATATATGCTTCCGTGTCCCAAGTAATATTCCGTTGAAAGTTAGCGCTATCTCTTGTGTCATCTCACGTCCCCGTCGTTTTGTGGTTCAGGCTTCCCAAAATGAGCAGTCCACCATTAGCCTAACAAGCAGCCTTGCCTAAATTCGTTTCTGTGACCCGCTTTCGATGCACTGAGAGACTCCTTATGATAATACTCTTCAAGTTATGTGCCCTTGAGGTCCTTCTTGGTGCTCTAAAACAGTTAATAGGTATGTGCCAAATACTTCAACTAAATGGTATGTTTCTGAAGCCAAACTGATAAAAATAAGTGCAGCTTTCAACTTTGCCTAAACCGATTAAGATACGCACTGTTTGGAATGGTTTCACATGGCGGATTAGCATTAGGATACATAAAAAATGAATCTTAAGCGTCTTAAATTTTACGTGCTAGGCGTTTAATTCTCCTAGATAGTCTCATGAAAGGTTTAGTAGTTTTAAATTGCGTAGGTACTGCTACAAAGTGTACACTGTAGCATCGTATTACCCATTACTAGGTGAGGCTTAGCATAGGCAGTCAAGGACGCTGTGACAACTAGCAAGGTAACTGCATTATTTTGCAACACTGACCGTTGCATTTAAATCACGCTAAAACTTTGAGACCATATCAGAGATCTGCATCGGTGAAATGCAAAACAATGTGCGCTGGCTGCTTTTAGTAGCTCCTAGAGTGTCATCACAAAGCACTTTAGAGTCATGACGTTGTTGAGTCATCAGTAGCGGTCATGTCTTTGAGTGATTTACCCAGTAATAAACTCCATTTTCACGCCCATTGCATCTCCGATCTTGCTGACTCATGACGAGTGACCCTGAATCATGACTAATTTATTGTGACTGACATGGCATGAAACCTTTACACCGCTGGTATTTACTAACACATTTACGACTAAAAGTCTGATTTAAACATGGTATTTATCACGCGTTTACGTTTTTCTTCTACTTTAAGTTCCCATGTTTTGCTGACACGTTTTCGTAAACAGCCAAGTAAGGCGTTCGCCTTAATAAGTGCATGTAGTTTTCGCAAGAACTCGAATATTTTTATACAAAACCGACGTGAACAATTTCTAGATCTCTGGATAAGCAACACTATACTTGAGTAAAACAAGCTTTTGTGCTAGTAGGTCATATATTTAAGCATAATTGCAGCAAAGAAACATATTGGCATCTACACAAACTCGAGCGTTGCATTTGTCCGTATGTTGTGTGTGTCTCATTTATGCCACAGTATTTCTTCACTGTGGCATAACTGTGCCTACTACTGTGGCACTGCCACAGTAGTAGGCGAATATGTCTACTTAGGACAGGTAGTAACCGCAGATCCGGACCTTGAAAAGGAAATAACAAGAAGAATAAGATTGGGATGGAGCGCATTTGGCAAGCACTCGCAGATTATGACTAGCAGCTTACCGGAATCGCTCAAGAGGAAAGTATACAACAGTTGTATCTTGCCTGTACTCACCTATGGAGCTGAAACGGGGAGGCTAACCAAAAGAGTTCTACTTAAGTTGAGGACAACCCAGAGGGCTATGGAACGAAAAATGGTAGGAGTAACATTAAGAGATAGGAAGCGTGCAGAGTGGGTCAGAGAAATAACTCAGGTCACCGACATTCTAGTGGAAATTAAGAAGAAGAAATGGACAGGGGCAGGACATGTAGTGCGAAGAGAGGATAACCGATGGTCGCTGAGGGTAACAAACTGGATTCCAAGGGAAGGAAAACGTAGCAGGGGACGGCAGAAAGTTAGGTGGGCGGATGAGGTTAAGAAGTTCGCAGGGGTCAAGTGGATGCAGCTGGCACAGAACCGGGTTAAGTGGAGAAATATGGGAGAGGCCTTCGCCCTGCAGTGGGTATAGTCAGGCTGATGATGATGATGATGATGATGATTTCTTCACTGACGATATGATTACAAAATACAATAGCCTCGAGAAGGTAGGGATGGAGAGTCAGCATTTCGTTTAAAGTGGGTAAAGCGCTCAAGACATTTTCTGGTTCCAGGCTGCGCCCCTCGGGCTTCGTGTATTGCACAGGAGCCCGGATGCACGCTGCCGCAGTGTTCTCGGATATCCGCAAGACGCTGGGAGGACCATTCAAGGATCGGCTTGCCTACAGCGTGGCGGTGAGAATATTGACAATGGCTGCGGTCGAAGGAAGTGCAAGGAGCTCATTAAGCTTAAGGGTTACCAACGGTCAACGTTCTTGTTAAAGTTGGCTGCCATCGGCACGCAGAAATGAGCCATATAAGGGCGAGTAGAATGCCAGTCAATATTTGTCACCACAAAACTAAACATCTGCCTACTACATATCAAACATGCTTACGAATGGTTCAGACTAGAAACGCTATCTGCTTAACTCAGAGGGGATGAAAGTGCTCTAAATATGAAGATTAAATAATGCGAAGTAGAAGAAAACACGTGGGGGAGTAGACGCAAGCACTTCTTAGGATGTTTTTTTTTTTTTTTTAGCCACGAAATGGTGGGAGGAGGCCGAAGGAAAAGCCGTGTGCCTACGGCTTGAGAAGTCCTCGGCCTTCTTACGGCGTACAGCAGCAGCAGAGTGGGACAAAAAGAGAAAAAAAAAAGACACACAGAAAGCAAAAATCTATATGATGGGCATAGGAAATGCAAATTGAATAAACAAAAAAAAACACTTTTGAACATCTCTAAAACGCAATGAAAAATACATCACGATCGCATCACACATAATGATAATATTACAATGAACTAAAAACTAAAAGAGAGTAATGGGTGCGTGTATTCACAAAAAACAGAATGAAAAAGCAGCAAATGTTTTGTAAATGTTTGAGAACGAGGTTTTGAGCATGTCAGTGGCTTCTCTTTTAAGAATATTCAACAACCTTGGAAGAATATGTCGAAGCATTTGTTCGCCATATATTGTGGGGCAATTTGGAACTTTCCACCTTTCCGGTATTCGGGTGTTATAGACTCTATTATTCGGGCATAAGTCTGCCTTTACTAAAAAAGCTGAACTGTGTTGTTCGTTACTTATACGGTACTGTCGGCATAATTTGTACTCATACATATTAGTTACTGTCATCAGATTAAGCGATGCAAATATGTGCGATGTCGGCGCTGCGTATTCAACGTTTTCAATAATCCGTAACATTTTTTTCGTCTGCAGTATCTGAAGCTTCAGTAGGTTTGTTATAGTGGTTGTTCCCCAGACTAAATCTTAATACCAGTACACCGTTTTGCATGTTTGAAAAAGAATTAAGTGGGAAAGCTGACAATAATAAATTGTAGACACCAACTACAATGCCTCACAATGAGGGAGTATACAAGCAAACCCAGTGCAATGCATATGCGCTCACATTGGTGGTTGCCGTGCCTCATACCTCACCTTTCACCTGTTCAAGAAACTTGAGAACATCTTTCACCAGTAAAACCTATCACCTCTTGCAGAAAAAGTGTGTCGGCAAAGCACAACTTTCGTTTCTGTTCAAGGTTTCGCACTGTTTGAAAACGCACAGAATTTATGTATGCTTCGATATCACTTCATGACACAACGTGGCACCTAGGTGTTTTTATATGTGCTGTTAATAATTTCACATCACATATTGCCAAAACTGCCTATAAGGAAAAAATGCAATCAATATCTATGTCTGCTCTACTGGCTCACAGTATATATGCGCTTGGTATCTTTTCTTCGATCAAGTCGAAAAATATAGCCCTTGGATAATCTCGGTACTTACGCTAGGGTACCTTGCACTCCTACGTTCAATTTTTTTACACACGATATTAATATTTGGGATAGCTACTGTGACATGCAATATAAATTTCGGTGATATGTCGATAACGTCCTACATTACTATGTCATCCTAATTCCTGACCTTTAAACGTTAGGCACAGCATTTTCAATGTTCTCTGGTGAGGGAAATTTGCAGATCTTTGTCTGTTTATGAACAGAAAACATACTTTAGGTACATTATTATTTATTGGGTCCTGCAAGCTGTCTAAATGAAATATGTAAGGTAATTTCTAGTGTAGTTGCATATGTATATATTTATTTGCTCCAAATCACACAGGAAAATTCATTGTGAAGAGCATATCTAGAAATTGCCTCAAAAGAGCCGATGCTTATGCAGCATAAATTCCCGTTAATTATCACCAACAGTCTGACTATGCGCACAGCTTGGCGAATTCATCTCCCATATTCCACCTATTAACCCGGTCATGTGCCAGTGGCATCCATTGGACCCATGCGAACTTCCTCACTTCATCCGCCCACCTGAATTTCTGCCAAAACTTTCTACGCTTTCCATATCTTGGTATCCTATCTCTAACGTTACAACTACAAGTTTGAGCTCCATAGCTCTGCGTTGTCCTTAAGCAAAGCACTTCGGTTAGCATTCGCGTTTCATCCCCATAGGTCAGTACATGCAAGATGCTACTCTTGTACACTTTGCTTTTGAGCGATACCTGTAAGCAGCTAGTCATACTCTGCAGGTACTTATCAAAACTTGCTCCATCTCAATCTTATTCTCCAAGTTAGTTCCCTTTTATAGTGCGGATCTGCAGTTACTACCTGTAATAAGTAGATATAATCGCCTACCACTTCTAGTGCTTCGCTGCCTATTGTTAGCTACCGTTTCTTCCCGAGGCTGATGAACGTTATCGTAGTCATTTGAAAATTAATTTTTACGCCTACCTTTCTGCCTTTCGTGTCTGAGTCATCAATAATTATTTGCAATTCATACTTAACTTAGCAGCTCAATGTCATCAGCGAATCGCAGATTACTGAAGTGTTCTCTATCAACCTCTATCTCTAACTGCTCCCACTCCAAGCGTCTGAATATTTTCTCTAAGCAAGCTGTGAATAGTACTCGGCAGATCATATCTCCTTGTCTAACACATTTTAATGAGAATTTTCTTTACATTCTTTATGTAGAACTGTGGTTTCTGTGCAGTCACTATAGATATTTTCCAGTACATTTACATACTGCTGATCTAAACGCCAGATTTTGGAATGCCTTGCTGACTACCGAGGTTTCGACTGAGGCAAATACTTTTTTATGATCACAACAAGGGCGGATTATATTCTGACCATTTGTCTCTCAGCTGGTCGAACGTATGCGTATAATAGTTGAGTACGCTTTGCAAAATCCTGCTTGATCCTGTGATTGATTCAAATGAAATGTCCTGATTCTATTATCGATTACCTTGTTAAACACTTTATATGTATCTGATAGTAAGCCAGTTCGATTCCTTAGCGTCCCCTGTTTCATAAATTAAGATAATGTTTGCGTTCTTTCATGGTTCCGGTACCATCGATAACGCAAAATATTTTGTATACAGGGTTTCCAGTTTTCCTAGCCCGATATCCCCCGCCCTGTACTTCAACAGTTCTGTAGCTACCTGATCCTTCCTAGTTGCTATCTCCCTTCTCGAAGCTTCTAAAGCTATCTTAACCTCGTCCTTCGTCACTGGCGGAATGTCCGACCGCTCTACACTACTGTCAATCCCATTAATGTCCTGACCACTTCGGTTACTGCATAGATCAATATAGAACTCCTTGGCTACTTTAACTACGTTGCCCATATTAGGACGACATTGCCCGCCTTGTCCCTTAACGCGTACATGTGTGCCTAATTTCCTGTTCCCTTTTTTAAGGCTAACATCGCTCTTTAAAGCATGCTCGTTTTTATCCAATAATTTATGTCGAGCAATGCACCTAATCTTTACCTTTGATAGCTCGGTCAGCTCTGTTCTTCTGTTCTTTCTATTGGTATACACCTGGCTCGTACCATGCTCGAAATATTTGCGCTGCCACTCATCCTGTCACGTGCGCTATGTAAAAACTGAACAATTGCCATAAAGCCGTCACATTTTCTATCAGCTTTATGACCGTAATTGCCGGCATTAGTCTCGTGCTGCCGTCTTATCGCTTCCATCCCTTGTTGCCAGGCGCAGAAACAAATTTTCTTGGCACGACATATCAACATGCGCCAGTTATACTCATAAGTAAATTTCCTCGACACACACACACAGCAAAAGCGCATCTAATTCAGTTACCTTTCAGGCATTATTAAATTACTACAAATATCTTCTTTTTTTTCAGTGCATAGATATCTAAAACGCAGTGGATGGTATTGTTTCCGGACCAGGGTATACCATCCTTTCATTATCTAAGACGTATCCTGAGCTGCCCAACAGAACAGTATGTGGTCGTTTACTTGTATTGTCCTTCCTCAAACCGCAGCTGCCCGAGAGACGGCAGTCTGCGACCGTCTACTTGTATGGTCATTCGCAGGCACTCGATAAGAGCAAGGGTGTCTATGAGGCGGGAACTTCAAAATGCTACAACTTGGCCGGTCTACTCTAAAAGGAATTCAGTACCAGCAGGTGGTTCGATGGGGGCCGAATACCAGATTCGTTAACGAGCCATGTGCGCTCCGTATTTGGCATTCTGCGTATTTTGCCTAAGTTGATCCCTTTCGCCTTTTATGACCATCCTCTCCGTCCTGATTCTTTCTGAACCACTAATTCCTGCCACAGTCTCCTGGCGGAGACACGAACGTTATTCGTATTTCCCCTTAATTCCTCCCAGGCAGCCCAAACAATGAACCCTGTAATGGCACTATAGGGCCGGACACTCCCAACATAGCATGAATACTGGTCCCATAGTTTATTCTATACCTGGGCTCTTCTTCTTACATGATGCACACTATGCGCTGCACGAAATTGTCTAACCTTTTTTGAACGTCTCCTTATTCTCGGCGCTCATTCTTTATTTGAATGCTTTCTACCTCTATCTGACGTTCCCCGCTGATTTTGCAGAATACAACGACTTGAACGCAAATACACCCTTTCGAGGACGACAAATGTTTGAGCTGTTACAAATGATTGAATACCTCGAATCTGTGTAAAGGTATTTTTCAAACACAAAGTAGAGGGCAGAGCGGTTGCTGAGAATGACGATAACACTTGCCGTCTGACAGACATTAACAATGGAACCGCGTTTCGACAAGGACGACCGACCAGTGCGCAACTACCTAAGCAAGCGCCACTTCTCTAAAGATCTCGATACTTGTTACGCACTCATTCTGTCTTAGGGAGAAGGAAAATTACTGGTTCCACACATGGCGAGTTGTATCGATGGGGTCATTTTCGGGCACACTAGAATAATCGATAAACCAAATCGATGGCGTCATTGGCACGCAGAAGTAAATGGTTCACGGCTTTCTTGAAACACAACAACCACAAATACTGATGAAACTGTATGATAAATTTATAAGTTTGTATACTGCTACGTGGAAGCGATTGATTTCTCGAAAGACGGGTAGTAACAAGATGTGCTTTGAAGACTAATGTAGTCCATTGTTGCCATGTTGAGACTCTTGTCGAACCACTGACGCAGTATTTGAGTTTTTTTACATCATCCAATCAGCGCACGACGGCGGTGTGCAGCGCGAGTGCGCATGTCTTTTTTATCTGCGCTTCTACGGTGGATGCCAATACGTGACACTATTGCCCAATACTATCTGATCGGTGCAACACACGAAGCAGCTTCTGACCGGGACTTCAATACGGTTAAATTGAAACTGGATTTTTTTCTCGAGTTTGTGGGACTTCAGATATCTTAAAGGGTACCATCGAGATAAAAAGAAACCAGGCCATTCTAACCAATGCACGACTGAGAAACACGTCAGAGCGAGGAAGGACAAGTATTTCTTTATATTCCACGGCATGTTTCGAGAACTCGCATAACTGGTGTTCCAAGCATGCATAAGATTTAGATATATCATGCAACTCCAAGCTTCATAGCCTGCAAAAAGGAAAAGGGTTATGAGAGCTTCTTCTCTGGTAATGCTCCACAAGATATGGAGTTGAATCCTGAAAACGTCGTCGTTCATAAATTTAACATACTCACCTTGCCGCAAACTAATCATACCTTGCCAGCAGATAAGGACACACTCCACTTCATTAGAGAAATTTTTCACGTTTGCAGCCAATGCACCTAACTTGCTCTGTATAAGTTGAAGCTGAGAAAAAATATCGCCGCATATTCATTGCCTTTATGGTCAACTTTATTAAAGAAAAATATTCGGGACATGCGTTAGCTTGCAGGCTATATCAGCCATGCTCTAAGCACATTAAACAACGTGTCAATTGAGGTCAGGCCTGCCGCGGTGGCGCAGTGGTTAAGGCGCTCGACTGCGTACTCAGAAATGCGAGATCGAATCCCGGCCGCGGCTCCCACTTTTTGAAAAATGCGGAAAGCTAAGCGCCCGCGTGCTGCGCGATGGGAGTGCACGTTAAAGACCACAAGGTGGTTGAAATTTCCAGAGCCTGTCTTTATACGGTGTCTCTTATAGCCCGAGTAGGATTCGGGACGTCAAACCCCACAAACCAAACGAAACCAAATTAAAAAGTGGAGAAACGGCTTATTGTGAAACTGTGGCCGACAAGTTAGCTTCATGGCGGCATAGTTCTATGCTATAGAGGTGCTTCAGATTTCCTAATGTATTCCAGGAACGCCCTATCCTCCCTCCATTTCTTGAGCGTTTGTGCACTTTCGGCTGAGGAGCAACAACATATCGCAGACGAGCATTCTTTTCCTGCTATCGTCACTTGAAGTGGCATAATCGTGCTTATCATATCTGATGAGATGTGGATTCCTAATAAATTATAATCCTACAACATTCCTAGCATTCTACGTTAATGTGCATTTATATTTCTCAAGCCTTTTTCATCACGGTGCACGACTAATTTTTCTTTAAAAGACACAAGCCGGGTTAATTCAGTGAGGAACTTGAAATGAAATTTAAATGGTAGTGCGCGGCCCAGAGAGCAATGCTGTGCGTGACGTCACTGATGACGATGGAGGCTTGCGCGAGGGAGGTGTCACTGCCGAGGTGCGAGAATGGGAATGACTGTTGTGCCACCGGGTAGAAAGTATTATCGAAAAGGAGGGATTTCGCCTCTATATCATTGAGCGGTGACAACGAGGACTCATTTTTTATTTTCAACGAGAGCGATTTTCCGTTTTCGGAACATCCGCCGCTGAGCCAGGGGCCCGGTGAAGAATTTCGAATCCAGTTAAATTACGCCGCAGAAAGCATTCGGTACAACTTCGGAGACAAGTTCGCGCTGACACGGGTAGATGTGAGTGACAATTTTTTCAAGCAACGACTGGGCAATTTTGAAGATGGCTCAACGACACTGCTAGTACAAATTGTCTTGCTTTGCCTAGATATTGACTCAACAGTCCGCCTTCCAGATTGATGTTCCACAGCCTGCAGTATTTTGATTTATGGTTCACTACTTGTAGTTGTTTTAGGACAACGCGTCCTGATTTGTTTACCCCTACTTGTTTTCCTCTTCTCCAAGGGCATATTTTCAATTTAGCAGGGGTCGTGTGTGGGAAGGTCAGGGGTGTGAACAGCATCCAATTTCAACAACCGCTTGGTAACGAGGCGGCACACATCTAAGCTCGAGGATTCATCAGCCGAGCAGGCGAGGCGGTATTTACTGAGAGTTTCTCGAAGGACGCCCGATGTCATTTCACGGCATTAAAAAGCATGTTACGTTAGAGAGGAAGATATTCCTCCTCCAGACAAAACGTTACAAAAGGAGCAGGAGACCACCTGGAGGCCAATACAGACATGACTATTCATGACTCCTTCCTAGTTTTCAATTCTATGATTGACATGGAATACACACTATGTGGTGAAATACCCGCTTATAATCACATATGTGGAATTGTAAAGAGGAGCCACTGCCAGAACCTCTAATATAGATTCCTACTCTCGAGCAATGCGAAGCTGTTTTGGTGAACGCAGCCCTGGGTTTTCTAAGTTGGGTAATTGAATCGGCTACCCATTTCAGCCGTGGACTGATAGCCACTTAGCACGGATCATGTACATTCTACTTTTTGTGAAGAAATGTTTTTTCACTGCAATCAAGAATCGCTTGCTCATCTCGAGGGCGCAATCCTTCATCACAAGCGTATTGCCTTGGCAGCAGTCCCACATGAGCAGTTCTGAGCACACATGCTTTTGAGATTCGGGGACCGGGTGAGGTGGCTGACCGCATGAATCAGTTTTACGCGAACCTGCATCTTCTTGGGAAATGCGCGGATAATCAATATATTGATTTTCTCGATATGATTCACGCATCCCGCAACGGTCGACCACCTACCGCCAAGGAATGAACTTAACGCTAAAACTGCAACTCGTTGCTTCTATGACCGATGCTGCTCGTAAGCAGTCCGCCGTCTGTCTGCGCAGCGACAAGCAGTTTCCAAATAGTGCCGGTGTCCCCCTGCCACGCACCTGGGGACGGCTGACGTGTATGCTCATTGCAGGGATGAGCACAAAGCCTACACTGCGATCAAAATTTCTGCAGATCGAATCGTTCTTATTTCTCGGAACAATCCGCGCCCACAAGGGCCTCTGCATTGCCGCTTAGCTTCCTAGCCGCTTTGTGCCGATCTGCGACGTCGTCAGGCACAGGGTGGGCCGTAAACAAAATTCCTGTTTGGCAGCACGAGTCGCGAATGTAGGTAGCTATCTAACATTATTTCGCGAGAAAACTAAACCGTCCGCAACAGTGCTGTTTGGTGGACCATTTTGATCTTGAGAAAAACGGACATCGTTAACGTCCAAGAGCACAGAAAAATCAGCAGTTTTTTGCGAATGGTCATATTCCTTTATGCGACCCACTGATGAGATAGTGAAAGCAGGCCGCAAATCAAAAAGTGACTGATTCTTTTGCTGTTCCCATAAGAACATAAGTGGTCCGTCATACTACCGCGAAATCGTTACTTTATTGATTGGCTGGTGGCACCAAGGCATTGCGAATTCCAAAATATCTCAGCTACGTGTGTAAATTTGGCCTTCTTACGTCACGAACTCTGCGTCCTAGAGGCGCTAAAATGGCTATTTCATAAGGAGGGAATTATTGCCAATTTTGGAGTACAGAAGTACCGAGGACCATTTAGATTATCCGTTAGTGATTATCCGAGCGGTTTATTCGTTTGGAAATATGCTTATTGATCGCTTGTACGCTAGGCCCTACTTCTAGCCCCACTGCGATAACTTATCGAATACACTTCACTAAATATCAGTTGTTAATCACAGAACACGATATTTTAGTCTTTCACAAACCTTTGTTTTAGAAACTACGAGAGGCATGTCTGTGCGGTCACTGAATAACGGTTTTATAGTAAGGCTGAGATCATGAGCGTGATAGAGCCTGGGTGATTTAGTGCAAAGTTTAGGGGAATCCCCCACGGTGAAGTAGAATATGTAACAGTGAAGTGATTACGCATTGGCGCCCGAGTCCAGGAGAAATGTTTATTTCACAACAAAATTTCTGAGGACGCTGACTTTTTATGTAGCCTTATGGTGCGCTTAGGCGGATGCCAGTGAATAATCAATCTCTTACGAAAGCTTTATGATTACAAGATTAAGGAACGTAATTTACCTTAGTCATCTTTTACGTCCATTTTTCAATAGGCAACGGTATAAAAAAAAATTGAAAAACCATCATCTCAAATGTGAGTCTCGGTTTTAAATTTTCTTATACGCAGTGAGCTTCACAATTTGGAATTTTAAAAACGCTGATTCGAAAGATTATTGAGTTGTCATTCCACCAATATGTAATTATATAACAACGTTGTTACATGTTGTAATGTTACCAAAATTATTTTAACTTCATTATTATCGAATGCAGAACATGTAAGTCAAATTAATTGCTGGGTCATTTGGTGCATTACTTCTAAAAGGAATGAAAGATAGGTGTCTATTTGTGAGTGTCTATTTGTTAGCGCTGCGAATCTTTCTTTTTTGCAGAATATGCGTTTGCATATTATGCAGAAGAAATGCTAGACGTGATTTTATTTGAGTTTATTCGCAGAAAACGAAACCAATGAACTTTCAGGGGTATTCTTTGACATACGGCGTTCCGAACCACGCCACAATTAAAAACATCAGAAGCCAGCAGTAGCCTTGAATGTTGACGGCCTTTAATTTTGCAAGATGAAATTTTACTCTTAAAATAAAAATAAACGTTTCTTAGGTAATTAGGCTAATTACTCATCTGATCATAAAGCTGCGCCATGTACACAATGTCACCTTGCTGCAGCAACTTCAGCGCAACCCGCATAAATATATAGCTCCCATTTTTTTAAATAAACTTTTCTAGTAATCTGTTAAACATCAGCTTATACAAGCCTATCCCGAAGTAAATACGCCAAGCGCATATAGCGTGGACTTCTCACCTTGGATATATAGCAGAGGTGATGGTGTCAAGTAACCAGGATTGTGCACATTAGTACAGCCAAAATGATTTTTTTTTAACAGCCAAATTTCAGAGACAGCGTAGAAATAAAAACCACAGCTCCTGCATCTTTATTAACTTCGATCTTCGCCCTGTCGCTTTTATTTCTAGTTTCAATTCACATATCATAAAAAGCACAAAAATACTATGAATATTTTCACGTGACAAGGCCATAGACACCGAAAGAAGACATAGGCTTGATAGGGCTGAAAGTAACTCTTTATTGGGCAGACTTACGCCAGAAAAAGAACTGAGGAACTCGGCAACGGCGATAGTAGAGGGAGTTTGTTGTCTTCCACACACATAGGTACTTGTATATACACACACATGCACTCAAGAATATAAATGGGAGGACAACGAAAGGTGCGATACTAGCAACAATCACATATTATTAGTAATTCCGTGTTCATCAGTACCCACAAAACACAAGCTCAAAAGGAATTACAATGAGAAACTTGATGACAGATGAATAAATCTTATATGGCCATATATATATATATATATATACTTCCTCACGATTCGAGGAACGTAACAAAGGGGGGGGGGGGAGGGGTTTGTATGGCAAAGCTGGCATAACAAGCCTGCCGCCACGAAGAAACGGGTGGGCCAGCGCTGAAGAAACCGCGCCTCTCCATCGCTGTCCAGTTGATGAGCGAGATACTTCCACAATAGAAGACGCAGTCTCTGCAGCGCTGGGTGCATGGCCCTGGATGGTTGCCTACAGACTTCAGCAAGGCAATGCCTCTTCCACAGCACAAAATATAGACAGGCGACTACTAGCCGCGTAAAACATCGGCGTAGTTGCCTGGCGCCAGGGCCACCATGCGCGGAGAACATCCTTCTCACTAAGCGCCACATGACCAGCGCGACTGGGCATCAAAGAGCGCGTGCCTCATGGTTTCCGTGCGGCCGCAGTTTGGGCATTTCTCATTCGGCACGACATGCCACATGGCGAGGCGTTCTCGCGTTGATAACACGCCCCGTCGCCGGTGCCACTCGAAATCGTGAACATCGGAAGGCACACGGCTCACCGCCCACCGACGCCATTTGGTCACGGCTGTGCGAAGCTGGTCGTCGCGGTTTAGACAAGAGGAGGCACCAATCTCGCTGACCTGCATTGCGGACACTTCAAAAATATTGAGGTCAGGCAGGTTGCTGTCGACCGCTGTCTTAAAGCCTGCTACCGTTTGGTAGAACCTGTGCAGCCTTCCGGCCTGTGGGCCCAGGTGCCGGTCTGCAACAAACGCCCCGTCGAGCTGTGCTCAGCCAGTACTGTAACCGGGAGCGCCCCGGGTACAGCGCATCATTGAGAAGCGTGGCAACCATTTTCGACGCGAGCACTCGGCCCACCGTGTTGACGCATGGGGAGGCGTGAGCCCGATGCCTCCCCTTTCTTGCAGTAGGTGAAGGGAACGGCGCGCGACAAGAGCTGTCCCGGCGCCCCAGACGAAGGCCCCAGCCAGGGAGGCGAGGCGACTTGCCGTTAGACGCGGAATCACTGCAACGCGCGAAACGTAGAGCACGTAGGCGTACGCCTTAGTCTTTACGACCGCGACTTTTGTCTGTACGGAAAGTGCAAAGTGATCGGCCTCCAACATCGCACTTGTGGCACGCGCGACCACATCCTGCCACGTCCGCGATGATACGCCGCTCGCTTCGAAAATGACACCCAGCACACGGACCACTTCGACAATGGAAGACAAACTGGGATAGAGTACGCGAAAGAGCCAAAGCGCAGCGCGTGGCTTTTACTGGCGTTCAACTGCGCTCCAGATAAATTGGAATATGTGTCAAAAACTGCAAGAAAGGCGCCGAAGCTGCGGCCATTACGTAAGAAAAGGGACATATTGTCAGCGTAAGCTGATAATACGACCGTTTCTTGCCCCGTCACTGGAAAGCCTCGGATGTGCCGATCAAAGGCAACGTTTTTTAAGAGCGGATCCGATGACGGGACAAAAAGTGCAGGCGACAAGAGGCAACTCTGGCGAACTCCCCTTGTTACGGCGAAACGAGGGGCTAGTGACCCGTTCAGAACAAGTACACTACTTAGGTTGCACTACAAAACTCGTATCCTGTCGATAAATACCGGAGGCAGACCGAAGCAGCGGAGGACAGCAAACAAGTAGCCGTGCTCGATTCTGTCAAATGCCTTCGACTGATCTAAGGAGAGGAAGACCCCGTCCACTGCCTTCTATTTTGCATAAGCGAACACGTCTCGTGTCAGCGTGAGTGACGCAAAGACGGAACGACCCGGAACTGCACATGATTGATACTCGCTGACAAGAAATGGTAGGACGGGGCGCAGGCGTTTGACCAAAAGGGAGGAGAGTAACTTGTAATCTGTGTTAAGTGGCGTAATCGGGTACCACGCCTCCAATAACGTCACATCATGCTTCGGTACTAGCCCGATCCGGCTTGAAGAAAAGGATGCTGGCGTTTTACCCTCTTCGAGGAAAATGTTCACAAGGCGCGTCAGATACCTTCCATTGACATCAAAGAAAGTGCAATAAAACACAGTAACCAATCCGTCTGGTCCGGATACCGAAGCTTGGTACATACTTTGCAACACACAATTTCCTCACCTGTTGCTGGGGCGCACAGCATCTTAATCATGTCATCGGGTGGATGAGGTAATGTTCTGCAGAAGTCTGCAGTCGCTCTCTCAAAACCTTCGCGCTCGCACCGGCCTTCCGACGTGAATATTGCTTTCAAGTAGCCTCGAAAAACGCGTTCAATATCTGCAGGCTCCATGGATGTTGTCCCGTCTTGCAAGCGTATTTCCTCGAAGCGGGCAGGTCTGTCATTTTTGTACCGAAAGCTGCACGCGTACATTAAGTCGTCCGTATCTCAAGCAGGCAGACGCAGGTCCGCAGCGATGCGCGAGGCTCGCGATCCCTCTTCTAGGATCTGATGATACCACATGCGAAGACTTTCCAGATACTCACGCATCACGAATGTCAACTCGTCAGCATGTCCAACGATTCTCATGCGGCGCAGCACGTCGTTCGATGCTGCAGTGTTGCGCGCCCGCCTTTGCTTCGCTGCGCGAACCAAAATATCGCGATAGCAAGAAATGGGCTCATCGATCTTCGAACACAGAATGCCTGTCGCAGACATCACCGCTCAATTTAAAGGCGGCTCAGAACCATCTAGATGACGTCGCAAACTGTCACTTGCACAACCTGGAGCATGGTAGAAACATACACGAGTGGTCGGAATCTTCGAGATAGATCTCGGCGCATCTTGCATGACAAAGAAACTGATAAGGGTTCGCCTCGCCACATCGAGCATTAATAAAATGCAGAATTGATACGCGTGCCAAAATTCCAGTGATAAGGCCGCATGCCGGCGGCTGCTGAAAAACAACAAATACAGTTTTGAAGATTTTGCGGCATTACTCCCCTTCTAAAAAAACATCGCCTTCATGTTCCAAAATAAAGAAAGCAACCTAAACATAAATGTTACAAAGTTTGAACACCACGGATTCTTTACCGCGCGTAAAAGGCTTCAGACGAACAACGTGAACGATTTCTAGGTGCGCGCGTCGCCGTTGTGATGCTGTCGTACCGTTGGGAATGACTTCATAGTTGAGTTGCCCGACGCGACGAAGGATTTTGTATGGCCCAAAGTATCGACACAGTAACGTTTCACTTAGTTTACGGCAGGGAATTGGAGTCCAAACCCACACTTGGTCTCCTGGATTGTACTCTGCGTAGCGTCGTCGTAGGTTGTATTGTCGGGTGTCGGTGCCCTGTTGGTCTTTATACGCCGCCGTGCGAGTCGTCGGGCTTCCGCTGCATGCTGTAGGTAGGCGGCGACGTCAAAGTTGTCCTCGTTGGTTACGTGCGGCAGAATTGCGTCGAGCGCCGTCGTGGGCTCCGTGCCGTACACAAGATTGAACGGGAGCGCTCTGGTCGTCTCCTGGACTGCCGTGTTATACGCGAAGATCACGTACGGCAAGATGGCGTCCCAGGTCTTGTGTTCAGCGTCGACGTACATACATGGCGATCATGTCCGCGATCCTTTAGTTCAGGTGCTCCGTAAGTCCATTGGTCTGGGGATGATACGCAGTGGTTCGTCGATGGCTTGTAAGACTATTCCAGGATGGCTGGTGTCAACTCTGCCGTAAGCGTCTTTCCCCTGTACGTAATGAACACGTCTGGGGCGCCGGATCGCAAGAGAATTTGTTCGACAAAACCTTTAGCAAACTCCGCTGCGGTAACGTTGGGCAGGGCTTTGGATTTGGCGTAGCGGGTCATGTGATCGGTTGCTACGATGATCCATTTGTTCCACGCTAATGAAGTAGGGAAGGGGTCGAGGAGGTTCACCCCAATTTGCTGAAAAGGCAGGTTTTGGGGCGGAATCGGGTTCAGTAGCCCCGCTTTTCTGATCGGCGGCGTCTTGCGTCGCTGGCACTCACGACATGTCTTCACGTAGTGGGCAACTTCGGCAGGCAGTCGCGGCCAGCAGTACTTCTTCTCGATTCGACGCAGCGTGCGCGACAAAGAAACTGAAAAAAGTGCTTCTCGCGACATCGAGTGTTACCAAACAAAGAACACAGAATTGATACACGTGCCAGAATCACAGGTATAATGCCGCATACCGGCTCTGCTAAAAAACAACAAATACAGTTTAGAATGTTTCGCGGCGATTTTGTTGGTAACGCCAGATATTTGAGGGTACAAAAGCAACATTTCGATGTGCTGTTTTATCTCCGGTTTTATTGAGAAGCCACCGTCAGATGGGGCATGTAAAATGCGTGAACGAGCTGAAGACGAGCATTTATTTTGAGCCGAATGTTGCGTTTTGTTACTAACAATACGGGCTTTCGGCAATAACGCTATAAGCATATAACAAGGTCTCAACGAGCACTTCCTCACTGCAAGAGTTCATCGCCAACCACACAATGAAATGGACTAATCAACTGTCCATCCAGAATGTAGAGTACAACAGTTCGTGGACAGTTGTGAAGTTTTGTGGGTGATCAGATAGGTGGCGATCTAGTCAGAACCCTTTCGTTTTGAAGGTAGATCAGGTGCCTTAGAATACACAACTAAAGAAGTGAAATTATCCAAGGTGACACATGTGCAATGTGCGGCAAATCTGTAGAAACAACTGTACATCTTGTAATCGAATGTTAATGTATCCATCCGGATGTAGATGCAAGAGCAGTCACTCTTCCAGAGGCCCCATGGTTTAGAGACACCATGGTTGGGACAACAAATTTGCGGTGCATGTTAACAAAAAGCGATTGGAAGCTTATTGGCATAAAAAAGGATAATCACAAAGATTAAAAACATATATGTAGTAGATGTAATGACGAAATTAGGTGACGGACATATGACAATATTCCACATGTAAAGAAAAAAAAGCCCAGCATGGTGGAAACTGCCACCACCACGTCTCGAAAGTGAAGATCTTATTATTACCTCTATTACTTTCATCCATACATCAATTGGTGGAGCTTGCTGCCTATCCAAAAATCACCCCGCCCCCTCCCCCCCCCCCCCGCAGATATTTTTTATTGCGCTTCAGCAGGTGCGCACTGTTTACGTACAGACGTCATGCTTCATGGCAAGCACTGTGGCCTAATTGCAGAGTCATGATTAAAACTGAAAGTCTTTAAAAGAAGCGCACCACTTCCATAGCAGAATGCACGATTACTGAATTCATGTTTCGTAATAATCAGAAAGCTCCACCACGGTGGAACAGTGGTTAAGATGCTCGACTACTGTGCCAGAGCACCAAGGTTCGAATATGACCGCCGGCCGCGATTTTCAAAGGAGACGGAAAGAAGGCGTCCGCGTGCTGTGCGTTGTCAGTGCACGTTAAAGGTCGCCACGTGGTCGAAAGTATTCGTAGCCTTCCACTACGGCTCCACTTTTATTCTAGTGGCACTCCCACCTTCCTCCGTTTCATTACAGCGCGGCTCAGGTGTCCACAGAAAATGTGTGACGGATATTTTATCTTTCCTGCCCTCTGAAACGAATAAAACGATCAGAACATGACGAAAGAGTATTACTCATTATAGTGACAGTTTGTAAAATATGAGTGACGAGTAAATGAAATGCGGCTTCCCCATCCTACACCAGATGCGTGCGATTGAGTCGGACGTAAGGCGCTTAGTACTTTTTCAGGCGAAAGCCTTTCTAGGCGCATGAAACGTAATCCCTTAGTCGATAGTTATGCGTCGGATCTGTGCGCTGATGTGTCCCTTGTCAATTAATCTGTTGGCGTCATCAGAAAAATAAAAACCCGGTCTCCACCGGGAATCGAACCTCCATCCCTCGAATCACTAGTGGAGTTCATTAACCAGCTGGGTAACGCCCGGAATCGTGAACGCGTATCTTAGTTATACCTGTCAACTGTGAGTATGATAGTATCGGTTACAATGACTCTGAAATGAGTGATAATGACAATAAGAGTAGCATTGATAATGACAGCACATTTACTTGATAATGACAATGAGAGCAAACGTGACACAGCCTATAAAGCAGCCGCTCCGGCTTTCGCATTTCTGCAGTGTAGATTTCGCTGTGCTCTTTTTCGCCCGTGGCATACAGGATTAGCTTTGAAAGTTAGCTCGCTGCTTTTCACCAGTCATGATGGTGCAAATCTCAGCTCAGAAATTTACAGGTAGTGATTCTGTTATTCTAAGGTGAGTGCTTTATTCCTTGCAGTTGAGCAGTAGCGAACAGAAGCACTTAGCGTCCTCAAATTGTGACATTATTGTGTTATAAGTGTCGATGATGCACGAGTGCCCGTGATGCAGACACGCATTTGTCGTTGCCGCCTCGTTGGCATTTTATTTTGAAGAGTAACCGCACATTGCACAACCTATGCTGAAGGTTTAGTTTGATAAAGCGGAAAACTAGAATTTGTCTCGTTTGGCAGAGCGACTGATGAAGTACAAGTATTAATGGGGAAGAAGATTTCAGGAGCGTCTATCCGCGGCATCAAGCCTCCCGTACTCAGTGGGCAGGAAAAAACTCAAAATGAGGGATAAACTTTACTCTCTACTCGAAGCTCCTCAGTGTGTTTATATTGGGACAAATAGTCAAAACTGTATACTGACTTGCAATCATATTTTTGTCAGCTGTCTTCATCCATACGCAGTAACCCAGCAATTGTCTGTACATACATCGGGTGTAGGTACATTCGTGTATGAGTGGATATGACAGATTATGTTTTTTTGTGTCACCACAGCTCGGTGCGGACCTGTACTTCGCCAAGAAAAAGAAACTCGGGGAGCCGGGCATAGCTGTTAGTCGCTTCTACGACCCCACTGAAGGCAAGATGAAGCTGAGCTACGATGCGGTGTGTAATGTGCCGGCCAGTGCTGCAACATCGGAGTGCATCTTGACAGCAATCGGAGGAGGCAACAGTTCCGGCTACGAGGTGATGTTTCAGTGAAGTCTCAATGAAGTGATCGGCCGCCTGATACTCTGAAACAGCTTAATTGACAAAACCTATGCACCGTGTTTCGTTGGCGTAATAGTCTAGTTTTGTGAGCTCACAGGGTATTGACAGTATTGATTAAAAGGTATGGGCGGAGCTTAAGCTCTGTCTACAATGGCATGACATCATAATGTTAATGGCTTGAATCTGCAGTCCCCCTTGCATTTCATTGCTTGCATTCATCTATTTCTAATCACTTATATATTAATGTTTCAAATTGTGTCTCCAATATAACAAATAAAACGCAATTCATATACCTGTCGTAGGCAATCATCTGATATTGATATAACTTTGTTTTACCTAGGCTATAGGAAAACTTCCCTGCGTTGCTCAGGCAGTAGCACGGTTGACTCGGCGTCCAACAGCTCTGGAAGTTTGATTCTTACTCTTCCCTCCTGAGTTGGCTACTCCCTCCACCTATTTGCAGCGTATGGTCTCACTACTCCAGATCGAAAAAACAGTGCTCTGTAATCTCTCCTGCCATCTTCAACCTTTCAGAGCCTTGCCCGTCATTTCTCGTTCACAACGCCGGATTATGCGCAGAAGGTATTTGACTCTATTGCGCTAAAATGAAACTTGGTGCATAAACATGTGGCTTCGTTGCCAAAAGCAAGCTGGATACATGGCTTATTTTAAAGGCATATAAGTAGAGCCATGCTTACCTAGGCGCCTTGAAGGCCTTCGAAAATAACAACGGTTCTATTTACCTCGCCCGGTTTACAAAGAAAAGGGCGCCACAAGTGCTTGTCTTGAGGCACCATTTACTTTAAAGTGACTTAGGGGCAGCATGTCTAAGTCGGGGTCCGAGGGCCTGGGAGCGCTGGATTCGGATGTCTCCCTCCCATCTAAAGGCAAATCAAGAGCTGATACCGCATACCCAGTCGGCCATGTCACATGGTCTCGTGAAGTCATAGAAACAGATGACCAATCAGGGCAATGCAATAAGGCACCAACCAACTGCCACCTGCCAGAAACATGGCAGCCATTTTTTTTTGCTCACGACGGCGATGCCAGAATTCATGAAGAACGGGGCCTTTAAAGCTGCCAGGTCAAATTTCAACACGTACGTTAAGTTGGCAACAAATTAGTGCTGTGGGTAAAGTTCAGGAGTTTCTTCTACGTCAGCTAAAGTGATCGAAGTACATGGGAACCTTGTGACCAATGCATTCAAGAAGAGACAAACTACATGCTGTTCTTCCTAGTGGCACGGGCAGAGGCACATTATTTAATTTTTTTTTGGTAGCCTCACCATAATATATGTGTGTAAAGTTCAGGTTTTCTTCTACTGCAGCCAAACTGATTGAAGTACATGGGAACCTCGTGGCCAATGCATTCAAGAAGAGACAAACTACATGCTGTTCTTCATTGTCATTCGATGTAGTGTCCGCCTCCTCTTCAACGCAGTAATATTAGACTTCAAAACGAAGAACCTGATCGGCATCGCCGCTTTTATCGTCTCTGATATATGTTTGACAACAAAGGTGGTATGCATCCACAAGAACAAGCTAGCAATCAACTAGAGCTCTCATTGTAGAGAATTGGAAAGTGGTTGGAGAAGTTACGGCTTACCAAACTGTTCACTGTTAACTCTGATCCAGTAGAATAGAGTGAGCCAGAAGGAAAACCACCCAGTGTATACGACATAACTGCAGTATCGCTAGTGGTACACCTTGCACGGTTCAGTAATGTGCTTAGGCTGTTCAGCTGACGTTCTCTCGCCTAAACTTGGCAAATGCAATGCCAATTTAGCGAGGCTGCTTCCAGACGAACCTCAAACTTTTACAAGACTCTGTGGCTGAGCTCCGTATTCTCTTGGAAGAAACGAATATATTCTAGGAACGGTAAGCAACTTAATGCGGCTAGCAGAGACTCAAGTGGATGGATGGAATGAGGAAGTTACTCATAGGCAGGGGCGGAATAACAGATATGGGGGCCTGACTCAAAGATGTAAAGAGGGCTCTAAACCCTGTCCAAAGTTATTAAAGCCTATACAGTATATCTGCCTGCCCCCTCAACCCCTGTCATGTTTGATACTGGACGCGTTTTAGAATTTTCTACATACACATGCCACATTTTCTCGAAGATTCTGCAGGTTGTTTATGAATATGGCCGAGCATATACTTTCCGTAGAGCACACGCACAGACTGGAATCTAGACTGAGCTATTACAGGAAATTATAGGACACACAACGTCCTCACTCAAAAAACAGAACGCGCATTCGAGATAAATTTCTCGTAAGGTTATTTGTTGTCTGGTTTTATATCGCAGAACGACTGGCTATGTGCGAGCACAGACAAACTTGAGATGGGACATGTTCACAAGCTGTTTAGATATTATTACCGCAAATATGCTAAGAATAATATATTATTTTTGTGAATTCATCAGCAACACAAGTTGAAGCTCACCTAAGGCAAAGTTTCTGCAGAAACTGCGATATGTTCTATATGCTGACAATGTACGGCAAATAATGTTTATGTCCTCATGCGGAGAACTAAATCTTTTCGAAACGGTGGTGCATGTAGAAAATGACGTCCTTACAGAAATATCACGAAATTTAAATTTTAACGCTCAATATACATTATTATATTGCCGCGTGCCTCTCGGAGCCGAGGAAAAAGAGGACGAAGCTGAGTGTTTGAGATTGATCCGTTCAGTGGTTGCAGCCTTCTACTCGTTACATTTTCTTGTGGAGGTGCTGGGTACGATTTCCTTTTTGCTGAGTTCCACCCCTCAAGGGAACCACTATTTGTTACAATATATTCGCATTTATACAGATTGACCACATTACCAAAGACAGCCTATTTACACATTAAACGTAATTTCCTCTTTTAAAACATAGAGATGCACTTTTGCACATATCACTCACCTTTTCTGCTTTCAGTGTGAAATACCGTATGCAGCTCTTTCCACCTAGAAGCCGCCGCTGCCGTAAACAGCAGTGAACACTGAACATCCTTCTTCAAAATATTATGGGACGACGTTTATGGCTCCCAGTTTGCTGGCTCCAAATGCGGATCCTCGTTCTCTCACGTACACTTTCCTTTAAAGTAGGGTGTGAACACTTAAACCGTGCTATCGCATATGGTACAAGGCAAAGCCTAAGCGCCCTCCGTTTTTTTCTTTTGCAGAAACCTCAGATGCTTACACAATGGAGAACATAAGTTTAAGTATTTCACAGGAATTCATCTTTTGAATGGGATGTGTATTTGTGTAACATGTCTGTTGTTTTTTACTCCGCTTTTATGCAAGCCAATAAAGGCATTTATGTTTCTGTAAGCTTTTCCGAGCGTTTAGCTGGGAGACTTTCTTGATGAGAACAAGGTTGACCAGCCTTTGAATCTCGCGTTTCCATTCCCGGCAGCAATAAACTACTGTGAAGACTGTGTCAGCTATACGCAGTGAATCTCTAACTAGTACATTATTGCTTTTGTCACAGCTTTCACTGCTTATGCTTAGATCAATAAAACCCAAAACTGACCTCAACAGCAGTAATGAGAGATGTAAGTTTGTTTAGCAGATCGTACTAGCTGACTCCCAACTGAACGCCAGCTAGAACCAGTTGATTTCAAAGACCATGCTGGAATTCACTAACTTCTAACTAGTAGGCATCTGGAGCCGCATATGAGATGAGTAACAACTGGGACCAGGTGTAACTATCTGAGGCTACTTAGAACCAGCTAAAACATTTTGGATTACAAAGTTTTGTACTTTCACTATCGAAATATAAGGCTGACTTTTGGATGAAGTGTACGATGAGACAAAGAGATCCTGAAGCATTCAAAATTTCAAAACATAAACTTCAATGTTGATCATGGTAATAAGAACGAATATGATTTTACCATTTCCCAGACCAAATGTTGAAATCCGCCATTTTTTTACACCTCTGCAGGGGCCCCTGAGAACTGAGGGCTCAGTTCATTTCAACCCTTTAAACCCCGTATAATCCGGCCCTGCTCATAGGCATGCCACTGCTGACACAAAGTACGGTAAATGAATGGATATCGGTTAGCCGGCTGCGTGCGGGATATGAAAAGAGATAGAAACAAATCAAACGAGAACATTATTTATCTAAAAGCCAAATCGAATACTATTCGAATATCGATAGGAGCGAACCGGATACGAATATTTTTTATGAATAACGCAGTCGAATACGAACCGAAAGGTGATAGAGGGGAATGAGTTGTTCTCACTATGTCCTCTACCTGTGCGAATATTCATACAAAACAACCAATTAGGCGAAATATTAAGGCACCGTCACTGCTTCACGATCCTACTAAATATGAAGCTAAATACATACGTGTTAAAAGATACAGTACTGATCTCAAAGCAGTCGCAAATTGAGTCTGCACATTAAACTTGCTACCATCAACCGCGAACTTATAATTTAAAGGAATCTTTCCATCGCAGTGCGCAGTGGTCATGCAGCTTGACTGGTACGCAAGGATCAAATATCGGCCGCGGCGGCCATTTTTCGAGATAGGTGAAAAGCGAACAGTTCGTCTGCTGTGTGATATCAGTACATGTGTAAAGTCATCCATCAAGGCGTCTTCAAAGCCTGAGTTCATTTGGGACATTAAGCCGGGCAAAAGGATAATAAATGCTGCAAGCGACGAGAAAAGATATAAAGCCGCACCCAACAATATGCGGCATTTATAAGTTACTTATCAGCCGAGATCGTGCATCAAGGGATGGTTCACTGACATGTGCCGCGTCGACCATTCGTCAAGGTCTTTATGCGCATTATGAGCGAGAACACATGAAGGAAGGATATCGCCGAGCTGAAGTCTTCATGCAGCTGGTGTTAAGCGCTACAGGGATACGCGGCGTTGCTATGTTCCCTTGCTCTAGGAATAGTCGTCAGAAAAAAAATACTGTGTGGCGTCACTGGAAGCTCCTCCTATGTGCACCAAAAGTATTCACAATATTGAGAACACACTGCATTTGTTTTCCGTTTTTTCAAACCTGAATTATCTGGTTGGTTTCGTAAGACGTACAGAAGATATTCGACTCAATAGTTGACAACCTCCTATTATTCACACGCCCCTTAGGTTGCTTGATGCGCTTTCTGTTGATCGTCATGATGAGGACGTTGGCCAAGAGGTAAACAGGCCTATTTCGAATGCCATTTCAATGGAATTTTTTTGTTTTCTTTTTGTCTGTCATTATTTGCTTGCGTATACTACAGGGACGCCTGCTTCTGGGAAAGAGAGCCATGGCTAGCCTTGACCGCCTAGTAAAGAGCAGAGACATTAGACTGCCAACCAAGATCCGTATAACTCGTGCTATGGTCTTTCCAGTAGTGATGTATGGATGCGAGAGTTGGACTGTGAAGAAGGCTGACCGCCGAAGAATTGACACATTTGAATTGTGGTGCTGGCGCAGACTCTTGAGAGTTCCTTGGACTGCCAGAAGATCAAAGCAGTCGATATTGTCGACCATAAACCCTGACTGCTCATTGGAAGGTCCTACAGCTAAAGATCAGCTACTTTGGTCATCTGATGAGAAGAGAGGAGTCGCTGGAGAAAGATTAGATGTTGGGAAAGGTTGAGGTTCGCCGGAGAAGGGGTAGGCAGCGAACGCGATGGTTAGATGGCATCCTCGAGGCGCTGCAGATGAAGTTATGTGATGTTAGGAAGATAGAGACCGGAAAGCGTGGCGTGGTACGGTCCATAGGGTCACGAAGAGTCGCACACGACTGAACGATTGAGCTGAACTGAACTGAACTACAGGGAAACAGTGATCGCAGGTGCTTTCACATTTTTATTGAGTGCGTACATTCTCAACATTAGAGCACCTGATTCACCGTAAAAATGCGAGAGACGCTTGATTCGGGTGACAAATATTGCGTTTATTTACAAATACCTGGTTTCTTTCGAAACATCTTTCGGGATGTGACCACTTTATTTCCATGCAGGTGGCGGTATTTGCTGGAGTCCAAGAACTGATGGAGCGCTTCCGCGCTTCGCACGATGACGGGATGGGGAGGCTACCGGTCGCCGTGTACGACATCGAGCTGGATGACCACAATGGCGCCTGCAGTTTTGCTATGAATTCGCCGCTCCTGGCAACAATAGCCGGGACAGGCTCCATCTGATGATCCAACCTCGTTCTTTTGAGATAGAATAGTCGCAGAGTTCTTTATAAATCCCATAAGGAGCATCATTGGGACATCAGATACATATGTGGAAAATCCCGTAATTCCTTCCCAACGACCGATTCCTTCTTCCTTATTCTAATTCCTTCCGCTACTTCCTAGGAGAGCTTAGATAATCGCCCCAGGCCCTTTGCCGCGCTTAAGGGTCGCTAAAGCAACGTGTCTCCCCCCCTCCCACCTCACTATACATTTTGGTAGCTCTCGGGCAACATTCCACCATCGGGTGTAAAAAATATTTGTTCTCCTGGACCGAAATTTGTAATAATATGACTGAATTAAACTCGTTTTTTGAAAGACAGTATGGGTGCGCAAAGTTATTTTCATTTCCCTTAATTGCCCACACACAACTCCGTGCCATTCATGTAGAATAGTTGCCTGCACACACATGGCATAAACCACAAAGAATATCGCTGCACTCCCTTTCCTTTGCGTTCTGAATGCCTAGAACATGTCAATGGCACTCGAGAAGGGCATGTACATGACACTGCAGGCTTTTGGCAAGCATTTCTTGAAATGCCCCATGAACCGTGCGAGCAATGCTCTTTATATTGGTTACATGCCCCGGCAGCACAAGCCATCGGCACAATATCGGTATTATACAGGCAATACACTGGTGTTATGTTGGGCCGGATATTACCAATACAGTGGTAATATTTGGACAATACATTACCGACGTAGGTACCGACGCGTTTTCGAGAATGCAGTGTAAATGCTACGCTTCTGGTACTGCTGCGCCAGGATCTGGTGTCTGCCATCAGGACAGTTCCTTTTTGTGATTAGAAAAACAGTTGATCTCCACATTCAATATCCGGAAGGTTACGAACGTGGTGCATAGTTTCACTATGTTCCTTATTAAACCGGCACAAATATGACTCTTTTGACAGGCGACAGCATTTGTGTCATTTACTACTTAGCACACAGGTCAATGACAGCTCTCACCTCTGGTGTGATGACACATTAGCAATTTTAAAGGAAATTTGGTAATACAGGAGCTTTCTGGGCAAGACGTAGGTCATTTGGTGCAATATTGTCGAAGTAGAATACAAGCACACTAAACTTTCAGAATAAAATAGGTACATTCTCGACATACTGACCTAAAGACGAAACAAAGATAATTGCACACTGATATGAACTTTATCGAATTATTTTAAGCGTTCAGCGATTATTTTTTGTGTATTGAATATCCCGGCTAGTTATCCTGTTTTTTTTTCCTACTTCCTTGCTCTTTCTTTTCTTTGCATATTTACAAAAAATATAGATGGGGTGGATATTAGTGAAGCATTTTCTCCTCCAAACTCGAAAAACATGCACGCTTACTGTAAGTTTATGTCAACATAAAATGTTTTCCCCATAATGTATTGGTGTTGCACCACGTATGATCACAAAATATTGCCGCGAGGCATTCAAAACTGTATTTGTTGTTTTTTAACAGTCGCCGGCATGCAGGCTTATCACTGATTCTGGACCCGTATCAGTTCCGTAATCTTTGTTTCTTTGTGCTCGATGTCGCAAGTCACATCTTTATCTGTTTCGTTGTAGCGCAAGATGCACCGAGATCTATCTCGAAGATTCCGGCTACTCATGTGTCTTTCCACAATGTTCCAGCCCGTGCTGGTAGCTGTTTGCGACGTTATCTAGATTGTTCTATGCAGCCTTTAAATTGAGCGTTGACGATTGTGACGGGCAGTCTGTTTGACGATCGACCAGCACGTTTGTTGCTATCGCCGCCGCCGAGTTTCTTAGTTCTTTTGCAGGCGCAAGTCAGCCAAATAAAGAGTTAATTTTAGTACAATCAAGCCTGTCTTCTTTTGGTGTCAACGGCCTTGTCACCACTACGTGACATCTGGTGGAGGTGCTGACTTTGTTCCTTCAAGTGAAGACCAAGCCGTGTTCCTGTCGCCCTGGAAGACCAGCCTACAGGTCACTGAGCTAGCCGCCGACTTCGAGGCCTACAGCCCGAGCACGGTCTGCTACCTGACCCCATTCGATCACTGAAGGCATCGACGCTGACAATGACCCAGCCTACAGCACCGGCTGTTTTTGTTCAACCCCGTGAGCCCCCATGCTTCCATGGACGACCGGACGAAGATGCAGAAGACTGGATGGACTTTTCGACCGTGTGGCAGAATTCAATGGTTAGAACGACGCCGCGAACTGTTCTGCAACTTTGTTCTGCAAGGACATGCCCGAGTTTGGTTCGAAAATCATGAGACAACTATGAAGGATTGGGAGATGTTCAAGGAAGCGTTTTTGACAGCCTTTTCAAGCATCGTTCGAAAGAGCCCAGGCCCTCCTTCAGTCAAGACTGCAACTTCCTAACGAGCCTGTCCTGGCGTACGTTGAGGAGATGAAGCGCCTCTTTCGCTGCACCGACCCGAACATGACCGAAAGTGAGTAAGTCAAATTTTTAATGCGAGGCGTTAAAAAATCGCTTTTTGCAAGTCTTGTCCGAAATCCGCCAAAACCCGGGCGGAATTTGAAACGGAGGCGTCTACTATCGAGAAGACGTTCACCACCCGGATGCGCTACTACGAGCGATCACTTCAGCCGGACTGCTCAAACCACTACCCCAGCGCATCTACAAGCGGAGAGAACCTTCGGGACCTCATCCGGGAGATCGTGCGAGAGGAGCTCCGCCGACTGATGCCATCATCGCAATAACCACAAGTGGCGACGCTCGCGGACGTCGTCCGTGAAGAAGTCCAGCAGGCGCTGGGCGTTCCTCAAGCGACGGCTGCGACTGTCCAGCACAAGAGGCAACAGCGATGAACTACGCTGCTGCATTATGTCGCCTTGCGCCCCGACGTGAGGACTTTCCGAGCCTTCGCCGCTACCATCCTTTTCCTGAAAACCGCCCCTTGGCCCCCGCTCACCAAGCCTACCAACGACCCTCAAGCCCCAGGAAGTGCGACGCCTGGAGGACAGCAAACAACCGGCCATTATGCTTCCACTGCGGTGAGGCCAGACACATTCTGCGCCACTGCCCGTACCGACGAATCGGTCTCCGTGGATTTGCAGCCGACGCTCCACGACCACGCCCAGGTGAACGACCGCAAGAGATCGATAATTATCTGCGTAGCGGTGAGATTGCGCCACCAAGCTGTCGGTTCAGGTGTCCATCGCCGTACAGGGCCCGCTTTGCATCGCCAGGCCGTAACTACGATGAAAGTGTGCGCGGAAGATCTCCAAGCCCGCGCAGGGGAAACTAAACAGAGCAACCTTTAGAGGTGAGGTTGCTCAACGGCGAAAAGACGAAGATCCTCCGCCGCCGACGACCACTAACGACGACGCAGCCATTTCACCGCCGCTCCACACGACGTCATCGACGACAACACGATCAGAGTGCAAGGAGACACCGCCGCCCAGCGAAGTAACAACGGTATGCGCCGGCCATGACCTGAAAATAACGACGGAACCGAGGTCGGACACTAAGGCCCACGTGCGATGCGAGGACGCGAACAAGTGACCTTGAAGTTGATATCGAGGGTCGCAGAGCCACTGCTTTAGTAGACACCAGAGCTGACTATTCAGTCATTAGTGGACCGTTAGCTTCTCAGCTCAGAAAAGGTACCACCGCCTGGGATGGCCCGCTGATTCGCACCGCAGGTGGCAACCTGATTACTCCATCGGGACGATGCACTGCAAGAATAACCGTAAATGGGCGGACTTACCCCACCAGCTTTGTGGTCTTGCAGCAGTGCTCCCGCGACGTGATTTTAGGCATGCACTTTCTAAATGAACAGAGGGCTATCATCGACCTGCGATCCAAGCTCATCAAGCTCTCTGCAGACAAAGCCATTCCTGCTACGACGACGTCGATGCAACACATCGCTCTAAACGTCCTCGATGAAGAATTGACCGTCCCGCCCTGATCAAGCATTGCAGTCTGCGTAGGTAGCGCAAACATCGAAACCGCTGAAGGCATCGTCGAAGTAAATATCCAATTGCTCATAGAACGAGGTGTCGGCATCGCAAGAGGCATGGCGAAATTTCGGAGAGATCAAGCTCAGGTGCTGGTAACAAACTTCTCCGAAGAATACCGGCATCTCAACAAGGGCACGACGATCGCTTTTCTCGACGAATTAGCGGATCTTAAAGATGTATTCGCCCTCCACGACCAAACGCTGGAAGACGCACCGGACCTATTCCGTCAGCCAAACATTTGACATCAACCCGGCATTGACCCACAGCACGAAAGACCAGATTATGAGTCTTCTTCGAAGTTACGCGGAGTGCTTCTCGTCGTCATTGGATGTACGACAAACACCACTGGCCAAGCATCGCATTATAACGGGCGAACACGACCGACCTCTGCGCCAGAACCCTTATCGTGTATCGCAGCGAGAACGGCAGGCCATTCGCGATCAAGTTGAGGAAATGCTGCGTGATGACGTAATCAAGCCATCGAACAGCCCCTGGGCGGCACCAGTCGTTTTGGTCAAGAAGAGAGACAGCACACTTCGCTTCTGCGTTGATTACCGCCGCTTGAATAGCATAACGAAAAAAGATGTCTACCCGCTCCCCGCATCGACGACACTCTCGACCGGTTCTGCAATGCAAGGTACTTCTCATCGATGGACCTGAAAAGCGGATATTGGCAAATTGAGGTCGACGAAAGAGATCGCGAGAAGAAAGCATTCATCACACCGGACGGCCTTTATGAGTTCAAGGTGATGCCATTTGGCCTCTGCTCCGCACCAGCCACGATTCAACGAGTAATGGACACAGTCCTGGCAGGCTTGAAGTGGCAAATTTGTTTGGTATATTTGGACGACGTTGTTGTCTTCTCGTCAAACTTTGAAGACCACCTAAAACGACTAAATACAGTTCTGGGAGCCATAAAGTCATCGGGACTAACACTAAAAGCAGAGAAGTGCCACTTCGCCTACAAAGAACTGCGGTACCTAGGTCACGTCGTTAGCAAGGACGGTATTCGCCCAGACCCGGAAAAAACAGCTGCATTCACAATTCCCGCCAACTGCCGACAAGAAAGCTATGCGCCGATTCCTTGGGCTGTGCGCTTATTATCGATGATTTGTCAGAAACTTTTTGCGGGTCGCCGAACCGTTTACGCAGCTTACAAAGGCTGACGTACCTTTTAAAAGGGAAGCGCCGCAAGGAGAAGTCTTCGACGAACTTAAGCGCCGCCTGCAATGTCCCCCTGTACTTGGCCACTTCGATGAAAACGCCGAGACCGAAATTCACACTGATGCGAGCAGTGTGGGCCTAGGAGCCGTTCTCGTTCAGAAGAGTGCCGGAGAGGAGAACGTAATCGCCTACGCTAGCAGGTCCCTAACAAAAGCCGAAGACAATTACTGACGACCGAGAAGGAGTGCCTTGCGATCATCTGGGCCACTTCGAAGTTTCGTCCATACCTATACGGCCGACCATTCAAGGTGGTAAGCGACCATCACGCGCTCTGCTGACTGGCTAATTTGAAAGATCCCTCCGGCCGCCTTGCCAGATGGAGCCTACGACTTCAAGAATTTGACATGACTGTAGTCTATAAGTCGGGCCGGAAGCATTCCGACGCAGACTGCTTATCCCGCGATCCCGTCGACGCTCCCCCGAAGGACGATGACGACGACGCCTTTTTATGACCGGTAAGCGCCAGCAGTTTCGCAGAACAACAGCGATCAGACCCTGAGCTGAAAGCGCCAGCCGATTACTTGGAAGGAAAGACAGCTTCCCCTCCTGTTGTGTTCAGGCGACATTTATCATCGTTCGCGTTAAGCAATAGCCTTCTCGTGAAGAAAAACTTCGCACCCAACAAGACCGCGCAGCTTCTCGTAGTGCCTAAAACCCTCCGGCAAGAAATTCTGCAGGCGTTGCACGATGAGCCCACAGCAGGCCATCTCGGATTTGCTCGCACGTTGCATCGAATCCAGGAGAAGTACTACTGGCCGCGACTGCCTGCCGAAGTTGCCCACTACGTGTCGTGAGTGCCAACGACGCAAGACGCCGCCGATCAGACCAGCAGGACTACTAAACCCGATTCCGCCCCCAATCATGCCCTTTAAACAAATTGGGATGGATCTCCTTGGCCCCTTCCCATCTTCGTCTATGGGTAACAAGTGGATCATCGTGGCCACTGACTACCTTACTCGTTACGCCGAAGCAAAAGCACCACCCAATGGTACCGCGGCAGATGTCGCCAAATTGTTTGTCGAACAAATTCTCTTGCGACACGGCGCCCCAGAAGTACTCATCACGGACAGGGGAACGGCGTTTACGGCAGAGTTGACGCAAGCCATCCTGGAATACAGTCACACAAGCCATCGACGAACAACTGCGTACCACTCCCAGACCAATGGCCTTACGGAGCGCCTGAACAAAACGATCGCGGACATGATCGCCATGTATGTACGTCGACGCTGAACACAAGACCTGGGATGGAAACTTGCCGTACGGGATCTTCGCGTATAACACGGCCGTCCAGGAGACGACCAGAGCAACCCCGTCCAAGCTTGTGTACGGTAGGGAGCCCACGACGACGCTCGACGCAATGCTACCGCACGTAACCAACGAGGACAACCTCGACGTCGCCGCCTACCCGCAGCATGCAGATGAAGCCCGACGACTCGCACGGCTGCGTATTTAAGACCAACAGCGTACCGACAGCCGACGATACAATTTACGACGACGCGACGCAGAGTAGATTCCAGGAAACCAAGTGTGGGTTTGGACACCAATTCGCCGTCGCGGATTAAGTGAAAAGTTGTTGCGTCGATACTTTGGGCCATACAGAATCCTTCGACGCGTCGGACCACTGGACTATGAAGTCATTCCCGACGGAACGTCAGCATCGCAACGGCGACGCGCACGCCCAGAAATTGTACATGTTGTACGACTGAAGCCATATTACGCGCGTTAAAGAATCTGTGGTGTTTACACTTTGCAGTGTTTATGTATAAGTTTCTTTGTTTTGGAACATCGAGGCGATGTTTTTTAAGGGGGGAGTACTGCTGCGAGGCCTTCAAAACTGTATTTGTTGTTTTTTAACAGTCGCCGGCATGCAGGCTTATCACTCTGATTCTGGACCGCGTATCAGTTCCGTAATTGTTTTTGTTAGTGCTCGATGTCGCAAGTCACATCTTTATCAGTTTCGTTGTAGCGCAAGACGCACCGAGATCTATCTCGAAGATTCCGGCCACTCGTGTGTCTTTCCATAATGTTCCAGCCCATGCTGGTAGCTGTTTGCGACGTTATCTAGATTGTTCTGTGCAGCCTTTAAATTGAGCGTTGACGAGTGTGGCGGGCAGTCTGTTTGACGATCGACCAGCACGTTTGTTGCTATCGCCGCCGCCGAGTTTCTTAGTTCTTTTGCGGGCGCAAGTCAGCCCACTAAAGAGTTAATTTCAGTACCATCAAGCCTGTCTCTTCTTTTGGTGTCAACGGCCTTGTCACCACTACGTGACAATATTAAAAATGAGTGTTCCTCCAAGTTGAAATCAAGCGAAAATTGCTGGTATTTATGTGAAGTGCCATATACTGGTTTTAATTTTGCCTACCTTTCCTACGTTACCTATTTTTCTTTAAAGTAAGTTTAAAACCCCAAAACTTTGAATATCAATGTTGCCAAGTGCCATAAAATAGTGCGACCAAGGTCGCTTCGGCAATGTAGGCTCCGCAGAGAGTTTTTACTGGCCAGGTCCGCGATGTTTAAAAAACACCAGCTAATTAAACCATCTGCACTTGCAAATGAGCCCCAGTTGTGCGCTCTCAATCGTGGCTTGGTGAAGCGCAACGCTACCCGCAAAAATGCATTTCGTTGCTTCTTGTGCACCAAAGCCAATCTCTGTCTTGAGCAGCAAAGATCGAGCCCGATAGCGCTACACCAAGCCACAGCTGGGAGTGCGCAATTGGAGCTCATTAGGCAGTGCAGATGGCACTGCCATGTGGTGTCTTTAAATGCCGGATTTTTTCTGATAGATAAATAGGGCTATCCCAAGGCAACCTCAACGGTGTCACCTGGAACGTATCACGTTCATTGCATTCAATAACTATCTTATTTATGGGAAGCGAAATAAGCTCCTTTGTAAGCCCTCTATAGGCGTTTTGCCCGTTCCTTTTCTATTCATGCAGTTCAATCAAAATCTCATCAATAGATGAAACATGTTACTTAACCGTTTCCGATTACAGTGCCAGCGATGCTGTACTTTTCGTTACCAGTTTGGAGGTCCGAGAAGTACGCATTTCTTCCCCAAATTTTCCCCTCCTGCACGTTACCAGGGTAATTTATATTACGCTAGAGCGATCGGAAAATTGGGGATAGAGACCTGCCTGATCAGTCGCTGGCTGGCGCACCCATAAGAGTCGGGAAAGAAACTTATTGCAATAAACAGAAAACAGCGTCCACATTCCATCAATAATATTAACACGGTACGTGGCAGAGGACCGAAGACATATATAATAGAGTTCTGTATAGCCAGGCCACTTTTTCTTTTCTTTGACGTTTTTTGTGTATTTGCTTCATGTTTGAAACGCATGTACTTTTTGTTCGTGTCTCGCAAAAGACTGATGTTGATCCCATGTACCCACCCCCTCTTTAACGCCGAAACACTTCGAGGGTAAATGAATCAGTAAACAAATTGAATACGTAATATGACAACAAAAAGAAATAGAAGCGATATTCAGAATTAAAAATCACAAATTTCAGGATGCGAGTATCAGTGAGTGGAAGGGAAAGTGCTTTGGCGTATTGGGTCATCGCCAAGAAATCACTGCGCGCACACACACATACACTGTCGATTCCAAGTCGTCCTCGCGACTGCTGCAAACGACAGAAAAGGCAAGCACTCTGTTTAGCAGGACAGGTGATTTCACCGATAATCAGAGGTGTGAGAAAACTGTGGCTTGAGCCGCAGTTGAACTTTAAGTCAGCTGCGGCTCAACTTTAAGTCACGGTTGGCAGTTTGGAGGAAGTCAAGGAAAAGCTAGGCTCAGTTCTGTCATAGCCCATACTGTCAATGCCGCTCAGGGAAGCCCTAGAGAGCCGGCCGCCACAGCGTAAGCAGCGATGAGCTGCTGACCATAGAAGCCCGCGTCAAGGCATGCTTAGGGTTTGTCATACTCCAAAAAGGCGCTGAGGGCGGGAGCAGGGGAACAAGATTCCGAGCTATGGGGACAGTCGCAAGAGCGGCGGAGTGCAGACAGGTTTGTCGTCTAAACGTGCATAGGGCACAGATGCCGGTGGGATCATGATAGCATCGCACAACCAGCGAAGGCGCGTTGCACAAAGGAACACTTGGCCACACTAAGACTTAATCAACAGCAGTCATGCGATGAAGTTGATGAGCGCAGGGCAATCAAGATGCTAAGATAAATGGCCAACAAAAGCAGGACCATTCACGCTGGCCAGAGCAGAACAAGTGACGTTCACTGCAACACTTCAATGTCGCAGGGGAAACTGGGAGAATCTCCATGTGTACCCTGCGCCGATGCAACTATAGCCCCGTTAGCCCCCTGACAACCCTGCTCTGTTTCCACCCACGTTTCCCAGCATAACGAATCAGAGGCTCAGAAATACGAAAGTTTCGCACCAAAACGTTAGACCTTAAACAGCCGGCTAGTTTCACTTTCGCCGATGGTCAAATTTTCCGTACCACTGCCTTACAACGGTCGCTTTTCTTGCGGTCGTTGCGTCAATGGGATTGAGCCACCGATCTTCCCTCCTCTAGATGACAAAATTGACAAACGCGCCTAAGAAATCACATCGCTGCTATATGGCACAAATTACATTTTATAGTGCTATGTCTGTCATTTCGGCTTAGTGCCATTCCTTGGTTCTTTATATTGATGAAGGGTAATCCAAACGTTTTCATGGAAAGGAGAGAGTAAAAAAAATTGAGTCGTGAGTGGAGCAGAAAAGAACAAATAGATAACGCATTGTCTTGCTTTTGTGATTACTTTATGGTACTGCTAAGAAATGTTGATTGTCCCATTATACGTACACCGTGAAGCAGCATCAGTTCATTTTAACTGCTTTTTTTTATTCGTTCTATGCGAGAGACAGTTGCATCCTTCTTGCCGTAACGGAGACTATCATGTGCACCGCAATTTTATTTCAAAGTGAATACAGCACAGATCGGATCGTCTCTTTCGTGTCCTTGGATCATTTCTGAGCTAGTTATGTACGTACCTGCGTGTTTAACGACTAGAGAGCTGGAAATTGTTGCTACTGTGCGCATGCTACTCGTCCGAGATTTGGCACAGCTCCCGCAATTTCTCACCTAGCTGCGGAGTGTCATTCTCTGCATGTATTTTGCGGAAAATTGCGGTGCAGATTTTTTTTATTTGCGCAAATATTTCAGTCTCTAGCTGGCATGAAGCCGGCACATTCGTGCACGTTTAACAGCGTTGTGATTGTTTGATTATGACGCAAAAATTAGGTCATGATTGAGTCATTTACACACTTTCCGCTTCCTTTAGCGTCCAATTTGAAATTTCAAAGATATTGTTACGGGGAATATTCACAGTACGACAGCTGTCCACACCACTGAGGATGATCACAGCACAGCACACGCACAGCACAGTCCAGATCAGCACTCGTCTGCGTCTTCTTCCTCTGGGAGTCTGTCGCACTTCTTTGTCCTCAGCATGACCAGCGAATGCCGCTCAGTAACACTACCCCCCTCAGGAAAAGCACAGTCCCGGTCCGTTCTACGTTAGGGGAACAGAACGTGCATAATAAGGTTTCACACGGGAAACATGCACTATTTAAGAGGATCACGCTCTGGACGACGATTTCGGAGACACAGATTCAACTTCGTATTTGACGTCGGTCACGGGGCGCAAAACTCGGTAAGGGCCTGTGTAACGGGGCAAAAGTTTTTCACACAAGCCCACGCGACGGCACGGGAGCCATAGCAATAAGAGTGACCCAGGAGTGTAGTGAAGATCACCGTGGCGACTATTGTACCGGAACTTTTAAGAGTCTTGGGATGCAGAGAGCCTGGCATGAGCTATCCGGCGGGCATCATGAGCGCGGGCTACGGCATCCCTGGCGTAAGTACTGGTGGCGTCTGCCGCGGGTAGTGAGGTGTCGAAGGGCAGTAACGGGTGTCGGCCAAATAACAGATAGAATGGAGAGTATCCAGTGGAATAATGGACTGATGAATTGTAGGCGAGTGTCACAAAGGGTAGATGAACGTCTCAATCACGGTGGTCGTCAGACACATCTACAGCATGTATGTGAGGGTACGGTTTAGCTGTTCCGTGAGGCCGTTGGTCTGTGGATGATAGGCTGTGGTGAATTTGTGGCGGACGGAGCACGAACGGAGAATTTCGTCAACCACTCGCGACTGGAAGCAGCGGCCACGGTGCGGGAGAATCACGTTTTCTAGGAGGAAATCAGCGACGTCTTAGGCGCAGCTGGTCGGGATTGCTCGGGTAATAGCATACCGCGTAGCATAATTGGTGGCGACGGTGACCCATTTGTTCCCTGAGACGGAAACTAGAAAGGGCTCAAAAAGGTCGGCACCTACACGGAAAAACGGGTCAGTGGGTATGGGGATCGGACCAGTAGAAACGTCGGCGCAGGCGGTCGTGTGTGCGAGAGACACCTAGGTGGCCAGCCGTGGAGCATTATGGAACTGGTCAAGGATGGTGGAACGCATATTCAGATATGTGGCGCAAAAAACACAAACACAGGAGAAGATACACAACACACGCGCACTACTACCAACTGTAATTAGAATTTGAAAACACTTCCTCTTCACCACGCCTCCTCTTCTACACTCAGGCACATTACACCGTCCTCTTCTTCTCATCTTCCTCTTCTTTGCCAAGGGGATAATGGCACTCTCTTCCTCGCAGACCTTAAAGGGCAACTCCGGAGGTTTTTTGACATTTGAATATTCTAATAAAAATTTTACTGTATATTCTCCTCTCCGTCCTGACGCATTCTACAAAATTTGGGCGCCGTACGATAATCCATTCGCGCGCAACACGACTTTAAAATATGCTGTTTTCATGGCTTAAGTTGAGACTATTTCTGCCGGCAACACTGAGTTTCCGACGTCACAAACAGTATACCGGCGTTACTGTCCACTTCCCGCATGATTATGAAATTGTGAGACTTATATTGAAATACCTCAGATATTTTATGCAATGCTTCATGATTTCCGTACGTTAGTTTCACCATCCAATGCACGTACGAGTGTTTTTCTAATAGTGAGTGTGACGTCACCATTTCGTCACCTGGGACGTCGTTTCTGGCCGAGAAAGCAGTTTCGGTTTCGATTTGCTGTTTTTCGTTTTTTAAAAATACTTCTAATTGGAATTTCGAAAAACGGTTTTTGTGTTGGAGTCCGGATGGGCCGAGGAATGTAATTCAATGAAAAACAAAAAATGATGGAAAAACCACTGGAGTTGACCTTTAACATCGTCCAAACATGGTATTCACCAATCTCATCTTCCTCTTCTTTATCAGGGGGAAAGTGGCACTTTCTTCCTCACAGACCATATACCTCTTCCAAACATTATAGTCAAAAATTCCCACTGTCTTGTTACCGCACACCTCTGCTTTGCCCAGTAACTCATACCACGCTGGACAAGCAAATATCACCACATTGTCACATAGTCTTACACTAAACACCACCGCCACATATATCCAGTAGGTCATGTCCATCCACACCACACAACTTGTCTCCAAGAATAACAACTTTAGGCCAAGAATAACAGCTTGAGGCCCGATAGTAATCTCGTTCTTTGCATTACTCAGGAGGTTTGCTCAATAAAATTAAATTCTTTTCTACGTAAACTCAACGAAGCTTCACTAATGCATCTCTCTTCTTTCTTCTGTATCCAATACGCCTCTAAAATTTCGCGTGCCATCTTACCCCGACTCTTGCCTAAAATGTTTAGCCTGCTAAAGAACGGCTCACACTTGCACTTTTGGCAGTGCAAGGCTAAATTTGATCCTTTGCCATTTTCTATGGACTTCTCGTGTTCCCTCATTCTATCATTAACACATCTTCCTGTTTGCCCAATATATACTTCACCGCACGTCAGAGGAACCTCATAAATCACTCCCACCCAGCATCCAATAAAACTCTTAACATGCTTCTTATCGCATTTGCCTTTCTTTTTCCTCCCTATTAATGCACATAACCCACCCAGTTTTTTGGGGGCAGAAAACACAACTGGCACCTCGAACCTACCAGCCACCTTTTTCAGGCAGTGTGCACCTCTATGTATATAGGAAATCACTTGTGGTCGTTTATTTCTCAACTTATCTGGCGATCTTCTTTTCCCTTTCATTTTCTGAAGCAAAGACACTGCCACCCCATATATAATCATAACCGGGAAACCAGCCACCTGAAGCCTTTGTAATTGATTATTGAAGCTTTCCTCTGCCATATGTACACATGATTTTAACAAGGCCGACTCCAAACAAAGGGAAGCTATCCCTCTTTTTATAGTCTTAGAATGGGCTGATTCATATGGAAGTAGCTCTTTTTTAGCCCTGGGAAAATATTTCCAACACACTTCCCCATTACAAATTTTCATATTTAAATCAAGAAACTGCAATTTGTTATCGACCGGTAGCTCATGAGTAAAAGTAAGCCCTTTTCCTTGTAGCTTAAAAATAGAAAGAACACTTTCCACACTTAGACTCACTGCAGAGCCCTTATACACAATGACTAAGAAATCGTCAACATATCTAAATATTTTAAAACCTGATCCATTAAGGGATGTATAAATTGCTCTGTCAACACAGGATAAAACGACGTTACATAGAACTGGGGCAACACATGACCCTATACAAATGCCCCTTCTCTGCACATACAAATCAGACCCAAACGACACAACAGTGGACTTAAGGTAAAACTCGAGTAGGGCTAGAAAATTGTCCACATTGACACCAGCAGAGTTCTGAAAGTCTATAGTCCCATTACTTTCAATGCATTCCCGCACCGTTTCAAACAATTCTAAATGTGGCACCGAATAGAACAATCCTCTACATCAATAGAAAAAAAGTACCCAAGATTGGTTTGATCTTTTAAAAAATTGATCACTTCAAAAGAATTCTTAGTAGCAAAGGCATCATGAACCTCAAAACCTTTTAAATGTTTAAGAAGATACCGGCTGATCTGCTGCTGCCACGCATCAAGTTCAGACACAATACATCTGAAAGGCGAGTCCGGTTTATGAGTCTTAACAGTGAAGAACACATCCAAACAGGCCTTCTTGCATTCACTGATCCCCTTTGCCAACCTGGTTAACTTCATATCATTACATAACGCAATAGCTCTTGTTCTGCAAACTTTCTTCTTCACTTTAACAAAATTTTTCTCTGCAATTGTTGCCTTCTCTTCAAAGAGTCCCGCCGGTATCACAGCAAAACCCCATTCTTTGTCCGTTTGAAGTAATCGAAGATTATTCCTTTCAAAAAACTTCACCACTTCCGCAGTACATCCCTTTGGTACCTTGTCCTTGTTCCAAGACGTCCTCGTAATACTATCAAGCCCATCCAGTAAGCATCGGTCCCGATCTTCACCAGCTTTATCCGCTATCTTTCTGGTCAAGGACAGAAGCTCACAAGCTGGAATTTTGGGCGGCACACTATATTTCGGGCCCTTCTTTAGGGTATCAGCGACTTTTTCTGGAATAGCGATATCCCCCAAAACAACCAACTGCCTAGGCTTTCCAGTATGCTTTTCCATTTTTCTTGGCAACAAGGCCACATATCGTAGCCACAAAAACTCTGTTGTCTGGTTCACTAGACGCCATGTTTCCTTCAATTTTCTTTCCGCAACCCACACAGAGTGTATTGTGTAACATATAATACGAATCCAGTCGTTCAACATCCGAATTTGCCTCCATAACTTTGATTTCAAAATTCGGCAAATCCTCTTAACATGACCAACAGACGGCTGAATTACACCGAAAAAACCACTCACTTCAGCTGGAACCAACCCTTTCGCAAACAGAAGGAGATGCAACTTGCCCGGCATGTCGAAGAAGCAATCCGAGAGATGAGCACATGTACCTGAGCGTAGTTAGGATGAGAACACATAAAAGAGCCCACAGTACAAGAAAGGAATCTCAAAATAACGAATCGGTGCGGGAATGCATTGAAAGTAATGGGACTATAGAATTTCAGAACTCTGCTGGTGTCAATGTGGACAATTTTCTAGCCCTACTCGAGTTTTACCATGAGTCCACTGTTGTGTCGTTTGGGTCTGATTTGTAAGTGCAGAGAAGGGGCATTTGTATAGGGTCATGTGTTGCCCCAGTTCTATGTAACATCTTTTTATCCTGTGTTGACAGAGCAATTTATACATCCCTTAATGGATCAGATTTTAAAATATTTAGATATGTTGACGATTTCTTAGTCATTGTGGATAAGGGCTCTGCAGTGAGTCTAAGTGTGGAAAGTGTGCTTTCTTTTTTAAGCTACAAGGAAAAGGGCTTACTTTTACTCATGAGCTACCGGTCGATAACAAATTGCAGTTTCTTGATTTAAATATGAAAATTTGTAATGGGGAAGTGTGTTGGAAATATTTTCCCAGGGCTAAAAAAGAGCTACTTCCATATGAATCAGCCCATTCTAAGACTATAAAAAGAGGGATAGCTTCCCTTTGTTTGCAGTCGGCTTTGTTAAAATCATGTGTACATATGGCAGAGGAAAGCTTCAATAATCAATTACAAAGGCTTCAGGTGGCTGGTTTCCCGGTTATGACTATATGTGGGGTGGCAGAGTCTTTGCTTCAGAAAATGAAAGGGAAAAGAAGATCGCCAGATTAGTTGAGAAATAAACGACCACAAGTGATTCCCTATATACATAGAGGTGCACACTGCCTGAAAAAGGTGGCTGGTAGGTTTGAGGTGCTAGTTGTGTTTTCTGCCCCCAACAAACTGGGTGGGTTATGTGCCTTAATAGGGAGGAAAAAGAAAGGCCAATGCGATAAGAAGCATGTTAAGAGTTTTATTGGATGTCGGGTGGGAGTGATTTATGCGGTTCCTCTGACGTGCGGTAAAGTATATATTGGGCAAACAGGAAGATGTGTTAATGATAGAATGAGGGAACACGAGAAGTCCATAGAAAATGGCAAAGGATCAAATTTAGCCTTGCACTGCCAAAAGTGCAAGTGTGAGCCGTTCTTTAGCAGGCTAAACGTTTTAGGCAAGAGTCGGGATAAGATGGCACGCGAAATTTTAGAGGCGTATTGGATACAGAAGAAAGAAGAGAGATGCATTAGTGAAGCTTCGTTGAGTTTACGTAGAAAAGAATTTAATTTTATTGAGCAAACCTCCTGAGTAATGCAAAGAATGAGATTACTATCGGGCCTCAAGCTGTTATTCTTGGCCTAAAGTTGTTATTCTTGGACACAAGTTATGTGGTGTGGATGGACATGACCTACTGGATATATGTGGCGGTGGTGTTTAGTGTAAGACTATGTGACAATGTGGTGATATTTGCTTGTCCAGCGTGGTATGAGTTATTGGGCAAAGCAGAGGTGTGCGGTAACAAGACAGTGAGAATTTGTGACTATAATGTTTGGTAGAGGTATATGGTCTTTGAGGAAGAGAGTGCCATTATCCCCTTGGCGAAGAAGAGGAAGATGAGAAGAAGAGGAAAGTGTAATGTGCCTGAGTGTAGAAGAGGAGGCGTGGTGAAGAGGAAGTGTTTTCAAATTCTAATTACAGTTGGTAGTAGTGCGCGAGTGTTGTGTATCTTCTCCTGTGTTTGTGTTTTTTGCGCCACATATCTGAATATGATCCAGCACCAACTAGCCCCTCAAGCCGTTATTTTTATGGTGGAACGCAGATGTTTAGGAACGACGAGCAAAAGGTTTGCGCCGTCTAGTCACATATTTCGCCGGTATAGGGTGTTCTCTTGGAGTACAATAAGGCAAGAGATGGATCAGGGCGGTCGCGGGTCAGACGGAGGATAATAGAATGGAGCAAAGGAACAGCACAGCCCAGATCAGCACTGGTCTGCGTCTTCTTCTTCTGGGAGTCTGGCGCACTGCTTTATTCTCAGCACGACCAGCGAATACCGCTCAGTAACAATATATTCGCCTGGATTCATTCCTAGCAAATCTTGTTGATATCTGTTGACGCATATTTGCTTTCTTGGGAATTTAGTAAATATAATAGCCCCTGGTAGCCTACCAGAAAGAGAAAAATCTGCAGCCAGCAGTTTGTGAAGGGCGAAAAATCAAATGACCAGAGGAGCCTATCGTACCTGCCAACAATAGTTCCGATTGATCACGAATGCATAACCCCAGGAACATGTGAAAGGTATCAAGGATAAATCTATTATTTTTAGTGGCAACATGAATAGAAACATAGATCGCACCACGTTTCACGCATATTATGTATGTATGTATGTATGTATGTATGTATGTATGTATGTATGTATGTATGTATGTATGTTGGTTGGTTTGGTTGGTTTGTGGGGTTTAACGTCCCAAAGCAACTCAGGCTATGAGGGACGCCGTAGTGGAGGACTCCGGAAATTTCGACCACCTGGGGTTCTTTAACGTGCACTGACATCGCACAGCACACGGACGCCTTGCTTTTCGCCTCCACCGAAAAGCTGCCGCCGAGGCCGGGATTCGATCCCGCGTCCTTGGGAACAGTAGTCGAGCGTCGTAACCACTGCGCCACCCCGGCGGGGTGTATGTATGTATGTATGTATGTATGTATGTATGTATGTATGTATGTATGTATGTATGTATGTATGTATGTATGTATGTATGTATGTATGTATGTATGTATGTATGTATGTATGTATGTATGTATGTATGTATGTATGTATGTATGTATGTATGTATGTATGTCATTTTTAAGATGCCGGCAAACAACGGTTTAAAGCGTCGTGACGCTGGCCAAGCATCGACCCGGGGTTATGCCCTACTCTGCCTTACCTCATTTTGGCCTGTTTGTGGTGGGTTTTTAGGCATGTGATTTTCGAGCGCATCCCGGGCCTGCTGACCGCGAATAGTTGAATGTCTTTGTGCAGTGCACAGCACTTTGAAGTTCCAGCGGCTATGCCTTGCATGCAGCTTCGGTCGGGAACCTGGCACAGTCTCACATGATGTGTCATTGGTCCTCCGGATACATTTGACATATACTGCACATATAACTCGTGTATATGCCTGGGTGGAGAATGTGTAGCACTGCCGCGGCGAGGAGAGACCCGGTTTGTATTTTCCTTAGGATGACCGCCTCCTCCCAACTAAGTGCTGGATTAGGCGGCGGCATTGTACGACGAGCTAGGAGGTAAAACTTAGTCACATCCTCGCAGCTGGTCATTCGGTCCTTTGTTTCGAACCACCTTTAGGAACGGTCACTCTCAGGGGCGCGGAAGGTAAGCGCCCGCGCCGCATTCTCGTTGTAAGTCGGTAAGGATGCACAATATCCCGCGTGTGCCGGCTACCACTTGATGCGGATACTGTTGCCGCGGTCTTGGAGCTGTAGCTTATATATGATAGTGGCCGCCGGCGCGCACACTAGCCCCTTGGCAAAGTTGCGCACAGCGTTCCTCGAATAGCATTCAATGGTTTAGGAACTCTTTGTGCATGTGCGTGTTTACACAGACGATGCGCGAGCCATGAAGCATTTCTAGTGTGTGCATGCTACTCATTGTAGACTTTGGACAGCTGGCTGAAAGGTTGTCAGTTATAGAATATCGTCTGGTTCGTTCACTTGCTGAATGGGCTTACTGCAGCTCTTTTATTTCTGGAAATATCGCTTTTTCTAACATGCAGGACGTTAGAACATTACCACACGTCTAACATATTTTCGATGGTTGGGTGCTAACTCTATCTCCCGACTAGAACTTTTACTTAAGTTCATTAACCTTCCCTTTTGTATCTAAATAAGAAGCTTTTGTCCGGAAAGTTATTTGGCAGTTGTGATATTTTATTCGCCGGGACTTCTTTCGTAACTTGTAGCTCCTGAAGCCTGTTGAACACACGTTTCAATTGCTTTCAAATTTAGTAAAAATGAGAGTTCGTGGAACCCAACAGACGACAGTCTGCAGCCAGAGTTTAGCTATTGACGACGAGTAAAGTGACCCGAAGAACCGACCATGCCTACCCACAATATTTCAACGGCTTAAAAGCGGTGTACCGGTAGAATATGTATGAAGTAACATGTGTAAAGTTATCTTTGGGGTTTTCCAGCATTCATTTCAACCCAGTAATGGAAGTTAGATGACTATGGCACAGGGTCTTCAAATGAAACGTTTCACCTGTTATAGATGAGGCAAACATCAGCGATGCTAGCCATAAAACAAACATGCATTTGAAACGCAAACTTTAGCATGAATGTTTAAAAGGTCCAACAGTCACTGAATGTTCCACAGCTGTCTTCTTGTTTCATACCAGGCCCTACTTGCGATATATACAGCTGCCCAAATCTTTAACTGTCGTGCGCGATGGCCGCATTTTTCCGGCTACTGCGTGTCAGGCCGGATAACATTTGCCGTGAAGATGAAGATTAAGCAATGGTTTGATGAGTCCCTGCTTATACTCCACTTTTTTCCAGATTACCTCTTCTGTAAGACTCAGAATCACATAAAGTGCGGCCGTCACGCACGCCAGGTAGAGATTCGGGTGGCTGTACAAGTTACTTGTGTAGTCATCGCGAAATCTCGAGATAAATAGCTAGCGTTAGGACATGAAAACGTCAAAAGGTGCTTCTCAAGAGCCGAAATTGCTACACTCGCTTCTTAAGCTTACATTCAAAAGCAGTTATAGATAATGCCACAATCATCGTGTTCGATTTTAATCTGCCGTCGTAGGGTCCAGCTATGCGGACCTCTCTTACTACAGCATCCAATGGAGGTCGAGAGGGGACAGCATGTTGGGAGGCAGTCGCACCAAAAGCTAGCGCTACTTAAAACGGCCATGATCTGAGATACAAAGTATGAGCTCTCGCTATTTCAACGACACGTTATAGTTGTGTCGAATTCAATAAAGATGATACAAATTATTAAGGCGAAAGCCTGTAATGGCTCATGCTGTCGAGGACAAAATGTGTCATGCTTTTGCGGCGTTCTGATTGGCTGAGGGGGGATGACGTCATAGAGGTCTCGACTAATGACAGAGCACCATCACAGCATGCGCGCATGCGTGCCTTATATGGCGAAATGTCAAATATTGACCAATTACTAATCAATGAAATAATTGTTTAATTACCAATTGATGACATTTAAATGATTTAATTATCCATTTAGTAATTTAATAACTGCTTAAGCAATTCATCACATACATGATTGCTAATTAGTTCATTAAATAATTATAACCAGTTGCATAGCGTAGTTGCGCAGCCTTTCGCCTTTCACTACTTTAGCCGCTGAAGTCCCTCGTAATTTTTTATCCGATTAGTCCAGCACGTTTTCTCTACATAAGCGTGCCGCCACCTATCAACGGCAGCTTGATCGGGCGCGCGAAATATCACCAGGAAAACTCACTGAACTTATCAGTTCTTCTCCAAGCACAATTTGCAAGCGTAGGTGTTGATTTTTAAACGCAAAAAGAGGAATGGTGCTCATGATAAACTTTACGGCGTAGCTGGTCTTAGGGACTCTTGCTTGTGAGAATCATTTCTCGAGAACGAAGAAAGTCCGACTGCGACTCTGGACATAAGTGGACATAAGTCCACTTTGGAGCAATTCAATCCGTTTTCGGACGCTGTCGCCATGTAAATAGTCTCCATGCATGCGCACAAACGACACATCACATATGCAATCTTCTGCCGCGCTTGCTGCAGCAATAGAGAAGCCAGGGGCTGCGCCCCGCCTCTGCTTCCCGCAGCCGCCGATAGGTGGCTTTCTGTGGCGCCCCAACTAGAGTCACTGTATAATTTTCAGAGTATCGCATTCGTTTTCCCCGCGCCGCCGCTCGCCTACTGGCTGATCCGCGTCATTTGACTTCCGCGTCGCCATATCCCTTCCAAGGGCGTGCGCGGAATACGTGTCTTGCACGGGAGTTCCTCTTTTTCGATCGTTTCTCGCAATGTACACGAGATAAATTCTGCTGTGCCTCTGGTGCGGCACCATGGGCCTGAGTCTAGAATTGCGTTTTCTCTGTGCCTGAACGAAAAGAGTGATCTGGACCAGTGGTAGGTGTGGCTTCACAGAACCGACCAGGAAAAATTCGTGCCATCAATAAACGCCTTGTGTGAAATACGCTGATTCATTGGTTTGAAATTTTGTTCGTTTAGCCGCCGAAGAAGCGCACAAAGCATTCACCGTGAACATGATTCGCCTAATGGCAACATGTGTTTACCTTCCAATGCCGTGTGCTGGACGTGCGCAGCAATATGTAGCGTCCATTTTACTTGCGGAAGTGTGCAAAAGCTACCCTCAAATTATGGTAAATATCCAGCCAGACGGCCAGAAGGAACTCAGGTGTTGGAAATTTCCGGAGCTCTTTTTACGGTGTCTCATTGTATGAGACGCTTCGGAACGTTAAACCCCATAAACTAAACCAACAAACCATAGTTGTTGTGTGTTCGCAGCTGGTAACTTTTGGCAAATGTGTGTCAACCAGAGATGCCATTAATGTGCGATGTCATTTTAATTTTGAAGGCAGTCAATGAGCGACGTTCTAGCAAACGGGCGGCACGGGAGTATGCCGATAAAATAACAGATACCATTACACAATGAAAAGTACAATATTCACAACCGCGCGATGATAGCAATGATATAGTAGGCCTTTTTTTTCAGTTGAATATGGGTGCGACCAGCGCGTTACTTTTCCTTCACCTAATGACAGCGCCGCAAAAGAATTAAGTTCACGCAAAACAATATGCTTCAACACAGCCTGCTTGGCGTCCTTGGAGCAGCGACGGCGATACTAAATTGTATGTTAGTCTATTTGCGCATTCTCGGTGAGGCTGCTGCTCCACTTTGTGCTGCTTATACAAAGCGACTCAACGTGTCAGAGCGCAATAAACTCTGCAACTCGCCTTCCGTGTCTTTACCGCGTCTGGCTCAGTGACGCCAGTGGAAGCATTCTTAACAATATACACATACGTTCCTGTGATCTTCGGAGACATGCTATTTCGCAATTCGTCAGTTTATAATGTTGCAACATATGTAACACCGCTGCACTGCGCGTACTATTCACGAGCTGATCCAAATAGCCGGCGATTTACAAGAGCAGGCGCCCTGAAGTGTTCGCCGGTTCCCCCACACACTTCATCTTTCCCATCGATTGCGGACTAATGTAATAAAGTTAGTGACCACATAATCACTGGTGGTACTGTTTTGAATAAGCATACCAAAATCTTTCAGTTTTGCTACCTTCAAAACATGTTAGAAGATTACGAATGTGGTCACTCGCCATTAAGACGGCGGCTGGATCCGGCGATCTGGAAGGAAAATGGCGCCCACGGACACCTTTGCGGTTCTCTGAAAATTTTCCAGTGAATCTAGCCCCAACAGGCGACGCACCGGGCGTATAATTAACAGTAGTAAGGTTGAAAGATGGGTAAGTTGAATCTTATTCATATTGGCAGTAGCGCAAAAAGCGTGGACCAAGAGTACGAAGTCCCTTGCTTCTGCTCTTTATCTTAGTTAATAAGTACCCCAACTAACTGTATCGTGCACTACACTCTTCTCGATGCTGTCACATTTGTTTTGTTCTCTTTTTAGTTTCATAATATGGTTATTTATTCTGTGATTTCCAATAAAAGTTTAGTAAACAAAAAGCGCTCGTGCTGTGTTCTTCCACTCTTTCATCTCGGATTTTGCGCTACCTCCAGTATGTATAATGAACGAAGTGGAGCAGTCCGGCACTCCGCGGCACAAGCTGCTTTACTGGGAACGCTGCAGAACTTAGCCACGACTCGTAACGAACGGCAACGTCTCTTTGATGAGACGGCGAGCAGAAGAGCAAGTGCACACAATGAGAGAGAGAGAGAGAGAGAGAAAGCGCCAGAAGGGCGAGCAGCACGCGTACTAGTCAAGAAGTGGTTGACCCACAGCGCACCGCCAGCAACGTGCCCGGAAAAAAAAATAAAAATTACGAACTGACCGGCAGGGGACCGAGGCGGCGCTGGTGTGGTCGGTAAAAGATTTAGATGCGCTTCCGTGTGGCTGTGTCTACATCATGCTCATCTCGTCGATTGCTCGTTTGACATTGCGGAACGCATACACAAGTCTCTATAGGCCACTGGCACGGCCGCTTGATCTCCCTGTTTTGGGCCATTTTCCGGTCACGCCACTTAGTGACACCTTTACATGCGATGGCATACGCATTCTTACGTTGACATTGGACTCCTCTCTGTTGTCACCCACGTTATGCTGGTCTACCACCGGACATATAGAGCCCCGCTTTGACCAAGCCATATGAACATGCCTGCATTGCCTAGGGGTAACGGGAAGGCAAGGATCCCTTCAGGCTGACTCTGATATCACACTCCCATATAAGAGGACAGCCCCGAATTGGCAGATCCCGCCAAATGTAACTTCACGAAACTCTACGCCCAATCAGTGCACGTCATTTTAGCTGCTATCTACCACCTGTCATCCCAATGCTCGTGATGTTTCGCTCAGAGCGCTGATGATGACATCGAAATTTTTAGTGAAAGGCGGCTTTAAAGTTATTACGTTAAAAGCTCCACACATCTGTAAAATGATGCCGGTCTCCATTCTGGATCGAAGGTCAACTCGAGTAACCGAAATCTAACGACGTTTAGCAACCACGGCTCTGCACTGTGCATAATACGCTCGCCCACGTTTGCAGAAGTAGCACAGGCGAAGAACTGAAGGAGGTTATTAACATTTGCAATAATGCTTAGCGTTATCCTTGCGTTATTCATTTCGCAAACTAATCCCTATTCGCATGCCGAGAAATAGAGGACTCAAGTTTTCATTTTATTTGTTTGTTCAAAAATTTTGACAGCACAGTACAGGTGGCAAAAGGTGAAAATCGGTCCGCTTTACGTGAACCTAAGCACCACTCAAACACAACAAGGAGCAATTACATATACATAAAAAATTTACTATAATGGTCACAATACAAATATGTGCTGTGGCCAACATTCTAATTTAATAATATTCGTTCTATTCTTGCTGCTGTGTAATCACGCCTCGAAATAAAAATCACCGGGCTGTACATTAAAAACAAACTACGCAATCAAACTCATATGTAGAGAAATTACCTGTAAAAGCTCAACAAAGCCAAAGTGAGACCTGTCGGAGTAGTTAAACCCCCAAAAAAACAACACTTGATGTGCATTCTCCAAAAAGTTAGTTTTCGCTCGCTTGCGAAAAGCATCGAGGGAGATTCTCTTTTATGTTCATTAACTGCGGATGACAAATAAAAAAATTTTGAATTTGCCAGTTTCCGGTGGTGGACGTTATAACGTAATACTGTATATTCCTGCTGCTACAGCATGTCCTGTTTCTTTGTTTTTGTAAATTTGTGTCAAACAATAGTGCTGTTTTAAATTTGTGTTCAGTACGCGTATATAAGTCATGTACAATGGAACCAAACGCTTTACTAAAAAATATGTGCAGTGTACAAACTCTACAGTTTACGTTTTCAATGAGTGTTTCTTTTTTAACAAGTAACGGAGACTTAGTGGAGATATGGTTCTGAAACGCTTGTTGGCTGCCACATAATAACTTTAGATATGAAACATCAAATCCCCTTACACGTTATTGTATTATTTAAAAATTGTGAAAAATGAAAATTTGAATTTTTTTTAAAACTGAAAACATTTTATTTCCAGTGTTTCTAGTAACAGCATTGATCCCCGTATATCAATGCACCCATGTTACACCTTAAAAGAAAAGAGAGGTTCAAGTGGGTGTTATTATATGTCACCCCCTTTTCACGAATGCTTGATTCTGTGAAATATAACGTTGTCCCCTTAAGGGTGTAAACGTGTTTACAGATTGTGTACGCATGAGATCAAAGCATTGCACTGGTTTCATGCATCCTTGCCGAGCAGTAATGTAGGTATATAACTTGTTGTATAGCTAATTGTTATTTCCTGGTAGGTAATCAATTTACAACGCGTGTGTACATACGAATATGTCGAATTTTGTCATCTAAGCATAGCCTCCTAGGTTATTTTTTTAGGAGTCCGTATGCAACACGCAGCAATGTTATCATTGAAATGAAGAATTGAAGAGTGGAAGCGACTATTATTAATCGATTCATCGAACTGTCAATAAAATTGAGAATATATTTTCTTGCATCACAATTGTTACCATTAGTGCCAAAATACAGATTGATTTGTTGCCACCACTTATCACGAATTATATTTGCAGTTACAAATCAACTGTACGATTCATCACTCTGTACAGATGAACGTTTTAAGAGGCAGTGTATTCAGCATTCGGATTTTTTTAAAGATTTATTTGTACTGATGTGCTTTGTGTTTCGCATAGTATGGTAGATGCCTAAGATGCCTCGAGTTTTTTCGTTTGTGCAGGTACGCACTGAAAGAGAAAATAAATAAACTGTAAGTGAAATTGAGTCACAAACATAATGAGCAAGAAAAGCTAACAGAGTTCGTGTTTCCAGCTCAGGCGAAGTAGATTGAATCTTGAAAAAAAGAGGCACAGCCATTTTGAGGCTGCTCTTTATGACTAAACATCTTGCTTCAAGCACAGACTCGTAGCTCCGGCCACATTGCTTCGATCTTTCACGCCAATTAGATGGCAACACGAACATGTATGGAATCATAAAGTTATCTGTTTAAGCAATGCGTCACTGAGAAAAAAACTTCAGTATTAAATTGTCTTTGAAATCGTGCTGACTATTATGAAGCAGTCGCTGGGTAAATCGCAGCCAAGGATACGATTTTTCTTTTCTCTAGCAGGCGACGTCGTCGCTTTAGTGCGCGATATGCCAACAGACGTGTAGTGTCGATAACCGCTCGAGTCTACAATGCGCGAGAGTGCTGTCGAGATTTCCTGCACATTAATTTCAGATTTATGCTTCAAGCGGGTGAAAGTAATGTGACATGAGTGTCATCAGGCTTCGCTGCGTGGCTTGTGTAAGCTACGAGGTCCTCTGTCTGAACAACATGTAATTATTAGATGCTTTATTTTTGAGTGAGTTCTCGGTACTTCAGATAAATACAATGAGCAGCGACGGAGTGAATATATAAACGCCGTGCCAGGTAGTGCTTTGACGGAATGCAATTGGGGGGCTTTTAAGTCAGGGTTACATTAGCGAGAAGAAAGTTGTAATAGATATAAGCAAAATAATTAACCAAAAAGGCGTGCATTCTGTTTGTAAACGTACTTTGCTCCTTTCTTTTAAAGGAATGCCCATCCTATGCCAGGATTTTGAAGTTGGTCGTCCGTATAGCAAGCGCGTGTGTGACACAGTTGTGTGAAGTTGTTTGTCCCCTTTGTGCGCCCCTATAACCTTCGCGTCGAAGAAGGCACCGATGATGTCCAAACCGTCTGGTAATAGCGCCACACCCATTGGGAATGAATGACTTAGCGAGGTGGTTATAAGTACAGCGGCAAAAAATTTAGGCCCACGAGTTTGGTTCACGCAGAAGATATGCCTTTTCGGCTCGGCTTATGCACCACTGAAGAGCACTGAGAAAATATTTGTAATATCTATATCTTTACTTTATTCTGCGTTTTTCATTGTAAAAGAGACTTTCGTTAAATCTGAGCTTTTTCCTATATCCCAAGCTATTGTCTCTTTCCCCTCTTGCCTACAAAACAGGAGGGAATTTTTCTTTTTTCATTACGATACCTGCACATAACTGCAGATGACGTTTTGTATGAATGCTGGACGCTTCAAAATGTACCACACTCGGCGGACACTGTAGGTGTTAATGACACAGCTACTGCTGTCATATAAAATTCTCGGAGAACATTCTGACACTATTGAGGAGCTCACAGAAACTTGCAGAATTTAGGCTCAATACACACGTCGGCTACTAAAACGTTCAACACATGCGCTTTGTGGCTATATTCACATTGTCTGCTTTCGTCGCTCTGTCTGAACCGATTGCGCGAGCCGATCTAGAGTCCCTAGGTGTACGCAAATAACGTGTTTGGCAAGCCGACGATCTTGCTTTGGCTGTTTTCTTTGGCTGCTACAGATGTCTACTTTTACCTCCTTGCGGCTCTTCGTTCCGAATGTCCTAAACCCCACCTGATGTACTGAACGAAGCGTGACTACACAAAACTCTAAACATTCAGGCGAGAAAAACCAGTACTTCGAAACATTATCGAGAATAAAGGTGAATCACGGAATGCTTTGTGCCAGTTATTTCTATAGCGCTGTCCGTTGAGCTGGCAAATGCTTGCACCATTGAGTGCACGAGCTACGGGGGCGACGCGGCGGGAGTGTTCCTTACATTGATAAGTGGGCGGAAGGCATATTTTAAATGAATATTCCGAGCTTGGTTTTTAAATATAATTAAAAAGGGCCCTTTCTGAGGCAATATAACACAAGGGAAATGAAGCAACTATGCCATCGATGCTAGAGTCCTTGAACGGCGCTGGCTCATTTGCACCAATTATCCTTATGTAATAGCTACGCGATTTTCAGCTTTATTAACGCGCTTTCTTTTTGAACCGAGCATTCAAACTAGCGGAAAAGTAGAGATAAGGCATCCGTGTAGTCTTAGCTTTCGTCCTCTTCCTCTGTGCGCTGCTATTTTACAACAAACTGTTATCAATCCTTCCAAAGTCGTTGCGAGTCTAGGGGTCTTTTTACCTGGCAGAGTTTCGCCCCATCACTGCGGCAAATATTTTTAAATATAAATTGAAGGCGGATGTGGCTTCCGGTAAGAGTCCTAAGGGTAAAGGATGGGAAGCTTCTAGGATGGATGCACGATTGCTTTTCCTATTGGAGTTCACTTACGTGAACCGTATTGCGAGCAGCTTGGGGCGTTCTCCCGTGTATGCAAAATAAGCCACAGCGACTCGTTATGAGGTCCCCGTAGAGATGCTATTGTCAGCGTAGGAACTGGGTGCCAGCTGCCATGTTTGGCTACAAGAGAGCTTAGCAATGGGTACCGCGGTTCGACGTACCATGATGAGGCTGTATATGGTGAAGTCGTATATAGAGAAGGAGCGCGGCGTCCGAAACACTGTGGAGACGACGTTCTGGAAGCCCTCGTCGGTCCAGATGGAGATATGCTGTTCGTAGAACTTGAACACCACGTTCATGAAATCCATTGTGTCCGTCTTCTCCTTGCGAAAGTGTAGTTCTTCGTTGGGGTCATTCTGATCAAGCATGTTGCGGAGCTGAACCCAGGACCTGCAGAAGCGCGCATCAAACCAGACAGCGCTGCTTCAGCATATGTGACACCGATCAACTCAGAGCCCAGGAGACCCGAGCGATCGCGAAACCTACGGACGTCACCTAGCCTCGCTCCATGTTCCGTAAGCTCTCTATTTTAGAGTCATGTACGTCCTACGCACCCGCATCATAGTAAGGGTTGGAAAACAGCACCTTCAGATTGCGAGGTGTCGGTTCTTCGAAAAGTGAGATTTTATTTATTGATAATGCCATCTTTTTACAATACAGCGGCATAACCTTGTAGATTACAGCGCTTAGCATGGCCGAATGAAGTCGAAACGACTAAACAATAAACAGTGTTCTTTATTTTATGAATGTTGTCTTTCATCCTTTGTTGATGTTATTTACCGGCGTTAACAAAATATCTCGCAATGCTCAAGCTTTGCCTTAGGACTAGGAGTAACACCTTTATATCCACCATATTCATTGTCGAATGTCTGGTACCAAGACATTAACCCATAATTTGAACCAGCGTAAAATGCCTTCGGTTGATTGGTTTTGTAAGGAAAGGAAAGGCGCTGTGTAAGAGTCATTTCATGCTGGACGCCTACATTCAAACTAACGGCATACAATTGTAGGTACATGTGTCCTTGTTTCGAATCGCTATCACATAATAGCATTTAAATTGACTAACATATGTATGCTAACGCTAAGCGTTATCGTATGTCACCACTCTAAGGGCTACACGTACACAAAAAGAGCTGATTCACGATCTGAGACAAAGTCGAGAAGTTATTTTTCTTACCACGCGTGTTTTTCAATTCCGATACATGGTGAAGTCTGTTTCAACGAACTAGTTACAGGGCTATCAAGTAAAATATACAGTCTTTAAAATGTAAACAATCGCCGGCTGGCACTGAAAGGAGCCGACTGCTTTAGTTAACTGCAATCTCTTTAATGTAGAAGGTTCACGCATGCAGAAAGTTTTTTTTTCCTTAAACTGATTTATTATACGCCTTATAAATAATATTACAGGACTGCGTTTAACTCTGCTTAAGCGCAGAAACGGCCACAGCCACTTTAAGGGACGGTTTTTAGTCATCATCATTATCATCAATTTTATCCCTAGAATCATCATCACTATGGCCAGCATGATCATTACTATTGTCACTGACTGCACCCTCATTTTCATGGATACTATTATCGCCACGCTAGACAAGGAGAATTACGGCCAGGTTGTCACTAGCCAGCCGTGGTCGATTCTATCCAAAATACAGATGACAAAAGTTATGATTGACACGTTATTTCCTGTACCGATGTATCGGAAGGGTTACCTCCCCTTTCTAGACAATAGTGTATTAAAGCAGGGGCAACGGATGTATATGCAATCAGTAGCAGACTTTCGATTTTAAACTTTACACGTCAACCTTACCTGCAAAACTGTGGCTACGTGCAAAAGAGACTTTTGTGCCATGGTGAGTGGACTATCGCCTGTGTTAGCAGCCAGAAAATATAGATCATTGCTAATGTGTATTGCCGTGATGCAATGTTTTTGTGGGTCATTCTTTAACAGACTCTCAAAAAAGGACATTAATATTACGCCCTATACTGTAAGCTTACAATGGAAGTTTCTGAGTTTCCATGACATCTTTTTGTGCTCATGGGAACGTTTAGCCTGTGAAATAGCCGCATGACAGATCGCCGCGCAGGGCTACCACGTTCATCGAAGTCTCTGTTCAGAGAACAATGTGCTATGGTGTGTGGGGCATAGGCTGCGCAGGATCGACCTCCTGCCTGCTTACTTTTACTCGATGCATGTATATGTCTCCCGCAAGTTTGTTATGTGGCCAAAGTTAAAGCTCGATTCTAATGTCACACTGTATACCACGCTGCGGATTGCCACTTGGTTAAATCAGGCTTTAAATACATTCATGCAATAACGAAAAAAATTCAGCGTGGCCCAGCGATCAGCTCGCAAGGCTGGGGACTGGAGGGAGAGTGGTTCGATTCTCGCGGGCAGTTCGTGCGAAATTTTCCCGCGGACTCGCAACCCATGAGCCTAGCAAGGCTTGCGATGTAAGAGTCATCGGAAAGTCTGTGGTTTCTTTTGTCTTTCTGTCGTAGTTGTCTTTTTCTGCTTCACTTGTTATCGACATGAGGAACCAATTGACCCAGGAGACAGAGACAGAAAAATTTCTGAAAGAAAAATTTGCAGCGTCTAGATGATCCGTGCTCCTAGTCCAGGCTACGCTACTGACCGCTAACTTGTGAACACCTACTGTTGATGTGTTGGGTGTGCCGCTTAAACTTTTATCTCGGTTTTCCTGGAATTTTTTCGAAAAATGCATGCGTAAGCGTTGAGCTAAGAACACCAACTTGATTTCATTGTCGGAGTAATCTTGTTTAAATTTCATTTATGTTGTGTGTTAGTATCTATCCTGTTAGTATCTAGCCTTTCACCGTGCGGCCAGTGTAGGGTATGGGGTAGGGATGGGGACCCGCCCGGTTTGTGAAATCTCGGGCTAGGTCATTTGCCACCTTGTGTCTAGATGTAAGATGTACATGTTATGCTGCAAGAATTGAAGAGTGTATTTAATATTGCTCTCGCCCTTCCCTGAGGTTTATCAGCAAGGTATTTCTGCAGGCTTGCTGAAAGTCAGGCACTACATTATTTTTGAACTAGCTAAAGTTAATTAAACATCGGTCATAGTATAAATTAAAGACTGGCAGAATATCCTATCTTAAAAAGGCGTCACGCGTTGGGAAGCAAAAATAATGAAAGATCAAAAAACACTTCTTTCAAGAATATGCAACTTGGTAAATTGTGTGTTACCAGTGGTACCCCAATAGCTAGTACACATAAGAGGCAAAGAACTAAATAGTACACCATTATCCTAATTTTAACAGGAAGAATAGCGCGCAGGCGCAATAACAGTGACAGCTGAAGATATTTTTGATTATATATAAATAATATGATCATTCCAAGTCATATGCTTTAACCAAGAATTTCGAGAGAATCCACAATCTCAACAGAATCATGGCTTAAGCGTACTGAGGGTGCTAGACATTTAAACATTCCATTCCATTTGGAACGTTCAATACTACTTTAGTTTTTTAGATTAATCTTCAGAAAATTTGCTTTCGCCCATGTATCTAATGCTTCAGTTCATTGACTTGCTCCTTTTTCAATATCTTTTTCGGATTTCCCGGATATGAACACTGAAGTAGCGTAGGATGAAAGTGTACGATCAGCTTCACAATGCACGATATCATTTAGATAAATTAAAAATAAAAGCGAGCCCATTATGCTTCCCTGGGGGACTCCTGCGCAAATATTTTGCATTGAAGGAAAGGAACGTTTAATCGATGCACTCTGTTCTAGGGGAGAGTTAGATTTTGTAAGTCTAATGATTTTCACGGAGACCGTAGGCTTCCATTTTGGATAAGAAAATTTTGTGACTTACTAAATCAAATGCTTTTGTAAACTCTATGTTTATGCCTCCAACTAGCTACATATTATTTATTCATTTATAATATGCCTTTCAGTGCCAAGGCTTTAGAGCTTTAGAGCAGGGCTTTAGAGCCTTTACAGATAACATCAGATTAGGCAAAACGAAAAGTGCAAACAGATCTTGTGAAGCGGAACAAAGATAGCAAGTATAGTGGAATTAGGTCTCTTTAAGTAAGGAAACAAAACTGCTGCTGCTGCTGCTGCTGCTGCTGCTGTGGCCCGCCACATGCGCATAAAACGCGTTCCATTCCGTGATTGTTTTTTTTTTAAGAAAGGAGAATTTTATGTTCCTCTTGTGCCTAATTTCTCGAATCTCATATTTGTGGTCTCTTCTGGCTGACGAGTAGTGGGGGGGTTGAATATATTTTTGGTTTGTCACTCAATTTTTTCACAGTGTGATCTATGGAATGCGTCAGCTTCAGCCTACTTTTTTCCGCCTCTCCTCCAACAGTTTTAGTGCTGTAGTATTTTTCATGTCAGAGACGCTATCGTCTCTTGAATATTGCCTTGATATTGTCACCCAGAACACGGCAACCGGCAGACCAACTCAGCTGGCCTTTTTTATTGAGGCGAAGCTCGAGAGAAAAGAGGACGATGCTCAACCACGTAGCAAGGCATGGTTCGGCCCCTTGGTGGCACCGGAAGATGAAAAGCGGTGTGGCATTCTCCCTTCGCTTCCAAGAGAAATTGACCTGATGCCGAAAAAGTTGGGGAACGATTGTAAAGCGGAGTAAACTCTACGGTCTATGTTCTGGTTCTGGTTTGGACCCTAGAAACGGTTTAACGGTTATAATACGGCTTCATTCTGGCGATGTGAACTTTCAGACTTCGGCTGTCGAAAGGACTAGATAGTGCCTTGTGGTAGCATCCCGTAGCTTGCTGCGCTGAGGCGGCGGAGTACCTCGTAAAAGCCAAAGTAACGCCAAAGAAGCTTTTCAGTGCACCCTCGCAGCCGGATCGGTCTCCCCACCCAGACTTGATCGACGGGCGTGTAAGTCTCTGTCGCAGGTTGTAGCGCTGGGTGCCGTGTTACTCTTAGTACCGAATTCGCAGTCGGGCAAGCTGGCGCGCGGATTCTGCGTCACGAATTGGTCAGCACCCACGACAGTGGGAGGAACAGAATCTTGAAAAAGTATGGCGTCCAGCATATAGTCAAGGGTTCGCGTCCATGAACCAAATAAAACGAAGTAAAGCGTGTAGTGTCGTGGAGTGTATTGTGGTATGCGGCAGGATTCGGTCCAAGTTAACAAGATTGTCGTGTACATACATAGATATCATATAGGCAACAGCCTTTTTAAGCCGCTCAGTGAGTACATTAGTTTGAGGACGGTATATGCTGTTGTCTTTCGATGGGTGGTGCTACTGAGTCGAAGGACCTCGCTCGTGATTGCCGACGTAAGCGAGGTTCCCCTGTCAGTTAAGACGACTGTTTAGGCACCGTAAACAAGCATTATGTGGTTAATGAAGAAATGGATAACTTCGGCAGCGGTACCACGGGACCTTGGTATCAGAGTAGCAGCTGAGTCAGCCAGTGGCAACCGCCGTATACCTTATAAACATGGAGGACTTCGGAAACAGGCCGAGTAAGTCCATGCCGACCTACTAAGAGATGAAATAAGGGGTATCAATAGGCTTTAGGAGCCTAGCTGGTTTAGTCTAACAACACCACTGTGCTTCAGTCGTAGTTGTGCATGATAGTAACGTCAAATTTTTCCAGCTGAAGGCTCCATCGAACAAGCCACCCCGATGGGCCTTTCAGGTTTGCCAGCTAACACTGTTAGTGATGGTCGCTCACAACGCGAAACGGGCGACCGTACAAAACGGACGAAGTTTCATGACAGCCCACACAACAAAGAGGCTCTCCTTTTCCGTAGTTGAATAATTATCTTAGGAGCAGGACAAAGTGCGACTGGCGTGAGCAATGATGCGTGAACTGAACAAGGACTGCATCAAGGCCAACGTTACTGGTATCCGTGTACAGTTCTCTTTCGGCCTCTTTATCGAAGTGGCCAAGTATAGGCGTACATTGGAGACGGAACCTGAGTTTCATCCAACAATGCAAACACGGCGGCCAGTTTGTTGAATATACTGGGGAATACTGCGCTACTTGATAGACAGACCGATGAAAGACGACATACGAATGAAGCGCTTCATTCGTGTGTCGTCTTTCAGCTGTCTCTGTCTATCAAGTAGCTCAGTATTCCCCTGAGTTTCATAAAGGCTTTTTCTTGGTCCTGGACTCAAAAGAAACGATTCGGCGTCTTTTGTCAGGTGGGTCAGAGGTTCAGCTGTGTTGAAAACAATTGCGAAAAAACCTACGATAATAGGCGCAGAGCCCTTGAACTCGTCGCGAACTCCGTATGAATGGGGAATGAATGGGGGCTTGGGGAATAAAGCTACAGCTGCCCTCTTTGCTGGGTCTCGGCTAAAGCCCCAAGCGCTGACAAAGTGGCCGAAAAACTTCAGCTAATTAAAAGCAAATGGGCATTTTCCAGGTAGGCGAGAGAGACCAGCAGATCGGATCGCCTCGAATACAGCGCGCAAACATTTCAGGTCCTCGTCGGACGTGTCCGAGAAAATTAGACTGTCGTCGAGATATACGAGACATGACTGCCACTTCTGCCCAGAGAGCACGGTGTCCATCACTCGGAATATGGCAGGGGCCGAACACAGGCAAAACGGGAGCACCTTAAACTCATACAAATCGTCTAGCGCAATAAAAGTGGTCATATTGCGGTCTCACTTGTCAAACTCAATTTGCCAATATCCACTGCGGAGGTCAAGTGACGAAAAGTAAGTGGCACGGTGAAGGCGGTCGAGGAATTCGTCAATGCGCGGCATGGGGTACACTTCTTTTTTCGTGAAGTTGTTGAAGCGTCCTTAATCCACGCAGACCCTTAGGGTTCCGTGCTTCTCCGTAACTAGAACAAGGGGCTTGCCGATGGTTGGATAACGTATTTTGGAACATTTGTTACTTGGTAAGGATGCTGACATATTGGACGTTGGTCGTCAACATCTATATGCCGGTACTTTGTTAGTGGTCTCTGTGTCGGACCTTAAAAGTTGGTGCAAAACAGTCGCCGAAGGAATTGACAAGATTCTGTACGCAGCGTGTCTGACTGGCCATGGGGTGCAGGTTCACAGCAGCCCTAATGGCTGTAGACCTCGCAGTGTTGAGGTCTGACATGTTAGAGACAGCGCACTGGTCTGTGCACTCTCCAAGTTCTTCAAAGCAATCGTCGTGTTTGCCTCCAAATGTAGGGGATCGCACGTGAAGTCTGCCACTAGCACTTCGGCTCGCCCATGGAGAAGTTCGGCAAGACTCCAGGCTACACAAACTTGTCAAGTGAGAAGCAGTGACATATTCGCTTCCGCAATACCACGCTTGCCGGTGCTGTGATCACATTCGACTGTGATGAACTTGCTCGCTCGGAGGGATCGTTGTGGTCGTCAGAGACGCGCAACATTCTTTTCCGAAAGTGCGTGTTGCTATCAGTGGCTCACTTGGTTGAAAACAATACCATGAGCTTCTCCCGAAGGTCTATAAACACACCATACTCTTGAAGAAAATCCATGCCGAGAATCAGATCTTTTGACCACTATTGTAACAAAGCAAAGGTGCCACTAAAAGTAGAACCACGGACCTCTATGCGGGAAGTACATACGCCAATCCGCGTCATCGCATGGCCGCCGGCGGTGCGCATCATTGGGCCAGACCAAGGCGTCAAAACCTTACGGAACGCCGTGGCTAGCTGCCTTCTCATGATTGAAAAACCGGTGTCGGTGTCCAAGAGTGCGGTGACATCACAAATGTCAGCGGTTGCAAAAATTTCACCAGAAAAAAAGCTATCGCAGCGCGTTGGTAAGTTTGTCGTTTCGGGGCGTCGCTGCTCGGGTCGTCGCGTCAAATCACCGGGTGGAGGCTGTTTAATCTAAGCTGTAACGGCGGCCTCACACCCGGTGGCCGTCGTCTTTAGTTTCCCTGGAGGAGGAGTATGACTGGTTATGACGATCGCTAGCGCCGTTGCGGTGACGTCGTGTGCATCTCATGAGCGGGTAGGTAATCCTCAACCTTGTGTGGTCTTTCGCGATAGCGGGATCGAGGAGCGTTTGTTGGAAATCTTCTCATACCTATTCTCCGGTATGTCCAATTGGGAAGAAATTAGCTATGCTTCCTGCAGTGATAACAGAGCGGTTGTCTGTTAGGCGTGCGCCACAAGTGAGCTTTGCTCCTCGCGGGACACAGGTCTTGCTGAGGCTCAAAGGGGCGCACGTCTTGTTGCTGCTCGACGAGGCGCAGCTAGCGAGGAGATGGTCCCGCAGCGGGGTGTAATGGAAGCGGCTCGGGGCAGGTCAACGTAGGACATCGCTATAAATCATAATGCATCGCTACGGTAGTAGTGCTGGTGGTGGCTGCATCGCTCGCCGGATTTCATCATGGATGTCATCCCCAGTAAAAGAATCCATTGAAGGGGGGGAGGGCATCCAAGTGGTGGTTCTGCAGCTCTTTGCAGACAATGGTCTTCACAAGCTCTCGCAATGTGTTGTCCCTGGCATCCGGCATGGACGCGCAGTAGTGTGTGATTGTTAAGCTTGCCTGACGGCCTTATTGGGCACTCCGCTCCTGCTCTGAACGTTCCATGCTTGCAGATTCTTTACCGAAATCTGTGACAGTTCTTGGAGGGTCGCGAATGAGGCCAGCGAACAGCTGTTTCTTCACCCCACACATTAGGTGATGTACCTTCGTTGCCTCAGGCATGGTAGAGTTGGCTCGATTGAAATGTCACATCATGTCCTCGACAAACATGGTCACGCTCTCATTGGACTGCTGAGAACTGATACGAATGGCAATCTCTGCGCTTTCTTATCGGGCGCTCGAGCTGAATGTTGCAGGCAACTCACGACAAAACGCTACCCAGTTGGCAAAGGACGCCTCATTGTTCTTAAACCCCGTCTTGGCCGAGTCTTGCAACGCGAAGTGCACATTCATCAGCTTCCGTTCGTCGTTCCATTGGTTGAACGCGGCCACACAACAGGCCAACCAGTGTTCCACATTCTCGAACCGGTCACCGTGAAATGATGGCGTTGTTCCAGGTGCGAGAATTACGAACGGTGTTGCGTTGCTTGAATACTGACTTGTATGGTTGCCCGTACTGGATGTCGTGGCTCGCACCGGTGTGGCGTATGGCTCAAACTCGAGTTGAATGCCTTGGAGACGGCGGCTCGCTTTAAAGATGCGAGGGGCGTCCGCGCGTCGATGAGCAGCGTCATTGATGTCTTCGGGGGCAACATACATGGGATTTACCCCGCACCTTCACTAGATGTCACCGACAAGCGTGGCTAGCAGCGGAGCAACCTAGCTGGCCTTTTGTAATGAGGCGAAGCTCGAGAGAAAAGAGGATGACGCTCCACCACGTGCCAAGACATTGTTCAGCAACTTATCGGCGCCAGAAGATGAACATTGGTGTGGCAATATGAACCTGGCTGCCCGGTTTTATATGTGTCCCGATTATGTATTAGATGGTAACTTATACGTTATAAATAAGATTTTGTAATTTACATAATATTATTACATTTCGAGTAAGTAGTGCTGTTTGTGTATAGCAGTCATTTCGAAAACCGTTTTCAAAGTCAGACTATGCTTTTTAAAAAGAACCCTACTTGACCATGCATGCAGTAATTTATGTATAAATTTAGATAATGCCGGTAAAATAAATAATGGGCAGTAATCTGGGTTCAAATATTTGCCATCCCTCTACAAAACAAGTATCACTCTAGCAGATTGTTGCGGCTTCGTAAGCACATCGGTAGATAAATCCAGATTCCAGATACGTGTAAAAAGGGCATACGAGGGGAAAAACGTTAATTTGGCGCTATTTGTAGGCCAATTGCGTTCGCTGATTTGCTTTTTTAATGTGTTTATACATGAGAAAACACCTGCGCTTTTTGTCAGGGTAAAGAAAAATGATGAAGAAATGCTGCTTCCTCTCAAGAATAGAATGCAATCATGGCTTGAGCTTATCTGACTCTGTAAAGCTTGTCGAATAAAAAATTTGTTAAAAGTGCCCACTAAGCGAGTGTCATAAATACGCTTTCCGCCGTGCTTGAAGCTAGCAAGAATATCAGGAATATTTGGCTCTAATGAAGAATTTTCACCAAAGAACATGCGATCATTTCAAGTCATCAGTCAAGTTTAGTAAGCGGAATGGTACGTACCGCTGCGGACAAAAGTAAACGGAGCACGCTATTTTGTTCTAAACTTTTTCACGCATTCCATAGCTGATACTGGAAGTGGTGTTTTATACAAACCGGTAGCAGACCCCAGTGCGCTTTCACGTGGACAAATGATAGTTTCTAATCTCCAGTACACAAGGCGTGATTGCAGTTTGAACGAAGAAGCGTGCACCGTTTACTTATGTCCGCACCTGCAATTCTAAAGTACAGTCTTTGTCAAAAGTATACGACCCAAGGGGTTCGTCTTTAAGCACTCTAGCTAAGCCCCTGGAAGTAATACTGGAATATATAGGTAAGCATAGAGAAGAATGGAGACTAGATGTTTCGTCTACTACATTTCGAATGGTGCAGATGCGTACTGAGCCTCGTCGCGGGGCTTAGAAGCAAAACCCTTGGGCTGTATATTTTTGACAAATACTGTACATATACTAAAGTTAGAGCGCTACAGAGAACATTACCATAGACCTTTCGCAAGGATGATCGGCACAATCAGCCAAGGCGAGGCAAGTCCCCTTGTCAGCACTTTGGCTCGGTTTGCCAACTGAGGCAACCCCTCAACCATTGTTCAGTGCTCTTTCATATTTAGAAACAAGAGGAGGATCAGTTTATCGCATTCTATTGCTCGCGGCAGTAATAAATTAAGGCTTACGAAGGTGGATCAGTACAATAGCTGTGGAATAAACTAGAATTAATGACACTTGTTTAAAGGGATTAGATAATGCATTTATAAAGAGATGGACCTTAATGTGATCGCAAGCAACTAGTTTGAGTTAAGTCGATTTCAAGTGTGCAGTTGTGTGTCAGAACAGGCTTTGTCAGTGAAGACCAGTACCTTCTCTGCACCTTTATTAACGTCGGACTGCACCATTGGAGGGCTCTAGAAAATGGTGATTATCCTGTTTACTGTACAAAATGGGAATTCGGAAATTGGGATGTAAGCGCAATATTTGAACTCTGGCGCGCAATTGATGACCTACCGCTTTCCTTCGAAGGGAGTGCCGCTGAACTCCACGTAGGAAGAAGGAGCCAGAGCGGGTGTTTCGGGAACTTCGAATCCGTTCTGAAGTGAAAAAAAAAGGAACAAAAATTAGATAATTAAAACTCAGAATTGAAGTGATATCTCGCGCACTGCGTAATGTTAATCATGATCTGCGGCATAATCTATTGGGGTAGCATTATGACCGTTTTTAAAAGCATATTCTCTACATCTATTTAAAACTTTCTAGCACAACTAGAGCACTTTATTACTCACGCTCGCCTCAGTTATTTTATGAGGATTAACTCGTATGAGGCCCCGTTTCGATTTCAAAATCGCTTTGTGATATACATTTAATCCCGTCTTGGTGGCCCATGTTATTAAGCTACTTGTAACGTGTTACCTTGTTTGCTTCATTAGGCGAGATAAGCCGTACGGAGCCGCTAATACGTTTCAAAAAACAATGTCCTGAATAATTTCAAATTTTTGTCCAGCGGAATCAATAGCTAATTCTAAAGGTACAAATAGTGACATGCAGCATCCTACATGCGCAGTAAGTTAATAAATGACGTCATAGTTATCACCTTATAAGCGCACAATATTCGTTCTTCTATGGAGCGTAAACTCAAAACCACACAATTGTTGGGTAACTGTTTCGGCTGCTTGAACTAAACAGGATGTCTGAAGCAAATGTAATAAGCGCTAATCTCTAATTGGTTGCAGCTACGCGGCCGCTCCGCCTGCTGTGGTTAGCCACGCGACGCGCGCGTCGCTACCTTCATTCTCTTCCTGCAAATGCGTCGAGAGAAAAAGAGCGCGGCTTCGGGCAGTATCACAAGCTGCCTCACATACCCAGCGGAAGCTACGGGATCGCCCTGCCCCTCCGAGCATGCTTCGACAGGATCTCTGGGGCAGCGAACGGATTGCGCGCGTCCTTGAGGATAAGCCGCAGCGCTACCAGCCAAGAAGATAAAAAAGGCAGACCACAGCACGCCCGCGGAAAGGAGTCTGCAGGAGATGCAGTCTTCCGGGCCCTCTTGCTGCCGCTCGCTCTGAGAAAGTGTATTTTGTTTTTCACCAAGTTCGCAATCAACTCATCGTTTCTGTGCTGTGCGATGTCAGCGCACGTTAAAGATCCCCAGGTGGTCGAAATTACTCCGTAGCCCTCCACTACGGCTCCTCTTTCTCTCTTTCCACTTTCATTCCCACCCTCCTCCCTTCCCTTACGGCGCGGTTCGGGTGTCCACAGAGCAAGTGTGACAGTTACTGCGCCTTTCCCTTCCTGTGAACCAATTTAATTTAACTTATTTAACTCATCGTTTCTCCTCATCTTGTATGGCCGCCACTAGCGCTCACCTCTGCAACTACGATGCCTCATCGAACAAGAAGGCCGTGACAATTCCTTTTGCCACAGACTGTCGGTTGACTGAAAATTGTTTTCGCCTTTGTTTAAACCTGGATCTGGCCTAATATTTTACGCTGTGTTTTCTGAGTAACTCTAGCCTCTATATAATATATCTGAAATGCTTGCTTTGTTGTCTTATAGTCTTCCTTCATCGTAGTGTTTATTCGTTATGGGTTTTTAAATTCCCTCTTGTCATTTACCGATTTGTCTTTTATCACTATCATGTCCTGGCGGGGTTTTTGTTTTGTTGTTCGATTATTACGCGGTGTAATTTGGACTACTAGCTATAAATATCCAAATGTTTAAAAAAAATTACTTTCTTGGACTAATTTCTCAATCACTAACTGACACACGTACTTCACAGGTTGAGCGGTTTAATTTTTAACTGTGTTCTCAAACCTCATAGAGGGACGACGAATAACCGTAAAGGGGATCCCGTGCCTTTGTTGAAAGTAAAGGCGGGGCTTTGCGACACACATATATTGGCGAAATCCGAGATTGCTGCTAGCAGTGATACGCACGAACGAAACAGAGAGCAGTTTTCGGGAGGAATATTAGCGCATTAAAACAAACCACAGCAAATGACGATGAATGCCCAGGACATGCGCTAACGAGCAATAAAATAAACGCAAAATTTGGCTCAACGCGATCTTATATCAAAGGTATTTTTCATGTGATAATTCTATATTTTCGTTGTGTTTTCTTTAATTCTTCAAACGCGTTTTCCATCGTTGACAGTATTATCGGATTTTTTAATCTTCATTTCACTACCTATAACTGTTTCATGATTTGCTTTTTTCGCCATATGCTGAAGTTCTGTGTGCATTGAAAGGCTGACACTCGTCAGGCATCCGTGACTTTTTGTCACCCTCTTAGACCAACCTGTACTTTTGTACACTTGTGTGCCTAAAATAAACCTTATGAATTTGGTTAGTGCGTGTTCGCTGTCTTTTTTGGCCTTCCGTGTGTGTGTCATTTATTGCGCCCGCATTACATCGAAATGCTACGCACCATCACCACGAAGTGCAAGTTTTGTTAGATGAGCCAGGGTGAGAAACTGTTCAGCAGAAGGTGATCCTGTATTATAGAACGGGAACAACAAATTCTTTCTTGGAATGGCTTATTTGAAGGGACGCTAAAAAAGTAGAAGGGAATGGTTCGGTGAAGAATTATTAAACATTTACGGCATATATTGAAATCATTAAATTTAAAGTGAATCCAAAGAATGGGTGGAATTAGAAAAGAAAAGGCGCCAAGGCTAATGCATCCTGCCTGGTGTGCCCAGTTATATTAGAACAATTGTGAGAATTTCATAGCACTCTTGACGAAGCTTTAATACCGTTCATTTTGATAATTTCGATAAGTTTGATGAATGGATTTTAAAATTTCAATTGGTTCCGGTTTTAACGTTTGACGATTTAGATACCTACCAATCCCTGAGAGCACCGAGAAGGGCACAATACAAACAGTGCAATAAAACAGGCGGAAGCTAGGTAAGGTTCCTGTAGATGGAATGGCCACTCCTGTTCAGCCTCCGGTTCCTTGTATTGACATCAAGAAATGAGTAGTGTTGTTTCCGACCACCTTGTCGGCGAGGAGCCCCTGATACCCCTGTAGCATGGATGTAGAAAGGGCGAACACGCCGGCAGCTTCGCTTTGGTTCTTGAGTGGCCAGGAGTTCAAGTGCAAAGAACGGAATACGCCAACTTACCCCTGAGAAGACGGCCAGGCGCACTGATTTGTCGTCAACGAAGTGAGCCTCGTACACTTTTGCCATGGCTTCAATGACGATCTGCCGGGGGGTGCCAGATGCCCGAGGTGACTTTTTGAATAGCGGCTTATCGTCCACGTAGAACTGCGTGCGAAGATAGCAACGTTTTAAAAGCAGCCTTTACGAATCGAGATTACGTCATGTACATCCTAAACTAATCGATACTGGCGACACTGAAGGCCGAAAGAGCAAAACAAAAATGATTGTACCAAACTTCTTACGAAGTTGCTGCTTCTGTAATACTGCTCGTAATGATGAATGTAGGAAGCCAGCACCAGCCAGCCCAGACAACTGGAGGATGCGCATTTCCTGAAGGGGTTACGGTGGTAAGTTATTTGAAGATGGTTTTGTAAAGTCCGATCCACAGGCCGCGAGCTCTCATATTGCAGAGCGCAGGACTTAGTAACCGCTAAAGGAGCTTCAGGTGCTGAAAAATGGTTTTTAATTGTGTGTTGTGTTGTGTTGGTTCAGTGGCGCATAAGTAACTTAGGCTATCATGCGCCGAACTCAAGGTTAGATTGTTGCATTTAAGTAAATAACACTTACATTTCGTTTAGAACATTTGCTTCGATTAAAGACCTAAAACAAATCTGGATAAATCAACGAGATCATTTTCACCTATACGCAACGTTGGGTGAAGAGGAATGTGTTCTTTGTAAAACCGCGTAAAATTGTTTTATCCTTAGTTGTTCAAGTTGTCTGCATGAGACTAAAATGTGGATGACTGCTAGCTCGTGCCCGCATGGATCGCAAAAGGGCTTATCCTGTTTTGTTAAAAAGCTATGGGTTTAATGTGTGTGTGTGTGTGTCCTATGCGAAGACGGCATACAGCCACTCCTTTGGAAATTTCAAGGTGGGTACTCAACTTCCAATCTTCTATCACAGGCTTTATGTGGTGTAGTTTGTTATTTTTTTCAGTGTTCCATGTGGACTGCTATTTTTGCATCAGTTTACTTTGTATCAATTTCATGCAGTCTTGAGATGGTATCTGCACTTCTCTGACTTTCTTGTCTCGAGCTTAGGCAGCGCACATGTCTGCTTTCCAGAGTTACCCATCAGGTCCCAGTTACCATCAGGAAGTTGGGGGGTGACCACGTCATTTACAACTTGACCAGCCACGTCCCGTTCCAGACGTGGCACCTAGACTGGGCTGCTACTTCTGAGACGGATCGGACCTTTCCCTACGGGGAAAGCGCCGCAGCGAAGACGGGGGAAGACGGTAAACCGTCACATAAACCACCGGAGCTCCCATCTGCTCCAGCGGCACTTCTTTTCCGGCGAGACGCAGGACACCTCTCGCCTCCATTTTGGTCGCTTGCGCCATGGAGGACACAACGGTCAGGAAACGAAGACCTCCAAGGTGCTGCAGGTACTGCAGCCCCCCTACTCCGACAACCTTCTTGATAGTGTCGATGAGGCTGTCCGCCGGAACAGGTTCCGGCACCGTGATTGTGAAATACTGCGCCTTGGACGGGCGCAGTGCCGGGGTTGGTCGTTCCATGACTCGATCTAGGGCCCAGGCAGCCGCGACAGGAACGGGGCGCCGGACAGGCGTATCCTCCGGGGGAAGTGCAGGAACAATTCGGTGCGCAGCAGCCTCAATGTTTCGCAGGAACGGCAGACTACACTTTGATCTTAGTGATCAATCTCAGGTTTGCACAGCATAAAATCCCGAGAGCCATGCACAATCTGTAGTGAAGAAGTGCGAAATCCTGAGCGTTGCGGCTGCAGGCGGTATATCGCAAGCCTTTTGTAGAGATTTGACACTGCGCAAATTATTAAAAGCCGCTCCGTCGTTAACAACATTGTGTAGCAAGCTGCGAATGTTGTTTCATTTTTTTAGGAAAGCATTTTTAAGCTTATGGTGGAAATCTCGCATCGGCGAGATTTGCCCTCGCAATTTGTTGGCGAGATTCTGCGAGTAAAATATGCTGCGCCTGTCCTTTCCTGTAAGCCAATTATTGAATGCCGATGAACTTTGTTGTGCTCAATGTTCCGTTCAATAATATGTTTACATGAAAGGAAAGGCGCAGGATATGTGGCTTGCAGTATATGCCACTAGCAGGGGCACGCGATGTACCGTGTGCAGCAGCAACTCTTAGGATTTCGAATTTCTCCACTGCAGATTCTGCAGTGCTCTCGGAACTGTTTTTTTTTTTCCCTAACTTGTACGACACTTTACATACTTTCCGATCACTTCCACTCGTTTACATCGCTCATTTACGTCGAAACAAGTCAACTTCTTATTTTATTCGGCTCCTTTGTGTCGTATGACCATATTCCGCTTTTGTGACGTCATACAGACATCATAGCGAGGATCCTGGCCAGCAAAGAATTAACCCGCAATGCCAACCTAATTGGACCCCAGCGCACGCATCCAATCGGTTGCTGTCTATGATGCGGCACACGAGTTAGCCCGAGCTATCCCTTCCGGGTAACCGTAGAACCACCGAATTGCCAGAACCTAGATGAACGCGTGTAAACATATTGTGAAATCGTTGAGAATTGTTGATTAAACAGAAAACTATTGCCACCACCGGATAATAAGGGGCGCTGTGAGCGCGCGAAGCGAGAGGACGTGCAGCGTAACGGCTCCACCAAAGTTTTGGCTGGAGCAACGAAATTTCGACCTCAACCCCATCAAGTCAGCTGCGATTGTCTGCGTGAAATTGGCAGCTACCTGTGGACACCACCCGCACACAGGTGGGACTATTAAGGCATTTTTAGGGCCGATCATCACTTGCGTGTCGTGGCGGCGACGCTAGGCCTAACGGCTGCGCCGCAGCCCGGCCGTGGGTGAGTCGCCCAACAGCGGCAAGATGGCTCAACAGTTACAACGTGGCTACGACCCGGCCACCATGACCTGGTCAGAGATTTCGGCAACGTCTGCGCCTGATAGCCCGGATTCTGCGCCCATCGAGAACGCGAGGCTATTCAAATTGGTTGAACGCCGCTCCAGCAAGCGGAACGCCAAGAAGGCGGACACCAAGTTGAATGACCCCTCAACACAGCAAAACGCTGCTGTGCGCGCTGCAGCACTTCACGGCGGGCCCCCGCGTAACTCTGGACCCGTTTGGAAACCAAAGCCGCTTCCTCGGCTTCACCCCGAAGACATTGTCATCATCCTGAAGCCCCGGGTGGCCGTCGCTCTCAAGGATGTCTTCCAACATGGCGAGCTGGGAGCAGCGTTCGCGGCCTATCTGGGCACCCAGGCCGCAGCATCGCTCAGCCTCCTCCCCACGTGGGAGCAAAATCTTATCGTCGCAGGCACCCGACAACCGCACGTCGCTGACAAGCTTCTGCTTGATTTCGAAATTGCGTCACCCAAAGGTCAGCTCCCCATGTACGGCCAATTGAAACTCACTGGTGATGTGTGTCGCGGCGTCATCACCGTAGCAAACTACGAGACCAGTGAGTCACTCCAAAACAAGATCCAGTGGCGTGCTGGAGAGCTTGCCGATATCCGCAAGCTTGGGAAATCAAACGTCGCGGCGCTCACTTTTGTGGGCAAAGTGGTGCCGCGATTTATTCACTATAATTCAGAAGTGACCCTTGTACGTGCGTACAAGCGAACTGTCCCGGCCTGCGTGCGATGCGGTACTGTGGGCCACCGGGCGGACACATGCCCCTGCCCGGACAACGAAAAGTGCGGCCTGTGTGGCCAAACGATGCCGACCGTCGACGGGGTCAAGGCACCTCATGAATGCAGTCCATCCTGTGCAGTCTGCGGGCAAGCCCACCCTACCAACTCACGTGACTGCACGGGAAAATTCCGCCAGCTCAAGGCACCAGGCCCCAAGGCCAAACGCCGTGAGCCCCCAGCAAAACGGCGGCAGCCAAGGCAACAAGCTCCAGGTGGCAATGGCGGAACGCCGCCTGCTGATCCTGCCACCGACATCAAAACGCCGCCTGGGAAGAAGAAGGTGCCTCCACCGCCACCGCCCAGCGGCATGGACAAGCACCACTTCCCGGCTCTTAAGACGGGTGGCGCTGCCGGCGCCCGGGCATCTGCGCCCCAACATTGCAAACAGGTGAGCAGCTGGGCGGGGATCGCCTCCTCTTCTCCCCAGCCCCCCTCTTCCCCACTCACCGTCTCCGCGCTCGATGCGGAATACAAAAAACAGATTGACGTGCTCCGGGCACAGAATGAAATTTTACTGAACAAAATTCAAAATTTAGAATCAAAATTGGCGTCCGCCGCTCCGAGCTCGCAGAACTCGGACGCGATGGAGAGCGACGCGGAGCTCTCGCCAGCCCTCGTGACAGCGATCTCCGCGATGGAGGAACGCTTATCCTCAAAAATGCAATCTATGATAGAAGCCGCTATGGACCAGATCTTCACCAAGGTCATAACTGCCATACCGGCGGTCGTCTCAAAACACATCTCGGACAACCCCCGCCTCCTCCGTCGGTCGGGGCCCATTAGGGACGTATCCCGTCCTGCAAAATTCAACCGTCGGATCATTGATTCGGACAATGAGGACAGCTGCCCCTCTCCTGCCGCAACCCCCTTGGTGCCGCAGGTAGCTGGCTCTGGGGCAGCCACTCCCTCCTCCTCCCCTCCAAAAATGTCAAATCATGGCGAGACACCTTAGTCAAAGGCGCTCTTCTACCTCCAATTCGGCCATCTCAACATTAATAACACACTGGAACTGTAGAGGCTTTAAGGACCGCACTAAGCGGGCCAATTTCCGCCTCTACCTTCAAACATTCGAGTGTGTACCAGCCGTGGTTGCCCTCCAGGAGCCAGGCCTAGGCGCCACACTTTTAAATTACACGACGTTCCAACAGGATCCCGCGTCTTGTCTTCTCGTACACAAAGCATGCACAGCCAACTTGGTGGATCTCGATCTCCAACTAGGTTATTCCTATGTAATGGTGACAATTCTACCACTCCGCCGCAGGGACCCGCCATTGCATGTACTCAACGTGTACTGCCCTCCCAAACTCAAGCGAGTGACATTCGCGGACCTCTTCAGCCGCGCGCTAAGAGTAGCGGGTCGCGATCCCCGCCTGATCGTGGGCGACTTTAACGCTCCCAGTCAGCTGTGGGGGTATCGCAAGGAGGAGTCGCGCGGACGTAAGTTGGCGGAACTTGCGTCCACGTTGGGCCTCACCCTCCACACTGACCCGGTCTGCCCAACACGGTTAGGAAACTCCGTGACACGGGATACGTGTCCGGACTTAACCTTCACTCGCAACATAAGACACGCAGACTGGCTCAACACCGAGGAAACCCTCGGTAGTGACCACTGCATCCTTAACATTACAATACACACACGCCCGCTCAAACGTCCCACAACACAAGCCCGTATCCCAGATTGGACGAAATTCAGGCAAAATTTTGACTCACTTGATAACACACCCATTTCCGAGCAGGGCTACTCAGCATGGTCCCAACAGCTGCTGACACACCTTCGCTCGCATGAAACACATATCCAGCTCTCAGAGGCAGTTACGGACGTGGATAACCACCTCCTACACCTCTGGGAAGCCCGTCGCAGCCTTGTCCGCCGTTGGCGACGCCAGAAACACAACAGAAAGCTTAAAGCTCGAATTGCCGAGCTCACCCAGAAAGCGGCTGAGTACGCGGCCCATCTCGCCGACTCCAACTGGGTGGATAGATGCAACACGGCCGCGCGACAAATGTCTAGCCGCAACACATGGAGCCTCTTTCGAGCCCTCATCGACCCAACCCAAACACGAACCGAAACACAGAAACATTTGCAGAGAGCCATGCATGCTTTCTCTGGCAACACTACTCAACTGGCACAGAAACTCCGGGACCAGTATCTGTGTACAGCCCAGGACCCCCGTGGATCATCATACTCTTATGCAGGCAGAGAGAACACAGAGCTGGATCAACTTTTCCAACTCCATGATCTGCGGGCGGCTCTTGCCAAAATGAAACGGGGCACTGCCCCGGGAAGGGATAAGGTCACCGTCAAACTTTTGACGAACCTGCCCGACTCGGCATACCAGTCCCTCCTTGACTACATCAATGCGATTTGGCGCGGGGACATCCCCCTGCCAAGCGACTGGAAAACGGCTCTGGTAACCTTTATTCATAAATCAGGGAAACCAATTGACACAGATAACCTCCGTCCCATCTCTCTCACCTCCTGTGTGGGCAAACTAATGGAGACGATGGTGCGGGACCGGCTATCTGAATATCTTGAACAAAAACATGTATTCGCAGGCACCATGTTCGGATTCCGCCCACACAGATCCGCTCAAGATGTCCTCCTGCAACTCAATCGGGAAGTCCTTGACCCACTCGAATGCCCCCATAATGACCGGGTAGTACTCGCTTAGATCTCAAAGGGGCATTTGATAATGTAACACACGAGATTATACTCACCCACCTAAGCCAGACCGACTGTGGTCTCAACACATTCCAATACATCAAGCAATTTCTCACGGATCGTCAGTGCTACATTCGCATCCAAGATAATGAGCATGGTCCTTACCTACTCGGCACGCGGGGAACCCCCCAAGGCGCAGTACTTTCCCCGCTGCTCTTCAATTTGGCTATGATGCACCTGCCTGCCCAGCTCGATGGTGTCACTGGTGTGCAGCACGCCCTGTATGCCGATGACATTACCCTGTGGGCCACGCATGGCAGTATCGGGGACATTGAAACCAGCCTGCAAACAGCGGCGACGATAGTAGACAGCTACGCCCGCCGCTGTGGTCTTCAGTGTTCACCACAAAAATCAGAATTTGTGCACCTCCACCCCTCGCGAAAGTGCACAACTCAAATCACTCTTTCTTTAGACAGTGGTCCCATACACGAAGCTGACGAGATACGGGTACTCGGACTCTACATACACAAACACAGACGGTCAGACACTACATTGGCCAAACTCCGTAAGGTGGGGGACCAGGTGGGCCGCATGGTCCGCCGGGTTTCAAACAAACGCGGGGGGTTGCGAAGTAAGGATGCCTTGCGGCTGGCAAACGCCTTCGTGACTAGTCGGATTCTATATTCGACACCTTATCTCCACCTACGGAAACAAGAGGAGGATGCCCTTGAGGTTATCCTTCGCAAAATTGTCAAGCGTGCCCTGGACCTCCCCATCACTACTTCAAACAGCCGTCTTATGGCCCTTGGGGTGGTGAATACTTTTCGGGAGCTCCGGGAGGCGCACCTTACAAATCAGTACACGCGTTTGTCGCAAACGGAGTCGGGTCGCCGCCTTCTTGCTCGACTCCATATCCAACACACCACACTCATGGAAGACAGGTTTCGCATCCCAGAATTGTGGAGACGCGCCCTCTGCGTGCGACCTCTGCCAGCGAATATGTCACACGAAGATCATAATGGTCGGCGCTTGGCACGAGCGGAAGCCCTAGCCCGACATTATGGCAACAAAACAGGTGTATACTACGTGGACGCCTCCGGCCCTCACCACGGGGGATGGTACACGGCCGCTGTAGTTCACAACAGCAAAACGGTTAACGGTCTCACCTTCAGAGCCTAAAGTACAACACACGCAGAAGAGGTGGCGATTGCTCTCGCGGCCTCTCATTCCGACTCAAAATACATAATTACCGACTCGCGAGGAGCCTGTCGGAACGTCAGACAAGGCTGGACTCCCTTACTAGCCTATAAAATTTACTTAAACTGCATACGGGATACGGACCCCGCACACCGCTACCTTATATGGGCCCCTGCTCATCAGGGTTTGGCAGGAAACGAGGCAGCAGACGCAGCCGCCCGCGCGCTCTCTCACCGGGCTGTTTTCTCCTCCCTACCAGATCAGGAACCCGATTTTAATCCGGCCTACACCTTCAAGGATATCACGACGTACTATCAAAATTGTCATCGCCTTTATCCCAGCCCATGCAAAGGTCTCAAAAAGGCGGATGAGCGGCTTCTTCTCCGCCTTTTCACCAATACATTGCTGTGCCCGGCAGCCCTAAAACATTTTGACCCCTCCTTTAGTGGCAGCTGCACACACTGTGGAGCGGTGTCTTCTGACATCTATCACATGGTGTGGGCCTGCCCCTCCAACCCGGCTATTCCCCCCATCCCCAACCCAACCCGGGAGAACTGGGAGGCGGTCCTGCTCGGCTGCCACGACTTACAGGCCCAACAAGCCTTAGTCGGACGCGCCCGAGCGGCGGCAACCGCCACTGGGGTCCCCAACTAGGGACCTCCACCTAGTGCTTGTAAGGATCGGTCCCTTATGGGCCGATCCAAACATACCTCCTGGCCCTTGTGTAAATAAACGTTCTTACCACCACCCACCACCACCGGATAAGACACTAAGTAATAAAGAGGCGACCGCATGGCGGTGACTGCAAGCTCTAAATTTCGCTAACGCAGTATTAGCTTTTCACATACTACCAGGGATATAGGAAAATGATCTTTGTAAAGCATCTGGGGAGAGGGGTACTCTTGACCACAATATATGGGAATGCGTCGACTCCCTTGGAGTCGAGGAAAATATTAATAGCAGAGAGAGCTGGGAAGCCCTGCTGCGAAGCGAAGACTCGCTCGGCAGCAACCAGCCGTCCACCTGGGGGCCGAGGCTGCGAAGAGACAAAATCTTTTTGTTAGCCTTTAGTCACGGCGGCTCCAGCCCCCATCCCCTAGGCCTGTCTGCCAGGGTTGCGCAGTAATGGTCCTCTATTTAATATGGACGATAAAAGTTGTCATCCATCCATCCATATCTCAATGTCGGCATAACTGCGCCCATATTCCGACGTGCTCAAAGGTCACGTGACCCTAAGTGAGGTACCACGTGACCGGCATTAAGATGTCGTGTGATCACTTTGGACATCGCCATTACTCTGGTTGATTATTTTGACGCCCTATTGACCAACTGCCTCAAGTTAATAAACTAATCCCCACATGCACAAGCGTTTTTCTCTGACGACAGTTTCCGATCCTCCATCTCCTACAACCATCTGCTTTTTCTATCGCTCCTCATTTCGACGCAGCTTTGCCGAAAACGTTCTTATGATCAACTCCCCACGCACAAATGTTTATTGCTGACGCATTAATAAAACGTGGTATCTAAAGGACTGGTTGTAGCCTCTGCTGAAATATACTTCACGAACAGCACTTGCCCGCCCGCTTAGAATGTTTTTGAGGCTCTACAGATAAAGACGCTGCCCGGGTGATTGGATTTAATTGGAAAACATTTATTCACCGACAGAAAGTGGTTCAAGGTGAGCTCTTGGTCGTGCTAGATGGCCGTCAGCCCGTGGCTAACCGCGACCTCGTTGTCCCGCTCCATTGCCCGGAGCTGGATCTCCGGGTCGGAGCTGAGCAGCACGGCCTCCCAGTGCTCGAAAGTTAGGAGCTGATTTAGGTCCGAGGTAGGTGGATCCTCCGGACAGTTCCACAGGATGTGGTCCAGTGTGGCTCTATCGCCGCACTTGTTACACGGGGGGGGGGAGTATTGCCCGGGGTACATGGGTGAAAGTACCGCCGGGTTGGGGTGGGAATGGGTCTGCAAGCGACGCCTTGTGGTCTCCTGGGTCTTCGTGAGCAATTTATGCGGTGAAGGGAAGATGCGTCTTTCGAAGCGAAAGTGGTGTGTTATGACGTGAAACGAGGTCAGGCCATCTTTTGAGAAACTCAGGTCAGAGGAGCCCACTGCCCGGCCGACAAAACCTCGGGCTTACGTAATCGTGGGCTGCCTCGTTCCTCGGGTCGCCCGAGTGGGCCGGAACCCATAACAACTCGATCTTCCTTGGGGGGGGTGTGGTGGGTGCTTGTGGAGATTTGGAGGGAAGTGGGGGAGACGCGGCCCCTCGCAAATTTGCGTACGGTTGCTTTGGAATCGCTGAAAATCATGTCAGCTGAGGTGTTGGCTATAGCTAATGCAATGGCCGCTTCCTCCGCCGTCTCGGAGGAGGAGGTGTATATCGTGGCGGCTGTTAGGGGCGAACCGGTCCCGGTCACTGCGCCTATCGCGTACGCTTTGTGCGGTGTTGGATATTCCGCCACGTCCACGAAAGCGGCCGCGAGGTAGTCCTTGTATTTGGCGTGTAAGGCGCGGGCTCTCGCCTTGCGCCTTGCCTCGTGGTGCGTACGGTGCATGTTCTTACGTAGGGGTTTAACAGTGAGCATTCTGTGTACTTCGGGGAAGAGTTGTTTCGAGTGCCCGGTTAGGGGTTGGGCGTTGATCTTCGTACGGTGCAAGATGGCCCTACCTGCCTTGGATCGGGTGAGACGTGCGTATTGGGAAGCGAGGTGTGCTTCGCACAGTTCGGGTAGTGTGTTGTGTATGCCAAGGAATAGCAATCTGTCAGTAGGCGTGTTGTGCGGAAGGCTGAGCGCTGTCTTGTAAGCTTGATGGATGAGGCACTCTATCTTGATCTTTTCCGCTTGATAGAGGTGCAGGTACGGTAGAGTGTACACGAACCTACTGTGGACGAATGCCTGGATCAGTCGGCAGAGGTCCTTCTCCCTCATGCCGCGTCTCTTGTCGGCTATTCCTCGTATGAGCCAGGTGGTTTGGTTGACCGTTGCGGTCAGTTTGCATATCGTTTCGGTATTCCTGCGGTTGCTCTGAATGAGCATCCCGAGAATTCTCATTGTTGATACTTCTTTGATAGGCTGTCCTCGGACATTTATGTGTAGCGGAGGCGGGGGTGCCTGGCCTCTGTGGCTGCCTCTCGGATTTGTCTCGAAGCACAAGCAATTCTGATTTGGGATGCGAGCATTCGAGCCCCGCGACACAGGCATGAGACTCGATTAAATTGACGGCCTCCTGCAGCGTATACTCTGTTTGGCCGTCACTGCCGGTGCACATCCACAGAGTGATGTCGCCCGCGTATAAGCTGTGTTGTAGACCCTCGATTGCGGCCAGTTTCGAGGGTAGCGTGACTAAGGAGAGGTTGAATAGGAAGGGCGAGAGTACCGAGCCGTGTGGCGTGCCTCTGCTTCCTAGGGGGATGGGATCCGACGTGAGACCTCCGAGCGATTCTCTCCGAGAGGAAAGAGCGAACGTAATTGAACGCTCTCTCCCCTGGGCCGATGCGCGAGAGGTTCCTGAGAATGGCTTCGCGTGAGACGTTGTCGAAGGCCTTTTTTAGGTCTAAACCTAATATGGCCTCCGTGCCTTTCCTGTATGTAGGGTCTAGGACATCTCTCGAGTGTTGGAGCATGACGTCTAGCGTAGATAGGTTCGCTCTGAATCCTACCATCGTGTGTGGGATGAGGTCGCGGTCCTCTGCGTGGCTTTGTAGCCTGTTGAGGACAACGTGCTCCATGAGATTTCCCACGCACGAGGTTAAGAATATGGGGTGGAGGTTGTCCATAGAGAGTTTTTTGCCTGGTTTGGGATGAATGTGACCCTGGCGTGTTTCCATACCTGCGGGATCTCGCCTTCCCTTCAGTACGAATTCACCAAGTCTGACAGTGCCGCCACCGACGTCGAGTCTAGGTTTCTGAGTGTCATTGGTTACACCAACCAGTCCTGCCGCTGAGGTGGTGCGGAGTTTGCCGAGTGCGAACCACACTTCGGCGTCCCTGATGTCGGCGTCTAGGGTCTCGTTTGGGAGTCCCTCGTATGCGGAAGCGGGTCTGTGTGTGAAGTGTAATGGTTGCGCAGGTCCGCAAGCAGCTCTGCGTCCGGGTGAGTTTCCTCAAGAGTATATCAAGAACCTAGGATGAGATCGTGCCTTGTTCTGAGTCGGCGTCATTGAGAGCAGATTGAAACAAGTTCTTGGTTCGTCACACTTTTCACCTTCGTATTTATCTGCCCCGATGTTCGGGCTTTAGAGAATAGGCTTGAAGGTGAATAGTAGTTGTGGTATAAAACAAGTATTTTGGGAAAATGAGGTACAGGTCGAGGGTGGGGCTGGTCAGGTCATCAGTGCGAAACTCCGTTGGCAGAAGCACTCCCCCAGCCCTCGCAAGCAGTTTTTTTTCGGTCGGAAGGCTGGCTCAGGACAGGGCAACTTCCAAATCCGGCCACATTGTGTTTTCTTAACGAGGTATGGCTTAGTTTTTTGGCAAGCGCATACCATATGGAAAAGGTCTGCTTTTTGGCCATACAATGTGCAGCAACCTGAAAACGTACCCAGAATAATTGCGTGCAGTCTAGCTGCGCTGTTGTAGGATAATTTCTGTAACCGCCTGACGTGACACTGCTCTGATTTATGCAACCCTTTAGCAGGTGCTGGGGATGTTTGCCTCGCTAAGCAGATGTGTTGCATTATCTCGCGATATCTAGTCAGAGTGTGGGGGTGGTCATGTGAGGGGCGTTATGAAGAATCCATGGAGAGGAATTCTCGGGCTCCGGCGTGTGCATTCTCGTTTCCCTCTACCCCTTGATGACCAGGTACCACATTACTTGTTTGTCGGAGTCCTGGTGTCTGGCTTCGGATAAGGTTTTACAGAATAAGGGAGTAACCCGGCCTCGCATGTAGTTTCTACAACCGGTTTGGGGTCGGGGACGATGTATACGGAATCGGTATGGGTTGCAACTAATGCGATAGCTCCTTATGCGTGCCGTGTGAATTTTTAGCATCAGACCCACAACCCTATGGCCTGGATGAGTGAAGGCTACTGTTGTGATGCCTTCGCAGGGACTCGCAGCATCCACAAAGAAACCTCCTTTGTCCTTGGAGTAGTACTTATCCATCGTCTTGGCTCGTTGTTTGCGTCATTCGTGGTAATATTCTGGACGCATAAGGCGTGGTAGGGGCATGGTGTGGAGTTTTTCCCTCCATTCTTCTTGTATGTCCGGCCTCTGCTTCGTTGTGCTGGGATTGCTAATGCTAAGCTTTTCAAGTACTTGACGTCCGGGCACGGTAACAGAGGCGGAAAGTTTGCGTCAGAAGGTGAGCCTGTTCATTCATCATTGGCGTTATGGGCGCCAAGTTTAAGGAGCCGGTCGGTAGACGCGGTCAAGGATAGTCCTAGCCGCCACTTGTAGCCCATGCTAGGTATGGTGTGGAGTTGCTTGGGCCGTTCTTTTGTAGGTTGAGGTACAGGGTTACGTAGGTTATGTGGCTGACTATATAGACCAGATTTAGTCGCAGCGTGTCGTTCTCTCTCATACCATTCTTCCTGGTCGTTACACGTGAGATCATTCTGCTGACTTGTTCACGCGTCGTCCGGAGCTTAGCGATAGTTCCCGTGTCCCTTTAGCCCCTTATTGCTAATATGCAGGCCTAAGATGCCAATGATGCCTGCTTAGGGAATGGGTATATATCGATCTTAATTTGGCTCGGTACGTTGCTGCCACGGGGGTGCATGACCAGAAGTTCGAAATGGTAGAGAAGCAGATCAGTCCGCAGTCGATGATGTAGTTCTGCACAGTAATATTGTGCCGTTGGGGGAAACAATGAGGGTATAAGCAGGGCGTGAACCTATAGTTATACGATGGAAAGTTATGTTCGGCACGATATAGCAAGGTTTACCAAGGTTTTACAGAGTTTAAATGAAAAGGACGCTCATGCTTCCCGTTAACATTAGACAAGTTCATTTAATCATTAAATTGACTTGTATGAAAGGAAAGGCGCTGTATCGGACACAATTCCCGGTCATTGCCATAAACCGAGGCCAAATGAGAAACTGCAATCGAATAGTAAAGCTTCAGCTCTAAATCCATCTGCACTGTTTTTGTGTCTTAATACAGCGTGGTGCAAATTATATACGTCTTGTAGGATGCTCCTCCTATGTTAAACCGCCGATCCTCAGAGCTGAAATTTCGCTCATAAATTACACTTGGTCGTAAGTACTTTTGATACCAACTTTGTCTTAAGTATACTTGCCTGATTCTAACAGCAGTCAGATATTTGCATATTATATGGGGACAGCCAACGCAAAATAGTCGCCGTCTCAGCAGTGACACTCTGGTAGCGACATCGCATTGCCATAGAAACTCAAAACATTTATTACGAAACACAAGTAGTGTTTCGAACTGGTGCAATGTTGACCACACTAGGTATTCCTTGTTATTAGCGATAACGTCGTTGAGCTCTCTGAAACTTCTATAAACAACTCCAATCACGTGCCTTCCTTTGCCTAACCGTTATGGCAGTGTTGCTACGAACAAAACGCGATAGCACCACCACTGATATCGCTGGGACTATGGCTAAAAATTCAACGGCAAGCGTAAATTGCACACAATGCTGTATACCACGGAATACAAACGCAAGCAGGTTAGTCTAGAGCATGGGAGCCATGCTGCAGTGAAGATAGGAAACTATTAGCGTAGCTAGTATGGTAAGGACACGCTGCTTGCATCCTCTGCAAATTTATCAGCCGGCGTTCGAGCTTCAGTATTGTCACAGGATCCCAGTAATTGCATAAAAATTTCGAATCGCTTCGCTGTATTATACAGCGTAGCTCCAGCGTTTTGCTGAGACTGGGTTGCTTCTGGTCCTACGGGTCTGGGACTGTTAGGTCACAGTCGCTTAATTGCGGCGGGGACTAGCCTGTCCCCGGATTTGTATCTGTTGTAGGATTTGTAGGCCGTCATTGCACTCGCCATCGCTTCGGTGGTGGACGATGGCAGTTGAAACGTCCCTTTCTCTCCCTCTTCTTTTTCCTTCTTCTCCATTTTCCTTTCTGTCCGCACGAGGCAGCGGATTCTGTATTGAAAAACATTTACTTCGTCAAAATAAAGATGCCGACGGTCCGCTCTAGATGGCCTCCATTCCATGGCTGACGGCGACCTTAGCTTTAAAAGGAGCCTTTGATAACGTCAAACATGAAGTGATACTAAATCATCCCCGAGATACCAACTCTGGTCAGAACACGCATTGATATATATGACAATTTCTCACCGGTCGACACGCCTACATTCGAATTCAAGACACAGAAAATGGACCCTGTACCATCGGAGCCTGGGGTACACCACGAGGCGCAGTGTTGTCTTCTCACCTCTGCAACATTGCAATAAAAAACTTTCCCGAAAAATTAAGCTCTGTGCCTGGCATGCGATATGCCATATATGACGATGATATCTCTATCTGGGCAACGGAAGGTAATCTTGGACACATGAAAACATGCCTGCAACAGGCAGCGGAGGTGGTGGACGTTTGCCCTGCGTACTGGGGCCTGCAATGTGCCCCACCAAATCAGAATTTTTCCACATCCGTCCCTCCCCTCGGAACGACACATCAATTCACCTTATATACTCCCTTCGGGTTTGATTAGAGAGGCCAAGGAGATCCGCATCCTTGGTTTCTTTGTTCACCAACAACGCAGACCAGACACATCACTGACGAAACTTCGCATGTATGGCGACCAAGTGGGCCGTACGGTCCACCGGGTCTGCAATAAGGGTGGGGGTTACGAAGTAAAGATGCCTTGCGGCTGCCACATGCATTCGTTACGAGTAGTATTCTCTACTCAACCCCCTACCTTCATATGCGCAAATATGACGAGGACCAACTCGAGGTCATACATCGCCAAGTACTAAACGGGCTCTTACCCTCCCTATTGACACATCCAACCAGCATTTGTTGGACCTTGGGATGGTCAACACCTATCGGGAACTCCGAGAGGCCCATCTTTTCAGCCAATACACGCACCTATCACAAACGCCATCCGGTCGCCGCATTCTTGACCGTCTACACATCCAATGCACCACCACTTTTGAAGAAGGGTACGAGCGCCAGAACACCGGAGACGCTCCCTCAGGGCCAGAACCATTCCCCGCAACATGTCACACTCTGATCATAATGGCCGTCGCCAAGCGCGTGTGGAAGCACTGGAGCGGCAATGTGGTAGACAACAACATGTATACTGCGTGGACATGCCGGTCCCTACCGTGAGAGGTGGTTCACCGCGGCAGTGGTCCACAACACCAGCACAGTGGCAGGACTAACGTTCTAGACCCACAATACAACATACGCAGAGGAAATTGCGATCGCGCTCGCCCTCGCCCTCCAACAAGTAAAACATATCATTACCGACTCCAAGGGGCCTGTCGAAATGATGAGCTGGGTTGGATACCTCCTCTAGCCAAGCACTTCCTACAGAATTGCTGTCGGTTCAGCGACACTCAAAATTGTAATTCCATCTTGGCTCCCGGCCATCAGGAACTCCTGGGCAATGAGTTAGCCAATCAGGCGGCCCGCGAGCTCTCTCCTCGGGCACTCAAACTTGCTCGGGAAGTCTACTCCGAGCCCACGCAATATCTTATTACATTCAAAGAAATTACCACATATTATAAAGATAGCCACCGTCGCTTTCCGCAACCGTTTAAAGGTCTCCGGAGAGCGGACGAAAGGCTCCTTCTCAAAATTTTTACAAACACAATGCTGGGCATGGCATTCTTAAAGCCCTTCAATACAGTTTTGATGGGGGCTGCAGCCTGTGTGGAGCGACCTTCTCGGACGTTTTCATATGGCCTGGGCCTGTCCATCCAATCCCCACCGTTCTCAGACGTTTTCTATATGGCCTGGGCCTGTCCATCCAATCCCCACCGTTCTCAATCCTTCATTACCCACCCTTCCAGGGAGGCCTGGGAGGCGGCGCTCCTCTGCTGCCATGACCTAGATTCCCAACGGACCTTGGTCGCCAGGGCGCAAGCGGCGTAAGACGCCATTTGGGATCCGGAATAGGAGCTCCACCTAGATTTGTGAGGGCCTGGGCCAATAGGGCCTCGGTCCAAACACCTTGTACAAAGACTAAATAAATGTTCATCACCACCACCACCACCTTAGTAGCCCACTCGGTGGCCAAGGCTAGGTGGCTCAGTTACAGAGCCAGTAGCAGGCCCGTGCATTTTCTTTCCCTTCTTGCTAAGTCGCAAAAGCGACAACAAGCACTGATGTTTGCGTTTGCCAGTGGAGACAGATGTTAGGCATACTTACCTAATTTGCCGTCCTGAGAACCATTTTGAAATTTAGTTTCCGCTTATATGTTGCATTTGAGTTCACTTCTAAACTATAACTGAAATTTGCGCAGAGGACAGCAATAAACAGGACACATGATGGAACTAACTTTGTATGTTTTTGCGGTCTTGTGCGAGTTTGGATTGTGCTGAACGAGAACCAACTAACCCATCTTTAAGCCTTGATGAGCGCTGTTACCATGTAGGCACTCGCGCGTAGCGGAATATGCGTTGTCGGTAAACCGTTTTTTTTTTTAAATCCGGAGAAAAGCTCGGTTTACCTACTATGCCAGTCAATAAGTGTTTCCGCCTCTTTTTGAGGCGTGTTCTCTTGTGCCGGTAGTCACTCCTTCGGCCGTCACAATTAAAAGTAGAATGTGATTGCCAATCAGATCTTCTAAAATAATGAAATACGTTTTTTTATCGGACACAAATGAGCATGTGGAAGAAAAGACTGTCCGTTCCTCGGCTGTCTCATCTGGTCAGTAGCGGCATGCCAGTGCCACTTTATGATGCAGTTTGACGTGGGTAATGGACGTCTAGTCACTGTTAATTTTAAGATATCTTTTTGTTACTTGGGGAAAAGTTCAAAGTTTTTATATATGACTGTCAGAAGTTGTGTGTTGATACCGCAGTTTTATATATAATGAATTAAACTGTTCTGGGGTGCAGACCTGTCCTGAAAGCTTACATCCTTCCAAAAATTTGCTCACATCTTCAGTGCAAATTTAGTGCACGTGGTTATAAAGAAAGGACCCAAATATATGCTTTAGCCAGCAAGACGTCAAAGCGAATGTGATCTAAACACCACGAATCTATTTAGGTGCGCTTAAACTTACTCTTTATCACAGGGCTTCAATTTTATTATTAAAAACACACTCCGATTGGCATTGCATGTCCCCTTTCAAGTCACCCACATCTTTTCCTAAAGAACGTGGCACAGGTCTGGCTCAGGGATCACTCTAACTTGTATTTACATCTCATCTCATCGTTATGGTGCTGTGACGTGTGACATGCGAAATCTACGTGGCACAAAAATGGACAGTTCTGTATTTAAAACAGAGTCTGCGACCGGGTAGATCCTTCCTGCGGTTCAGTTTTCACGATTTGAGAACAAAATAAGTTATCAAAACAGCATTGAGAATTACCAATATGCAACCTAAAGTTGAATATAAATCACTCAATAATCAATTAGAAGGTGTTTATGTAGATCCTCGTATGCTGTTTGGTACATTTTAAATATAATCAAGCCTATAATGTATAAAAATGAGTAGCATGTCCTCTCACCCACCCTCGTAAAAGCACAACATTCTCTCCAAGCCCTGGGGTAGAGCTTCACCGCTAACTGTAAGGTATCTTATACTTTCGTGACTATAGATGATTTTGTCCCTAATAATATTTATTTCGTGTAATTAGCCATGAATGAGGCTTTTAACCGCTGCACCAGGAGTCCTGATATTGTTGATTAGAGGACGTAGAAAACACATTTAAAATATTCCTAATTGCTACAACTTCGTATATATTGTAAGCACTGTGTGGCGCTTAATCTCTCACATGAGTGAAAGTGCTGTTCATCTTCAATGCGGAGTGTGCTTCGCTGCAGTGTGCGACCAGGGCTTCAGGTCTCCAATAAAACCTGATCCGCCAAGCCCGTCCTTCGCGTTACCTTACACGTGGCAGAGGTGCGCTTTTATTTCCCTGCTGCTTCGTCACCTGCATCTACCTGGAGCTCCGTTCTGGCTGCCGTTTGACCCCGACCACCATCTTCTTTACCCACTAACCCACTTCGCTGTTCTGGGTTTTTCCAACTCCACCCCAGCTCCCCTTGCCACTTGGACTGTCAGCAGTCGTCAGCGCGACCCGCAGATAATCGCCGGTCTCCGCGGCGACGATGCTGATGACTGGCTCGACAGCTACAACCGGGTCAGTGCTTCAACCAGTGGGACGATTCTCTTAAACTAATTATTGTGTCTTTATATTTGACGGATGTGGCTAAAACGTGATTCCTGAATCATGAATCGACGATTCCAGACTGGGCTACCTTTAAACTAAAGTTACGCCAGATTTTCTGCGCTCTTACTGTTCGCACGGAATCCGCCAAGAAAAAACTATAAGCCCGACTTCAGCGCTCTGATGAAACCTATTCTTCTTATAGAAGAGGTTCTTGCACTTTGCCGGCGCATATTTACACCATGCCAGAGACCGAGCGGGTTCGGCACGTCCTTGAAGGTATTGGGCCACACGCCTTTAACGCACAAGCCGTGCAGAACTCTACCACCATCGACGCCATCATATCGACTTGTCAACGACTTGACGAACTACGGCCAATAGGCCTGCAGCCTCATCCCACTTCCTTTGGTTCCACTGCCGACTCTGACCTCCATGCGCTTATTCGCCCATTAATTCGTGAAGAGCTCTCGGCTTAAGGTATTTGTGTCGCCCTGCATCTGAGCCACATCCTTCAAGTGCCGACCTGCGCAGCATTGTCAAAGAAGAGCTGGCCTCAATGACATCTTCCCTATTAACACCGGTCGTTCCTACCACCTGTGATGTGCCAACGTACGCCCAGGTAACGTCCTTGCCGCCTGCAGTTGGAGCGCCTACACCACCGGCGCCTACCACTGCTCATGTTGCCGCATTGGCACCACCTGCCGCGGCGGCAACATACTACCCCACCTGGCGCCCAGCCCGTCCTGTTTGTTATTGCTGCGGGTACTGAGGCCATATTTCCCGTTTCTGTCGTCGCAGGCTCCAACATGAGCGCCGCGGCTACTACTCATTTGAAGCATACTACTCTCCTCGCTTCTCCGGCTATAACCACCGTTCATTTCCTGATTATCCCCGACGTTCATCACCCAACTAGAAAGTACCGCTCTGCCTGGTGGTTACAGGCCTTCAAGCCGCCGTTCGCCTTCGACTTTTCGCCGCTCAACATCGCCGCTCCGCCAAGCTTCTCTGGCGACCACCCTCCTATCGGAAAATTGACCACTGCACTGTTAGGAAGGAAAACTGCATTCTTCGGCCATCCAAAAATCCTCCAGAACGTTCCTCTGATGTGATTTTAGTTTGGGTTAAAGGTTTACCAGTTGAGGCTTTGGTTGACACGGACGCCGCTGTTTCTGATACACACTGACCTCTGCTCCCCCTTGCGAAAAGTGAAAACCTATTACGATGGACCTGAACTCCAGGGGAGCTAATTGTGCAATGATTCAGCCTTCTGCTAAGTTTACTGGGCGAGTTTTTGTTGATGGTGTCCGCCACCATGTACAATTTGCCGTGATGTCACCGTGTGCTCAGCTAATTATTTTAGGCTGTTATTTTTTGTCTGCCGCATTAGCCAGAATTTCGTGTCGTGACAGGATCATTTACATGAACGAGAGCAATCCGTCTTCTGAACCTTCCGAGCCCCGTCATCGCCTGCTTGCCGCTACTGACTCAGTGTTGCCCCCTGGATGCGAACAACTTGTCGAGCTTACTTCTACTGACATTGTTAACGTATATGTGTTAATCGTGCCTTTTGATCGCCATCTAACCCGTGGAATCGCGTTACCACCAAGTCTTGTTCGGTTCGAGCACGGCGCAGCGCGTTTCGCTGCTTTCAACACTTCCCTAGAGCCCATTGTGCTGATTAAAGGGGCGTGTTTTCCTTGTGCCCTGGGCATTCACCCTGTGTGCCTCACCGCCCTTACCGCCCCCTCTTCCTCACCAGCAGCTTCTTCCGATGCCTCTTTCGGGGTTCTCTTTGGCAACATCAATCCTGACCTTCCTGTGGCTCACCGCCAAGCTTTGCAGGAATTACTTCGAATACACCAAGCCTCTTTTCACGTCACTTCTCAGACCTTGGGCCGAACTTCTGCTGCACAGCACCGTATCATTACAGAAGGAACTTCTATTGTTAGCCGCCGCCCTTATCGTGTTTCTTTATCAGAACGTAAAATCATAGAAGATAATGGGATTGATATGCTCCGATGAGACATTATTCGGCCCTCAGCTAGCCCCTGGTCACCTCTGGTCGTCTTGGCAAAAAAAAGAGAATGGGTCCGTGCGCTTTTGTGTTTATTACCTCACACTTAACAAAGTCACTCGCAAAGATGTTTACCCTATGCCACTAATTTACGACTCCCTCAATTGTCTTGAGGGTGCCGAATATTTCTCTACTTTGGATTTGCGTTCCGGTTACTGGCAGATTTCGATGCACGAAGCCGACAAAGAAAAAACTGCATTCGCTACACTCAAAGGGCTTTACAAATTCAATGTCATGCCTTTTGGACTTTGTATTGCCCCCGCTAAGTTTGAGCGCATAATGGACACTGTTATTAGAGGAATTAAGTGGAAAATATGCTTGTGCTACCTGGACAACATAGCTATCTTCTCTGCGACATTTTCTGATTATTTGTGCCGCCTTGATCAAGTATTAACATGCCTGTCATCCGCCAGTCTCCAGCTGAACACAAAAAATTGTAATTTCGCCATTAAAGAAATCAGGATCCTGGGCCACGTCGTCAGCCGCAATGAAATTCGGCCCGACCCTGACAAGCTTCCTGCAGTTTTGAACTTTGCACGCCCTCAGCGAACAAGGATCTACGCAGTTTCTTTGGCCTATATTCATACTTTCGCCGCTTCATTCGCAATTTCGCTACCATTGCTGCACCACTACACCACCTCCTTACCGACCGTACTACTTTCAATTGGTCCGAAGAATGCGAAAAAGCTTTTCAAACCCTGAAGAATGCCCTCACTTCCGACGCTGTTCTCGCTCACATCGACGACACTGCTGCCTCCATTCTCCACACCGTTGCCAGCAGCCTCGGTATCGGCGCCGTACTTCTGCGTGATACCGCTTCTCGGGAAAAGGTAATTGCGTTTGCCAATCGAACTGTAACACCAGCGGAAAGCAACTACACCATGACTGAGCAAGAATGCCTTGCCGTCGTTTGGGCAGTTCAGAAATTCCGCCCCTACCTCTACGGCCGCCATTTAACGATCGTTACCAATCACCACGCTCTGTGTTGGTTATCAACCCTCAAAACTTTGGCTGGACACCTGGACTGATTGATTCTGCGTTTGCAAGAATACACCTTCGATGTCACATACAAATCGGGTCGCGAACATCGAGATGCCAATGCTTTTTCCCGTTGCCGCTTCCCACCCTCCTGCGTGCGCCCTCAATGTCCCAATGTCGTGCACAGCTCCAAACATCACCAGTGCTCCTCCTGCCGCTGCTCCAGATCGCTACGCCATTATTTCACACCTGCGAGCAGACCCCTACTTTCGTTCCCTAATCCACCTTCTTACGGGTGATTCTCACCCTCCTACCGCTAGGATGCGCAGGCAACTCCAAAATTTCAAACTTGACAACGGCGTGCTCTCCCGTTATATGTATTGCTCTGAAGGCACCGGTTGGGTCCCCGTTATTCCGAGAGCGCTTCGCACCCATATCCTGTCGGCTCTCCATGATGATGCTACAGCCGGTCACTTAGGCTTTCGTAAAACATACCACCGCGTGAAAACCCCTTTCCGCTGGCCAGAAATCGCCTCAAGCGTGGCAAAATACGTCGCCTCTTGTCTGCCATTCCAGCGCCGCAAACGTCCGACTTCTCCTCCTGCTGGCCTGCTATAGCCGCTACTTCGCCCTGCTACTCCTTTCGCCGATGTTTGCATAAACTTATACGGACCACTTCCATTGTCCGCACGAGGTAATCGTTAGATTGTCACCGCCGTCGACTACCTAACACGCACCGCTGAGACCGCTGCCCTGCCTAATGGCTCAGCACCTGAGGCTGCGATCTTCTTTTTGGAATCCCTCGTAGTGTGCCATGGGGCCCCTCAAGTGGTTCTCAGTGACAATGGTCAGGCATTTATGTCGACGATTGTAGCCGAAGTTCTTGAAGCCTCAACCATACATCGCAAATTGACGTCCAGCTATCACCCGCAGACCAATGGTTTGACTTAGTGGTTCCACCGCATGCATTCTGACATGCTGTCTACACATGTCGACCAGGACTACCGCAACTGGGACGTAATACTTCCTTTTGTTACGTTCACCTACAGTACGGCTTACAGCAGACCAAAGGTTACACACCGTTTTTCCTCGTTTACAGCCATTCTCCCGGTATCCTTCTTGATGCCTATTTCCTTTCTGCACAAGCCAGTTCCTCATCCTCTCTTCCTCGCCAGTTCATTTCCCGAGTGGCCAGATCTCGCCGGCTTGCTCGCACCAACACTGAAGATAGCCAGGAAGACCGCAAGTGCCGCTATGATGCAACCCACCGGCAAGTTTCATTCCGTCTCGGCAACGAGGTGTTAATTTGGACACCATTACGTACTCCTGGCCTTTTTGACAAGTTCCAGCATCGTTACATTGGTCCGCACGCAGTTCTTGCAAAAACCTGCCCGGTTAACTATCGCGTCTCCCCTGCTTACCCTCCTCCGGACAGTCGTTACCGTGGCACAGAAGTTGTCCACGTTTCACGCATGAAGCCTTTTATTTGGCGCAATGCAGCGGATTAATTGCGGTGACTGCGCAGGCGAAATATTGTGAGCTCTGTGTGGCGCTTCATCTTTCACACGGGTGAACGTGCCGCTTCATCTTCATCCTGCTCTCTCTTACAGATACCCATCCTCATCGCGTAGTATGGTTCGCTACAGTGTGTGACCAGGGCCTCAGGTCTCCAATAAAACCTGAACCGCCAAGCCCGACCTTCGCGTTACCTTACAATATTATAGTGAGAATTGGCTTTCGTATTTAAAGTGATGAAAGTTTGCCACAGGGTTCAGGTATCATGCCGTTCAGGAAGCATGCAAAGGGAGTGCGCTAGAGGACAAGCTACTCTCTTTCTTACTCCTTCGTAGGCTTATTCGTGTTTAGAGTCAATGGCAACCGAAAGTGCATTGTAGTACTTGTGGACAAAAGAAACCGCGACTTAAGACTGCACAAGAGAAAGAGTGGACAGGTGACAGAGCCAATAGCAGGCCCATGCATTTTCATTTTCTTCTTCCTACAGCCACAACAATAACTACTGACCGCGCCGTAAGGGAAGGGGAAGCTGGCAGTGAAAGGGGAAAGAGAGAAAGAAAAGCAACCTAGTGGAGTTCTGCCGAATAATTTAGACCACCTGGGAGTTTTTAGCCCGCGTTGACAGGGATGGAGGGGGTGAAGGGTGGCAGTTCCTGTCCCTACGGGGCTGGCACGGTGGGTCAACGCAGCTCGTGGCGGGGGCTAGCCAGCCACCGAATTTTATCTGTTGTAGGCCGTCATTGCTTCCGCTTCGGTCGTGGACGACGGCTGTTGTTGCGGCACGTATCTTTCTCTCCCTCGTCTTTTTCCTTCTCTATTTTCTTTTCTGTCCACACGAGGCAGCGGAGGTGGCTGAGCTACAGAGCCAGTAGCGGACCCGTGCACTTTCTTTTTCCTTCTTCCTACAGCCACAGCAACAACAATACGCACTGGTATCGCACAGCACACGGATGCCTCTTCGTTTCGCCTCTATCGAAACGCAACCGCCAGCGGTCGAGATTGAACCAGGGTACTCCTGCACAATTGTCGGGGTTCAATGCGCTGGTGCCAATATATCACTGATTTGACCATGTGCGCAATACGCGCCTCTATATATCACAGAATTGATGTCGCGTTGAGAGCATGTTTGAACCTGTTTAGGTCTTACTATACTTATATTTTCCGGTTTCTCGTCCATTTCTTCATCACTCTCAGATTCAAGATGGCAGCTTAGTCATGATGCCTTAGGTACAGTATTGCAAACAATTTATGACGTGACCATCCATAGAACGCAGACCACCACCTAGATCACCATGTATGACATCATGATTCCCCCAATGCACGTATCCGAAGCCTCCCCACTACCGCTTCATTACCTACTATAGGGGCGCTGCGAGCGCGCGACGTCAGCAGACGCGTGTGTTTCGGCTCCGCCAATTTGTGACTGGGGCCGCGTCCCAAATCATCCTACCCCGGCAAAACTGGCGTCGATTGATTCAGAAAACCAAGCGGAACAGCTGGATACAAAAGTATTCCAGGTAGGCCGATTGTCTGCAAATCTACGGCCAGTTTTCGACCGACCACGTTGGCGCCATCTCTAAGCCTAACGGCGTGGCCGACGCCTGGCATGGCGGAATCGGCCCTCCGAGGACACAATGGCGACTTCCGCAGATCAAATACGCGGCTAAGACCCTGAGGCAATGTTGTAGACCTCGGTACCCACCACCGGAGACACAAATTTCACGGTTATTCCGAAAATTCGGAGTCAAGCTTTTCTCAAGCGGCTGCACGCCGCTCCAAAGACAAAGCCCAGATGGCGGCGTTCGGCGCCGCCCCGACCGCCATTTCGTCGGTCGGAAACATGAACGCTCCCGCAACGCGCGCCACGGAAAGCAATGACACGGCATTCTCGAAGTGGAAGCCGTGTCCAATGCACAAACCGACTCCCGAACTACGTTATAGTCATAAAGCCCAGAGAAAGTGTTTCTCTTCACGAGGCGTTCACGGAAACCGACAGGCACTGCTATTTCGGCGTACCTCGGGCTGAAACGGGCCCGCGCTGTCTCCGTTCTACCCTCACGAGAACAAAACATCATCATTGTGCATACCCCGGACATCGAGGCGGCCGACCAGCTCATCGGGGACTTCGCAGTAAATACCGAGAAGGGGTCGATCCCGCTTCGGGGTTACCTGAGACAAGACGGCGGCAACATATGCCACGGCGTGATCGTGTTCCGTAACTCGGACACCACAGAAACTCTCCAAGACCGAGTGTGCTGGCGCGCCGGCACCATTCACATCCAACAAGGCACGCTTCCCTTTCGCTGTTAAAGAGAAGCCCCGTTACGTGCACTATGGCAAGATGGTCGTCTCTGTGCGAAACTATTACAAAATTATCCCGGCGTGCGGCCAGTGTGGGGCCGTCGGGCATCGCGCGGATGCATGTCCAAACCTGCAGTCGAACACCTGTAGACTGCTGATTCCAAGCTCCGCTAGTGGAGGGGGTGCGGGCTCCTCACAAGTGTGTTCCGTGGTGCTCTGTGTGCGGTGGCTCCCATGCCCCCAACTCTCGCGACTGTGCGGCGAAATTCCGCACACCCAAGATCAAAATGAAAAAAAAAAATGGCGCCCAAGAAGAAACGCTGCCATGTTGGGCCTCCCGGCGATCAATCGCCAGGAATTCTCCAATACCGAGAACCCACCTACAGGACGTGTTGAGAAACGACCATTGAAGGTGTCGCCACCACACGGCGGACTGGCGAAACAAGCGACGGAAACACGCGGTGATACCAGGGCGCGTAATTCCGTCTCCTCAACGGTTGGGTCCCGCAACTTCTTTCTCCTCACAGAATGCCTCTCAGCGGGTTAAATGGCGATAGTTACCAAAAGGTGTCTCTGAACGCAACCTAAAGGTAACATACACTCACTGAAGGCAGGAAATGATTATGGTGAAGGTTAATTGATTAATGTCACCACTGTCATGCCATCACCTCATGGCTCTGTTCAGAGCTGATTTTGCTGCTATTAAGAAATAAAAACACTACTTATTGTAACCTAAAGGGCAACACTCTCCAGGAATGAGCTTGGTAGTTTATTTATAATGCTGCCTTAAAAACAAAACTAAAAAAAACAAAGAAAAGAAAAAGTTACTATTGCAGGATTCGAACATCTTGTTTACGCGATTAGTGCTGAGGTAAGTAGTGTCAATCCATTGCGCCACTGAAGCAACAGTTTCGGCATGCTTTACACCCGCTATTATTCATTTTTGCAATATTTCCGCTATCTGTCGCCAGGTGACGCTGCTCAGAGGACCCTACTGTTGAGGGAACGGAATCACGCTACCAGGGCCTGGGTCAACACAGTCAAAAACGGACACCAGGTGAGCGGTTTGGGTGGGGCTGCTTCTTTCTCCCCCGTTTCCACTCCGTTCCCAAGGGCGCGTAGCGCCGAGCAAGATCAAATAGCAGCACTCGAGGCCCAAAACGAGATGCTGCTTAAGAAAATTAACGAATTGGAATCCAAAATTACCCAGTCTTATCCGCCCTCGCCTCCCGCGGCTGAGGTAATGGAGAGTAAGCTCGTGGTGCCGAAGGCTGTAACAAGCTTGGAGGCAGCATTCGAGGCCCATTTCGGGGCCACAGAGGCACGATTCATTGCCGTAGAAAATCAAATTTCAATGATGGTCAACGCCATCTCCAAATTGCAAGAGACAATCCCCGCAATGATTGCCAAACAAATTGCGCATTCCTTACGCTCCTCGCGCAGGCCCGGCGGTCCCTTACCCGGCCGTCCTAACAAAACTTCTAGACGCACCCCTGAGGTAGACGATGACGACAACTGCTCGCTCTCCGGTATGGAGGATGCCCTCTTACCGCGAGTGTTGGCTCCGGAGCAGCGTCACTACAACCCCTCCTCAGCCTAAATGACCATGGTGGGCAGCCTTAGATCAGGCGCTCCCCAAGAACCAATTCAGCCACCCCCGTCCAAATTGTCCAATGGAACTGTCGGGGATTCCGTTCCCGCGCAAAGAGGGGGGATCTCCGACTTTACCTTTCAACTTTCGACTCTTTCCGCGATGGTTGACCTCCAGGAGCCAGGGACTGACCCTCACAAATTACATCACCTTTCAGCAGGACCCCTCTTCTTGCGTCTGCGTGCATAAAAATTATACGGCTACTCTAGTTGACTTAGAACTTAACACTGAATATTCCTACTTGATGGTGACACTCTTCCGCTCAAGAAATGAGATGCACCACTCCACGTACTCAACATCTACTGTTCCCCCAGACTCAAAAATGTAACGTTCGCAGCACTCTTTAGCCGTGCTCTAAAGGTTGAGGGCAGGGACTCTGTGTTGATTGTGGGTCATTTCAACTCCCACAGTACACTCTGGGGATACGTGCATGAAGAGAAGCGGGGACGCAAGCTAGCGGAACTCACTTCCACGCTGGGCCTGACTCTTCACACTGACCCTGCGTATCCAACGCAGATGGGTAATTCAGTGACCCGGGATACATGCCCGGATCTCACCTTTACTAAAAACATTGTACATGCAGAATGGATCAACACCGAGGAAACCCTCGGTAGGGACCACTGCCTTAATATCACTGTAAGAACTAAACCATTGGCCAGACCCCACCCACAAGCTCGGCTCTCCGACTGGAATAAGTTTCGGCAAAGCTACATCAATTCGGCCTCTATCCACGAACAAGGATACCACGCGTGGGCACAAGAATTGGTTACACATCTTCGTTCGGTGGAAACACAAATTCAGCTCTCGGAAGCCACTCCAGAGGTGGAAAACCACCTTCTGCACCTTTGGGAAGTGCGGCACAAAATTCGTATCGCCGAGCTTACTCAGTGAACGGCAGAGTACGCGGCCCAACTCGTCGACTCGAACTGGGTAGACCGCTGCAACACGGCGGCCAGACAAATGTCGAGCAAGAGCACGTGGGGCTTTTTCCGTGCCCTAATTGACCCGAGTCAAACCCGCGCCGAGACACAAAAACATCTCCAACGAGCTATTAATAGCTTCGATGGAAATACATCAAAAATAGCATGCAAACTGTGTGACCAGTATCTTTGCACTAAGCAGCACCGCGAAGGACCCGCGTACTCGTATGCAGATTCAGAAAACGCGGATCTGAATCAACCGTTCCAGTTGCACGACATGAAGGCGGCCCTAGCTAAAATAAAACGAGGAACAGCACAGGGCCGGGACAAGAAACTGTGAAACTGCTTGCCAATCTTCCCGACCCCGGCTACGAAACCCTCCTCGCTTTCATCAACTCGATCTGGCTTGGTGCGGCACCTCTACCAATTGAATGGCGAAAGCGGGCAAAGCCATACGCACAGACAACCTCCAACCCATCACCCTCACTTCTTGTGCAGGAAAGCTGATGGCGACCATGGTGCGGGACAGGTGTCTGGGTTTCCGGAAGCTGAACATACATTCGCAGACACCATGTTCGCTTTCCGCCCGCAAAGGTCCGCTGAGGATGTTCTGCTTCAACTCGACCGAGAAATTCTCAACCCTGTCGAATATCCCTTCAATGATAAGGCGGTACTCGCCCTTGACTTGAAGGGGGCTTTCGACAATGTCACAAAAGAAATCATAATGCAACATCTCTCCCAGACGAATTGTAGACCTAACACATCTCAGTACAGTAAGCAATTTCTCTCAGATCGGCAATCTTTCATCCGAATACAAGACGAAGATCACGGCCCATTTAAACTGGGAACGAGAGGAACCCCACAGGGCGCGGTCTTCTTGCCATTACTAATGGCGAGAGGACCGGGCACGGCGGACCTGGGCCCAACATGTTGCTTACGAGGACGCTCTTCTACGTTCTGCAGGTTATCCTGGGTTCAGCCGCGTTACGAACTGGGCACGTGTGGCCCGATGTCATCTATGGCTGCGATGGAAATCTACCTCACATCGACAACGCATCGGACTCGGTATCGTCATTTGATGACACTGTTCTACCAGCGACTGCATTCATCCATCGCACCGGGACGTCATCAGAGCCCACGAGTATAAAAGCAGCGACACAAGAATTCACCTTCAGTGGGCACGGCGGACCTGGGCCCAACATGTTGCTTACGAGGACGCTCTTCTATGTTCTGCAGGTTATCCTGGGTTCCGCCGCGTTACGAACTGGGCACGTGTGGCCCGATGTCATCTATGGCTGCGATGGAAATCTACCTCACATCGACAACGCATCGGACTCGGTATCGTCATTTGATGACACTGTTCTACCAGCGACTGCATTCATCCATCGCACCTTGACGTCATCAGGGCCCACGAGTATAAAAGCAGCGACACAAGAATTCACCTTCAGTGGGCACGCGGACCTGGGCCCAACATGTTGCTTACGAGGACGCTCTTCTACGTTCTGCAAGTTGGTAGCTATTCGAGCACCATTCGTAGCGATTGCCGAGGTATCGTGGTCTTGCCGTTCCCCCGCCGTTGTCTTGCCTTGGCATATGAATGTTTTATTGCTTGCAAGTTGATCCTTTGTGGCGACATCGAAACGAATCCTGGCCCGACTCAAAAGGAAGTTATTGAACAAATTTTAGATGGCCAGTTGTCTTTTCAAGCCGAAATTAGTGAAATGAAAGCAGAGCTAGTTAAGACTGTAAATATGGTAAGTGATCTGCACAGCCTAATACAAAAAATGGAGACAAAGCTTAACGAAACGTCATCCTTCACCGAGCAGCCGCAGGAAATACACACTACTTTGAAATCAATAGAGAATGTAATGGGTTTTCAAGCAAAAAAACTGATCGATCTCGAAGATCGAAGCCAATGGTCCAACCTCATAATTCACGGTATTACTGAAGAACCTAACGAAACAGAAGCTACGCTGAAATATAAAATAATCAAATAAGTTTTCGAGGACAAGCTTCAAGTCAGTTGCCAATCTATCGGGCGCATTCATAGGTTGGGGCGTCGGAACGACAAACGTCCTGTTATTCTCTATTTACAGAATTTTTCAGAAAAAAAGACAATAATGGAAAATGTTACAAAGCTAAAAGGCTCAGGCATATCAATTCAGAATGATTATTCCCAGTCTACGCTACTGACACGAAAGCTACTTTGGGATAGCGCGAAAGAAGAGAGGGATCAAAAGAAAAGGTCACCCTTATTCACGACACGCTAAAAGTGGATAAAGATATGTTTTTCTGGGATAAATCGCAAAATAAACGCGTTAAGATAGTGAACCAGGATAAGAGAGTAGATCAGCAGGACAAAGCATGACGAGAAGTGCAAGATCAGCACAAACGTTTGCGCACAATAAACATCAACGCGCGTAGTTTAGTTAATAAGACAGACATGTTCGAATTAGAGCTATTACACCATGATCCGCACGTTGCAGTAATTACTGAGACATGGCTTCAGAGTGATGTGAATGATGAGGACGTTTTCCCTCCCTCTTATACTGTATTTCGAAAAGACAGGGAATCTAGGGGTGGTGGAGTGGCTGTCCTAATTAAGAAACAAATTGAAGCTGTTTTGCAAGATGACGTACATGATATTGAATGCCTTTGTGTGAAACTCTCCTGTTGGGGACAAAACTTTGTTTTATATGCTGTTTATAGACCCCCTAGTTCTGGAACTGACTACCTAACTAAACTAGAAAATCATCTCTTACAGTACCAAAACAGTAAAATTTTATTGATGGGTGACTTCAACTTGCCAGGTGTGGATTGGGAACTCCTTGAGTGTATCGGTGCTTGCACAAAGCAAGCCAGCATATTGTTTAAAATAATGCTTACCCACAACCTGACGCAAATAGTTCATGAACCACCCCGTATTGTAGGTCCCACGAATTCATTGTTAGATTTGCTGTTCGTCCCTCGCGACATCGTGAATTTTACGGTTTCTGTGGAAAAAGGCCTGTCTGACCACCAGTTGGTTAGTGCTTCCTTTCCTCTAGTACGGCAAACAAAAAAGAAACAGTTATCTTCACAAAGTTACTTTAAAGATTATTCGCGTGCCAATGACGCGTCTATCATTGAACATCTCGAAACTTCCCTTGTTGATTTCGATGACGCCGATGTCTGCGCACTCTGGGACAGTTTCAAAAAAATCTGTTCGTATTGTATCAATACTTTTGTGCCTAACAGGCACAAAAAAGAAAGAAAGGAAACGCCATGGATGACACGCAGTATAATTCAAATGAGGCGATGGGTAAAACGGTACAAGAAAAAACGCGCAGATCCTCATGTGCTAAAGGAATTACTGGACAATCTAGCACGTGCATTACGTGATTCAAAAGATTATTTCTTCAACACATCCCTTCAAAACTTAATAAAAACTGAGCCAAGTAAGTTTTCGAATTACATTAGTGAAAAAAAGAAAGCAGTCACACAAATATTGGTGGACAACGCTACGGTATGTGATCCAAAGGCTATTACTGAACATTTTAATAGTTATTTTCAAAGTGTATTTTCTGTCCCGAGCACAGGTACCGACAATAGCCGAGTGTATTACCCCGCCGAAGTGAATTTTATTACTTATCCTGGTGTCCTTTCAATGTTGCTGAACTTGAAAACCAAAACATCATGTGGCCCTGACAACATTCCAAACGATTTCTGCGACGCTATGCCGAAACTCTGGCTCAATTCCTCGTAATAATTTGTCGCGCTTCAATGTCATTGGGTAAAATACCCGATGACTGGAAGACAGCCCGAATTGTTCCCGTTTATAAAAAAGGAGACCGTCTTCTCTTGCAGAACTACCGTCCAATATCATTGACGTCCCCATGCTGTAAACTATTAGAACATATAGTTGCACATTGTATGAACGCATTTTTAGAAAGAAATCGCGTGCTATCTAGCTTCCAGCACGGGTTCAGAAAAGGACTCTCGACGGTAACACAGCTAATTACAGTAATAAATTCATTTGCTTCCTCTATAGATAATAAAGGCCAAATCGATGCAATATTTTTGGATTTTAGCAAGGCATTTGACAAGGTTCCTCATGATAAACTAATTTTTAAAATGAAAGAAATTGGCATTCCTGATATTTTAGTAACATGGATTAATGCATACTTAAAAAACCGCAAACAGTTTGTTGAAGTGGGGGGACAACGTTCGGGCTCTCTCCCAGTTTCATCCGGTGTTCCCCAAGGAAGCGTTCTGAGCCCTCTGCTTTTCCTTTTGTATGTCAATAATATTGTTGAAGTTGTTAACCCACCAGTGCAAATTCGATTGTTTGCTGACGATTGTATTGTATACAGAGAAGTTACAAATAGGGAAGATCAATGTGACCTGGACAGTGCCTTGAACAACGTTTCCGAATGGTGCGACCGATGGGACATGATTCTGAATGCTGATAAAAGTGTTTATATGCCGATAACCCTAAAAACCATACGTCATAGCTACACATATAAATTAGGCTCTCTCCCTCTTCAACAAGTATTCAACTACAAATACCTAGGAGTAACCATAAGTAGCAATCTATCGTGGAACTTGCACATAAACAATATCTGCTCTGCTGCATTTAGAAAATTGTGCTGCTTAAGACATAAACTAAAAAATGCTCCTTCTAACATTCAGCTACTTTGTTATTCTTCATTAATTAGACCTAAACTCGAATATGCATGCATAGTATGGGACCCGTATACTAAATGTAACGTAAAAAATCTGGAAAGAATACAGAGAAGAGCTGTTAGGTTTATTTTTAATAAATATGCAAGATCTGACTCCCCAACCACTTTAATGGAGACAAATAAAATTGATCTACTTGAACATCGAAGAAGAAAGCTTAGATTAAAGTTTATTTATCAGTTATTACATAACAAACTCGGTTTGGATCAATCATCATACTTAACGCTGGCAACAACCAGACAAACTCGTCAACACCATCCCAGTTCCCTAACCCCTATATTCGCTAGAACAGACACTTACAAATTTTCGTTCTTTCCACGCACAATAACAGATTGGCATCAGCTAGTTAATCCACTGTCCCTTGAGTTTTAACCAATTGCTGCTATACTGTGTTGTCTTTTTTTTTTTTGAAGTGTTGCGTTTTCTTTTGTACCTTGATTGACTTGTTCACCCACCCTGCTTGGACTCAGTGTCCGCAGTATTTTGTGAATAAATTAATAAATAAAATAATCAATCTGGCCATGATGAAACTCCTGGCTCAGTTGGCGACGGTCGAAAGCATCCAGCACGCGCTGTACGTCGACGACATACCCATCTGGACCAAACACGAATTGGTTGGAGACATTGAGGCCAACCTGCAGCAAGCGGCGCAGATCGTAGACGCTTACGCCCGCCGCTGCGGCCTTCAATGCTTACCGTCTAAATCCGAATTTGTGCACATTTCCCCGTCGCCTAAGTGCACCACAAAAATGAAACTATCCCTGGCCAGCGGTCCGATACCCGAACACGATGAGATTAGAGTACTTGGTCTCCTTATCCACAAACATCGACGGGCTGATACAACACTAGCAAAACCGCGCAAGGTGGGGGACCAGATGGACCGGATGATGCGCCGGGTTTCCAACAAACGCGGGGGGTTACGGTGCACAGATGCTTGGCGGCTGGCGCATGCATTCGTGACCAGTCGAGTACTTTACTCGACTCCTTACCTCCACCTGCGCAGATTTGATGAGAACGCCCTCGAAGTGATTCTCAGAAAGATGTACAAATGTGCCCTCGATCTCCCTATCAACACATCCAACAAGCGTCTTATGGGCCTGGGGATGATAAACACATTCGCGGAGCTCCGAGAGGCGCACTTGACCAATCAATACACAAGACTTTCAAAAATGCCGTCGGGACGCCGCCTATTAGCCCGATTACACATCCACCACCCAACATTTACGGAAGAGCGCGTACGCATACCTGAAATCTGGAGATACACCCTGCACGTACGCCCTCTTGTGGCCAACATGACACGTGACGACCAGAATGGCAGGCGCCTTGCGCGGGCGGAGGCACTGGCCTGTCACTATGGGATCAAACACGTAACATTCTACGAGGACGCCTCCGGCCTGGTACACAGCCACAGTCGTCCATCAAAAAATCACTGTGAATGGCCTAACGTTCCGAGCTCAAGACATAACATGCGGAAGAAGTTGCCATCGCGTTAGCCGCCGCAGACAAGGACTCACGAGTAATCATCACCGACTCGAGAGGAGCCTGCAGAGATATCAAACAGGGGTGCATTCCTCTCTTTGCGCACCGCACCCTTCAAAACAGTGACTGCCTCGGGGCCCCCGCGTCTCGAACGATTGTATGGGCTCCAGCTCACATGGGCCTCGGAGGCAATGAAACGGCAGACGCCGCCGCCCGCGAGCTCACTCTCCGGGCAACGCCTTCAGACCCTTATGATACGGATCTCGAACCCAATCCGGCTCTCACTTTTCGAGAAATTACTGAATTATTTCAATTTGGCCATGCAATTTATCCTAAGCCTTGTAAGGGCCTTACAAAGGTGGAGGAACGCACACTCCGCCTTTACACCAAAACGCTGCTGTGCCCGGCAGTTTTAAAACACTTTGATTCTGCCTGTACAGGAAAGTGCCTGCACTGTGCGGAGAAGTCTTCGGACATCTCCCACATGGTGTGGGCATGTCAATCAACCCCGAACATCACCCCCAAACCCAACCCCACCCGGGAGCACTGAGAGGCAGCCCTACTCGGATGCTCCGATCTGGCAAGCCAGAAGGCCCTGGTCCACCGTGCCCGAGCCGCGGCGGTCGCCCGTGGGCTCCTGTAATGAGGAGCCTACCTAGTGTTTGCGTGAGGTTACCCTGGCTACCTCAAGCTCCCTCCGAATAAAGTTTTTCACACACACACACACATTACCTACTATACTATCAACCACCCTTATACTCTACTCCACCTGGGAATTGATGCGCGTGTCCCCAGTTAACAATCACCACTGGTGACAAAATTGTTGTCCACCCGTTTGATTACAGGGTTCTGAGTATGTCTAATGAATCAGCATCATATGGCACACAGAACTGTTTTTTAAACTGAATCCAGACATGTGGGGAAGCGTTAGTGTTTACATATTAATAAATAGAAACAGTCTATTACAAATCCCTTGTTTTCACTTGAATTCATGAATTCCTACTCTACTTATTCCCAGATTTTTGTTGGTTGGGATTGATGCGATGGTCTACGGAATTGAAAACTGTGCTAGCTGTCACACTGCTGTATTAGAAAAACACGCGCGCTTCGGTAATGCTGAAGCGAAACCTGGACCTAACTGTGTGAAAGGAAGAGAGTTCATGTGTAAAGGAGAGGCCCCACTGAACGCCTTATTCTTCACAAGAGAGCTCACTTTGTATCGGCGCCATGGCAGCTACTTTACTAAAACAGAAGGAAGTAACAATGAAGAACGAGCAAAGGTAATGGACATGTTGTAAAAACCGTTTGTTCGCTGCCAACACTTTCCATGCATAGAGCTGGCGCAAACGAAATCAAAAGACAGCTGCCATGTGGTGCTTTCCTTTGTATATATAGGGACGCGAAGGCCATAATTTCCTGACACCCTTGTGTCGTCACATTGTCAGCAATATTGAAGAGCTTGTTTAGTACAGTCGTGTGTAAAAAATATTAGAGTGACTGGCAACCAGAACTATCGCTTCTCACCATGCGGTGCTGCCGTTCGTAGACATGACAGTTGACAGCCGTGTGGAGCGGACGCAAATTTTTCTGCACCCAAAAAGCTGGGAAACATATCCGCCATGGTTGAGGCAAAAACAATGGAAAATGAAAAGAAATAAAAAAAAACAAAACGAAAGTGCCAGATAACGCATGACTTGAAGTTTGTGTATTGCGCAGAAGGAGTCGTGTATAAGGTGCCTATCACATGCGGGAAGACCTACATAGGTCAAACGGGAAGGTCCCTAAATACCCGCTTACGTCACCACAAAACTTCACTGAAGAGCGCAACATCCTCAAATTTTACTCTGGCTTAAAGAAAATGTCTGCTTAACAACCAGCACAATTGTTATGAAAAGTCATGTGTACCCCTTTTTAATGAAACCGAAATTCTCATCCTCATCAACCTGACTATACCTACTGCAGGGCGAAGGCCTCTCCCATGTTTCTCCAATTAACCCGGTTCTGTGCTAGCTGCATCCACTTGACCCCTGCGAAATTCATAACCTCATCCGCCCACTTAACTTTCTGCCGCCCCCTGCTACGCTTTCCTTCCCTTGGAATCCAGTTTGTTACACTGAGCGACCATCGGTTATCCTCTCTTCAAACATGTCCTGCCCATGCCCATTTCGTCTTCTTAATTTCCGCTAGAATGTCGGTAACTTGAGTTATTTCTTTGACCCACTCTGCATGCTTCCTATTGTTTAATGTTACCCCTACCATTTCTCGTTCCATAGCCCTCTGGGTTGTCCTCAACTTAAGTAGAACCCTCTTGGTTAGCCTCCACGTTTCAGCCCCATAGGTGAGTACAAAGTCTGTACAAACACAAAGATAAACTAAAAAGAGAAATCAGTGAAGCGTTTCATATTCATAAAGATAATGATTCGTGTGAAACCATCCCTTCTGTAACTGTCCATGACTGTGAACAAATATATCTTGATTCAAAAGACTGAGTTATATGTTTGGCAGGATGGATGGATGGAATACAGGAGCGTCCCCTTTGAAACGGGGTGGTAGCAGTAGCTGTCATGCTCATATTTCTCCATATATCTTAATTATTGATTTAGAATGGTTAACTAAACCATCATTCTATTTCTTAAATTTTGCTCCTACATTACTAACATTATGTCACTTTTCTGCTTTTAAGCCACCAATCTTCCAGCCCTTTTTTGCTAGTTTCCACCGCCGGTTTATTCACCCGACGTGGCAGCTGGTGTGGCACATGCGCCCCTGGTTGTGAAAAGAGTATATTGTTACCGGGAAACGCGGGACCAAAGTGATGTGCTCACTGACAAAGACGACGACCGAGGAACGCGGGCACGACGAAGCGTTAAGAAAGAGGACGACGCTGACAGAGCGGATACTGCACAACTATTGAATTCTTAGCACGAATTCAGCTCATCGCAGTGCCGTTACATTAAGTACATCCCCGTAACAACTTGGTGGAGGTCGCGAGTTCGACACAATCTGACGCTGGATCTCCGCAGTGGCCGTCACCTCAGAACCGTCACGATGACAACCGACGTAGCTCCATCTACCTCCGCAGCTCCAACTGTCGTGGTAGCCCACCCCCGTGGCCCTGGCCCATTCTGCGGCTTCAAATGGACGACTTGTATATGTTACTTGGATGACGTGATTTTCTTCTTGCCCTCGTTCGAAAGCCATCTTCATCGCCTATTTTCCATCTTGGCACTTTTCCGCCGTACCGGACTTCAACTGAACTCAAAGAAGTGCAGTTTTGGTCGCCGCGAACTTAAAGTGCTTGGCCATTTGGTGAATGCCACCGGCGTGCAACCCGATCCCGACAAAGTTCGCGCTGTCAGTGCTTTTCCATCTCCCCGTTCCCCCCGTGATGTCCGCAGCTTTATAGGACTTTGCTCTTATTTTTGCCGGTTCGTCCCAAACTTTGCCACTGTCGCTCGTCCTCTCACCACTCTGCTGAAGAGAGGCGTTCGTTTCTCATGGGGACCAGAGCAGGCTAACGCATTATCTACCCTCATCGCTGTTCTCACCAATCCTCCTGTGTTGGCCCATTTCAACTCGTCTGCCCCGACGGAACTTCGTACCGACGCCAGTGGCCACGGGATTGGTGCCATTCTTGAAAAGCAACAACGCGGCCAACACTGCGTGATTGCCTACGCCAGTCGTCTCCTGTCATCAGCGGAACAGAACTATCTATTACGGAACGGGAGTGCCTGGCTCTCGTTTTGGCCGTTGGAAAATTCAGACCCTACTTGTTTGGTCGAGCCTTCACTGTAGTTACCGATCACCACGCCTTATGTTGGCTCTCTTCCCTCAAGGATCCTGCTGGCCGTCTCGGCCGCTGGGCACTGCGCTTGCAGGAATATACCTTTTTCGTTGTATACAAATCCGGTCGGCTCCACCAGGATGTAGACTGTCTGTCCCGTTATCCCGTCAATCCCCCTTCCTCTACTGAGCATGAGTCGGACACCTGTGTCTTCTCTATATCGGACTTTTCCCACATAGCCGACGAACAGCGCTTGGACCCAACCCTCAGTTCTTTTATCGACCGCCTCCGCACACACACCAGTGACTCTTCCCTCGCCCTGTTCTTCCTTCATGGGAGTACGCTATACCACCGCAACATGCGACCTGATGGCGCTGAGCACTTGCTGGTCGTTCCCCAACACCTACGCTCTGCCGTTCTCGAACAAATGCCCGACGCCCCTACAGCTGGTCATCTTGGCCTCTCACGCACATACGACCGCGTGCGCCAGCGTTTCTTCTGGCCTGGACTCTACCGCTATGTCCAACGTTTTGTAGCCGCTTGCGACCTCTGTCAACGCCGGAAGAAACTCCCTGTCCTACCACCTGGACACCTGCAGCCGATTGCTATCCCGACTGAGCCATTTTCTCGTGTTGGCCTTGACCTCCTAGGGCCCTTCCCCCAGTCCTTGTCAGGAAACAAATGGATCGCTGTCGCCACCGATTATGCCACGCGGTACGTGATCACTCGCGCCATTCTAATCAGCTGCGCCACAGACGTTGCAGGCTTCCTTTCGTACGACGTCATACTTCACCATGGTGCTCCCCGTCAACTGCTTACCGACCGTGGCCACTGTTTCCTTTCCCGAGTTGTTGAGGAAATACTTCGTTCTTGCTACGTTCGGCACAAGTTCACTATTGCGTATCACCCTCAGACGAACTGCCTTACGGAGCGTATTAACCGCACACTCATCTATATGCTCGCAATGTAGGTATCCGGCAGTCATCGCGACTGGGATACGCCTGCCCTTTGTCACCTTTGCATATAACTCTTCGCGTCATGGCACTTCTGGGTACTCTTCATTCTATCTTCTCTTTGGAAGAGACCCCTTACTGCCCTTTGACATTTTGCTTCCCGCCGCTGGCCCCGTCACAACCTATGTCCGCGATACCATCGCCCGAGCCGACGCTGCTCGCCAGATTGCTCGTCACAATCTCACCATGTCTCAAGAAGATCAAAGACGCCGCTACGACGCTCACCACCGCGATGTGCACTATCCTTCCGGATCTCTCGTGTTGCTCTGGCTTCTGTGCCGTCGTGTGGGGTTGTTTGAAAAATTTCTGCCCCACTACACAGGTCCTTACCGTGTACTACGCCCTGTCACCGATGTTACCTATGAGATTGCGCCGCTTCACCCAAAGTCACCGACTGTTACACCCACTTCCGAAATCGTACATGTCGCCCGCCTCAAGCCCTATTACTCCACCTGCACACCGCATGCCTAGTACGCACCGGGACGTTGCCTTTTGCCGAGGGGGGTAGTGTTACCGGGAAACGCGGGACCAAAGTGATGTGCTCACCGACGAAGACGACGACCATGGGACGTGGGCACGACGAAAAGTTGAGAAAGAGGACGACGCTGACAGAGCGGATATTGCACGGCTACTGAAGTCTTAGCGTCGAGTTCAGCCCATCGCAGTGCCGTTACATTAAGTACATCCCCGTAACAATATTTTTTCGTGTCTCAATAGTGAGCGCCCGTTTTCTCTTCTTCCTTGTCCTTCATCTCCGCGCTGTTATTCCTAAAAAATGTACCAACATAGACCAACACTCTGTTTTATTGAGCGAACGCGTGCTTCATCGCTCATCTGATTGCACGTGGCTACCGGGAACGGACGGACTGGTGACAGCTGGAGCTTCCGAAAGCGCCAATAGATGAATTTTTTGTTTTATTATAATTATTTAGTTTTCAGCTAGCTTGGTTAGGTGCAGCCCAAAGAACTGATTTTAGCGCTTTTTTCTACCGGCCGGATTTTCTTGCCGGCAACTAGGTTTTTCGGCATTCATTCCTTAACTATTTTCTCACCTTGTTAGCTTCTTAGATAGTTATTCGTTTTTCTAGTCTATTGGCATTCGGAAAAGTTATCTGAAAGCGTGTTTGCTAGTCGGTTTTTTGTCTTTTTTTTGTAGACTGAATATTCCGAGAACTGGTAGTAGAAATATAGGCTTAAGATGTGCCACAAAAGAAGATTAAATGTACTCATTGTGAGGCGCAGGTTAATCTTAATCTCAAGCAAACGCGTTTCTACTTGGTAGAGGAAGCGAAAGGTACTTAATTTTTGTGCCGGTGTTGCCGGCTGAGTGCGCGCCTAGACAGGTTTGAACTAGAAAAGGTTGGTCTAGAGTCGCATGCGGAAGCCTTAGAAAATCATCATCATCATCAGCCTGACTATACCCAATGCAGGGCGAAGGCCTCTCATATTTCTCCACTTGACCCGGTACTGTGCTAGCTGCATCCACTTGACCCCTGCGAACTTCTTAACCTCATTCGCCCATCTGACTTTCTGCCGCCCCTGCTGCGCTTTCCTTGCCATGGAATCCAGGTTGTTACCTTAAGCGACCATCGGTTATCCTCTCTTCGCACTGCATGTCCTGCCCACGCCCATTTCTTCTACTTAATTTCCACTAAAATGTCGGTAACTTGAGTTATTTATCTCACCCACTCTGCACGCTTCTTATCACTTAATGTTACCCCTACCATTATTCGTTCCATAGCCTTCTGGGTTGTCCTTAACTTAAGTAGAATCCTCTTGAATAGCCTCCACGTTTCAGCCCCATAGGTGAGTACAGGTAAGATGCAACTGTTGTATACTTTCCTCTTGAGCGATACCGGTAAGCTGCTAGCCATAATCTGTGAGTGCTTGCCAAATACGCTCCATCCTAATCTTATTCTTCTTGTTTTTTCCTTTTCATGGTCTGAATCTGCGGTTATTGTCTGTCCTAAGTAGACATATTTGCCTACTACTTCCAGTACTTAGTTACCTAATGTGAACTGCTGTTCCTTCCCGAGGCTGTTGAACATTACCTTAGTCTTCTGCATATAGATTTTCACTCCTACCTTTCTACTTTTCCTGTCTAGGTCATCAATTATTATTTGCAGTTCATCCCCCGAGTTGCTTAGCAAGGCAATGTCATCAGCAAATCTCAGATTACTGAGGTATTCTCCATCTACCCTTTTCCCTAACTGCTCCCATTCCAAGTCTCTGAATACTTCCTCTAAGCAAGCTGTGAATAGTACTGGGGAGATTGTGTCTCCTTGCCTAACACCTGTCTTTATGGGAATTTTGTTAGAAAATGAATTAGGTTTATTAAGGGCAGAAAATCAGAAGTGCTGGAACAGCTTCCTCAAGTGGAAGAAAAAATGGCCGACACTGCCCATTGAAGTAACGAGGACGGACATTCCAGTGCGGGCTACGTGGTTGGGACTAGCACTGCTAGCACTGGCATGGACGGCAAAAGCAAAACTAGGTCAGGCGGAAGCGAACCGACAGAGTTATTCAGAAGTAGCTACTAAGAAGTAGAGAAAAGAAGATGTAAAGAAAAATGAAAATCGCAGAGAGAAGGACACAGATAAGCCAAAGCAGGAGCCAACAGTTGGGAAGGAGAGAGAGAATGCCCGGGTGCTTATCACTGGGGATTCCAGCATGAGAAGGTGCAGTCGAGATATCATGGAACGTGTAAAGGGTGATAAGCGAGTATTAGTTGGAAGCTTCCCAGGGATGACATTGAACGCAGTGCTGGAAGAGACCAAAGATAGGATGCGAAAAAATTCTGCAGAGCGCAGTATGATGACAGCAGCCGCGGGGCTGAACGATGTCCTGTATGGTGACGCTGCAGGAGTGGTGCAAATCTTAGCTCAGGGAGTTGACGATATCAGGGCGATAACACCGCAAGCACAAATCGTTGTGTGCGCAGTACCAGAGGTGCTACGAACGAACGGCAAGCTTGAAAAGGACGCGGTGACAGTTAATCGACAGATAAGAAAGTTAAGCCAGGAGAACCGTTTCGAAGTCGTTGAGGTAATCCGGGAGGTGGAAAGAGCAGGTTCTGGCAGGGGTTTTTCAGCGAGATAGCATACATTTTAACAGAACGGTGGGAGCAGAAATTGGCTGCCACCTGGCAGGCAGGGCTGTAGCTTGCTTCAGAAGTCCGCGAGGGCTCCTTGCACAGGGGTAGTTAGAAGTGAAGCAGAAGAAAGCGTTATAACGGAGGCTGAGCCCAACAAAATGGCACAAAGGAGGTCCAGAAATAAAATTACAAAAAGCGATTTAACAATAGAATCAGCTGCATAAACATGCAAGGCTGTAGAAGAGAGCGAAATTGCTGAGATTGAACAGCAGTTCAAAGACGACCAAATAAATAGCTGTGTATGTTTTATACGAGGCTTATCTTAGGGATCTCGACCGTGCTGAGGTGGCGCAGTGGTTACGACGCTCGACTACTGTTCCCAAAGACGCGGGATCGAATCCCGGCCTCGGCGGCAGCTTTTCGATGGAGGCGAAACGCAAGTCGCCTGTGTGCTGTGCGATATCAGTGCACGTTAACGAACCCCAGATGGAAGAAATTTCCGGAGTCCTCCACTACGGCGTCTCTCATAGCCTGAGTTGCCTTGGGACGTTACACCCTACAAACCAACCAAACACAACCATCTTAGGGATCTAGAACATCCGTCGTCTATAGAAGGCTACGCCTGAGAAGGGTGCAACAGAACGGGAACGAAAAAGAGAGGGAGGGCAGGTATGGCTGATACACTAAAAAATAAATCGGCGAAAAGTAAAATCATCTTGCAAAGAACATATCTGGGTATCGTAAACAAATGCCGGCAAAAGGACATTGCTAGGGTAGTTTATTTTGAAACTGGACACCAATGCAGACAGAAAAAAATTGTATCTCGTTGAATGTATCAGTGACAATATAAGGAAGTTTGGAAACGGGGCCGATATTATTCTACTGGGGGACATAAACGGCAACATCGACGATCTGGATGGATGCATGTATTGTAATGGGAAGCTAATGCTACATTTCTGTGAGCGACACAGCCTAGATGTTCTAAATAGAGAAACAAAATGTGAGGGATAAATCATGTGGGAATTTTGGAACTGGCAGATCATCATTGACTACTGTCTATTATCGCATGGAATTTATAGCAAGCTCGCAAAAAAGGAAATTGACGAAGAAGGGGTAGTAGTAGTACAAGACTTTATTGAGGCGCAACACTTAGGCGCGTAATACATCGATAACCTGCTGGACGAGCAGGCGCTGTTCTTCTTCACCCTCAGCACCAAGCCAGTCCACCCAGGTCCAGATAGTATGGGAGGAGGTGGGAAAGAATCCCGATTGCAATTCAACCGGCCATGAAAATAGGCAGTGTGAAAGGTCGGCATAAGGGGAAGGGCAGTTCTGGCATGATGGATTGCGACGGAATTTGTAGAGATATAGCCGGGCAGGGGTTATCAATGTGTTCAACTGTATTTGCTGAAGGATATGAGCCTCCCGAACGGAAAGATTAGGATGAGGGTCGGGGTAGAGCCTGCGGTTTAAGCGAGCAGTATTGTAGTATTCGCTGGTGGTGGCGCAAAGAGACACTCTCGACCCGCCCTCCAGAGATCTTGGCCAGGGGATGAACGGTGCCCGGTTACGAGTTTTACAGGCGAGCTGGTTCGCCAGCTCATTGCCGTCAAGCCCCGAGGGTCCAGGGATCCATCGGAAGAAGACGGGGCAGGACTGCAGCGCAACGAGTGCAACCTCGAGCTCTGTGGACAGATGACGTGTTAGACTTTTAGATTGAATGGCACGGATAGCAGCCTGGGAGTCAGTGTATATAATATACTGAGGCACAGGTGGGAGAGATGGAAACTTTGAATAGCATGAATAATGGAGAGACCCTCAATCGAGATAATATCCGGAGGGTGGAGAAAGGAGCCTCTAGTGTGTGTGACAGGGGTAGATAGACGAGGATGAAAGAGGACCTGGCTTCCGGACCCGCGAGGAGCCACATATGAGGCATCCGTGTAAGCGACCCCATGGGTATCAAAGGGCGGACTATGATGAGAGGCAGCAGCATGTCGGCAGCCAGCATGCAGGACCGGTGACATATTGGCTGGAAGAGGAAGTATATGGAGGTTTGTGGCCTCTGGAGGGGAAGGAGTTGGCAGAGGGACTGACTGGATGGGGGAAATGTTAGCCTGGTTTAGAAGCCAGCGTCCATGAACTGTGCCGGGAAGGCGAGCTATCTGTCGGTCTCGGTGAAGGGAAAGGAGACTGCGAAGAGGATGAAAAAGCCCGGTGGCAAAAAGCTTATCGGTGGAAGTGGTTATGGGAAGACAAAGAGCGGCTTTATAAAGGCCGTGAAGAGCTGTTGCAAGTGTGTCCAGCTGGCCCTGGGTGAATGAAAGATATGATATAAAGTAAAGGAATTTGTTAAGAGCCAGCGTCTTAGCCAGTCGACAGGCGTGAGCTTCCCTCAGGCCAGAGGACCGTCTCACAAGTCGGCGCAGTAAATGGGTGACGGACTGACAGGTAGCAAAAGCCGCATGGAGAGCGCGGACATTTTTGGCGGCAGCGGCATTGAGAAACTTTGAGGATTCGGGAGCCGCCCAAGGTAAGGGATATTAGTTAGTTGTGAGCTCTTTGATGAACAGAGTGAGTCAGAAGTAGGAGTTCTGACTTCTCGGGCGCGGGAGATAGGCCTGCATTGTCAAGAAAGCAAGAACTGATATCCAATCCCTGCTGAATGGTGTCTTGAACGTGACCAGGAGATCCACGCGAGCACCACAGAGTGGTGTCGTCGGCGTAAAAAAAAAGCTGAAGATCGGGAATAGACGATAACTGAACCACGAGAAGAGCCATGGCAATATTAAAAAGGCTGGGTGAAAGAATGGCACCCTGCGGGGTACCCCGGGTGAGACGGTGGGGTGTAGGAGTGAAGTTCAATGCTCGGAAACGGGCCTCGCGATTAGAAAGAAAAGCTCGAATGTAGTTATACATCCGGGAGCTGCAGCCGGTGCTGGATAGGCAGGTAAGAATATGGTCATGGGAGACGCAATCGAATGCCTTGCGGCATCGACTGTGACCAGAGCGTGAAGCTGAGAGCTACCACAGGCTAAGAAAGTATGCTGGAGTATAAGGAACAGGTCCTGTGCAGATACGCGGGAACGAAAACCAATGAGGGTATGAGGGAGCGAGTTTGAAACCTCCAAATGCCTATTAAGCCTAGTGAGCGCCATTCTTTCCATCATCTTGCCGACACAGGAGGTCAGAGAAATGGGCCGGAGATTTGAACGGGCTGGAGGCTTACCAGGTTTAGGAATGAGAGAAATAAGTGAGGAAGTCCAGGACGATGGCAGAGAGCCTTCTTCCCAGGCGGTGTTATAAAGGTTGAGAAGGTGCTCTTTTGCGTTATCGGGAAGATTGCGAAGAGCGGAGTAAGTGATTCCATCTTCACCGGGAGCCGACCGAGTGGCATTAGCATGAAGTGCAGCTTCAAGCTCGCGCAGTGTAAAAGGGGCATCGAGGTCATTGCTTGCACAGCCTGTGTATTCAGGGTAACAGGGGAACAAAGGGGGCGGGAGATAAACATCTGCAAGGGTTCCGAAAACCTCATCGGGAGACTTTGTGGCTAGGGCTTTAGCAAGAGTCGGGGCAGAGGCAGGGGTGGCACCAAGGAGGGTTCGAAAAAAAGTCCAGGTTGAGTTTTTATGGAGCGCCGTGTCAAAATTGTTGGATAGGGTACTCCAATGAGAATCCTCAAGCGTAGCACAATATGTCAGGATATCGTCTCGCAACTTTGAAAGCGTGGTCTGCAGTTGGATGTTGCGGTGTTGCAGTCTGGCGGTTCGGAGAAGCTTTTTGCGACGCTTCCATAGCCTGATGAGATTGGGATCGGGGTCAAAAGTAGGATATGCAGCGGTCTCCGTGCGAGTAGAGGATGAAGCCGCTTGGAAAAGGGCATTAGTCCACTCTTCATAGGACGTGAAGGAGGCAGAGGAGAGGAGACAGCGAAAGGCCTGCCAGTCAGCATGTCGAATGCGCTGCTTGCGGGTGGGTATTTGAAGAGGGTCGGAGATGAAAACAATATAGTGATCACTAAGAAGGGTATCGGCAGTGGCTGACCACTGAGGTGATATTGGACCAGCACAGTAAGTGATGTCAGGGGTTGTGTGGTGTTGGGAGAAGGTGCCCGCCCTAGTGGGTACTCCGGGGGTGTTGAGGAGAGTGAGGTGAGTTTGTTGGGCCATAGAGTGGAGTAGGCGGCCAGCACGAAACGTCTGCGGATAACCCCATAGTATGTGCGGGGCATTAAAATCGCCGCAGAGAAGTATAGCCGTATGAGAGGGCGATGTGTTAAGAAATTTACCTAGGACCGTGAAATGTGTGGCGTGAGTGGGGGGTTGTAGAAGGACAACAGTGCCAGGCTGAGGTGAGCCTGAGGAAGATAGTAGAGGGTGCCCACTAGGTAGGATTGGAGCGATGAAGGAATTTCAAGGGCTGCTGCCGAGAGGTCACGGCGAACGTAGATAGAAGAGAGGGGGTTAGTAGCAGTAGAGTGAAATGCCCGGTAGCCAGGGACGTTAGCGGATCAGCGAGTTTCCTGGAGGAGAAGGAAGTGGGGCAGAGAGGGGAGAGTAAGAAGATACTGGTGTAATAGAGTGTGGTTAGTATTGAGATTGCGACAGTTCCACTGAATTATATTGAGGTTCTCCATGTTGACATCTAACTAATTTGATTGCGCTGTGGCGTGCCATCGCGCTTCTTTGGGGTAGGTGGAAGAAAATCCGTGATGGCTTACAATGAAGTCTGAAAGGTGGAGATCAAATTAAGGATGCGTTCGAACTGAACAGGGGAGTGTAGTCTGGGAAGTGATCATAAACGTATTAGTCTGCAAATGGGGCCCTTGATGAAACGAGAGACGGACAAAACGTAAACGCAAAATTAAACGAAGATCAAATAGCGCAGATAGCAGCAGACATTGAGGAAGCAATATAGAAAAGCCCCATGGAAGACTGGGATGAAAACAGGTAGAACAACTCACAAGGAGAAAAATTAAGGAGGCTAAAGTAGAAAGCCGCTGGAATTAAAAGACGAAACCGCAGAGCTGGTGGAACAAGAGAATCGGGGTAGCCATTGAAAAATGACGGCCAGCTTCAAGGAAATACCGAGAGTCAAAGAAAGCACAGGTATTCCAGGAAGGAGTAGACCAAAAATGCAATCGTATTGACAGAACAAACTTGATGTAGAGGCCCCCGTCCAAAGTAAAATCAAGCCGTTTACAGATGGCTGGATGGCTGAAATAAAGGATGTCACTAGAGGCGCCCGAGAAAGTTCTGGAACCATATAAGCTGGATAGGTATAAATAATCAAAGAAAGCAGGACCGGGTTCACGATAACGAGGGAAATTGATTAAAGGGAGACAACGCTGTGAACTACAATACATCAGGTATAGTCGAGTCATTTAACAGAGATGACAGGATAATATCTGCCAATCAGGAAGCAACACATGAAAGCCAAATACAAAGTAGTTTAGAACTGACCAATCTAAACTGGAAAAAGGTAGAAAAAATATTCCTAAAAACACACCTAAAGGAATAGAAATTCCGATTAAGCTGATTCATCAACTTGGTCCAACAATTAAGAAGACATTGTTAAAATTTTTGAAAACGGTCACAACGAATAAGCAAATACCGGACAGCTGGTGGCAGAGTAAACTGAATTTGATTTATAATGAAAAAGAGATAGCTCGCACATAACATCTTACAGGCTGATTACCATAAAATCTGGTATATACATATTGGCCACGTATTACTGGTGTGCCCAGTGTATGCGTGTGAAAGACGTGTGCTAGCCGCTTCCTTCAAGCGTTTGGACAAGAGGCGTCTGTCGGAGGAACTGCTGCTGGGTGCTCGGCAGGACAAGAGAGAGGGTGACCAAGAAGTGCGTGCTCTTTGTCGTTTTTTGTGCGCCCCCGGACTTGATTCACTCTTGTAAAGGAAGCTACTGTGCCTGCATATATATATTTCATATGCCTTCTCCCACATTGTCACCCATCATGATCTTTCTTCTCCCCTTCCACAGTGCAGAGTAGCAGGTCAGATTTGAATCATTCCGGCTAACCGCTCTGCCTTTCTGTTCAATAAATACATCTATATATCCACGTTGGCCATTAAGGCGGAGAAATAAAGATGCAATCATCGGTAGAAAGTAAGAAGATACTTGTAGAACTTCAGAATGGCTGTAGAAATTGTAGGCGCTTAGATGATAGCCTGTTCGTGCTTACCCATTGAATCGAAATATCTACAGTGGAAAATTTAACTTTGTATTCGACCTTCCTGGACATAAACGGGGCGTACGACAACGTTAGCAGGGAACTCCTGTGAAACATGTTAAAACAAGAAGATATCTGTCATGAGATAACAGATTTCCTTCAGGAAAATATACCGGGATAACAAAGTAGAAATTACATGAGAAGAGATAAGAAGTACGGTAGCTGTCAGGTTATGCAAATGATTATGACAAGGTTACTCTATTACTGCTGCTCTTCATGCTTTGTATGATAAATATGGAACGGAGGATACGAGAAAGTAACCTAGGTCCTAAGATGTCATATAGATTAGGCGGAAAGGTTGTAGAGCAGTGCCTTCCCGGTTTAATGTATGCAGACGATATTGTGCGGTAAGCAGATAGCCAGGAAGACTTGCGAGCTCTAGTGTAGTGTTTCAGAGCCAAATGTGACGCTCTGGGCTTCCATTTCAGCGCAGTTAAGTCGGGCCTGGTGATTTTCAACGGCTCAACTGATCAGTGTCTCAAAATGCAAGGCTATGAAATACCCAGAGTGGCAGAATATAAGTATCTCTGGTTATGGGTAAACGGAAGAATGGCATACATTGAAAAACATAAGCAATCTCTTCAGGCAAAACAACGAAGAAAAGCCAGGATAATGAAGCGTAGGGCATTGTGGGGATACAAGATGTATTAAGTGCTCAGGAGCATTTGGAAAGAAATAATGATGTTCTGGCTTACTTTTGAAATGCGTTTTTGTACCTAAAAGCAGAGGTACAGTCGACATTAGAAATAAATCAGAGCCGTCGGACGGCACTGGGTGCCCACGGCAAAACCACAAATGAGGCGGTACAGGGGGAAATGGGCTGGGCAACGTTCGAAGTATGGGAAGCTCAGAGTAAAGTATTCTACGAGGAACGCCTGAGGAAATTGGTCAACAACAGGTGGGTAGCTTAAGTGTTTAAATACGAGCACCTAAACAGAGTTGACTCAAAATGGAGGAAACTAACGAGGAATATAACCAGTATATAGACTGTTCAGAAGGACGGAAAGGAAGGAGCGTTAAACAACAGGTAAAATCACAGAAGATAAACAGTGGGTAAATTTTCTGGAAAATAAACAGAGTGTAGAACTATACCTGAACTGGAAAATGCAGATCAGGAAGGAAGCTTTCTTTGATAACTCAGAAGGCAGTGCCCTGATTTTTAAAACCAGACCAGGAGCCTTAGAACACGCAGCTAAAAAAAGAAATTTGACCATGAAGATGACACATGTGCAGTATGTGGTAAATCCATACAAACAATTAACCATCTTATAGTCGAATGTGATGGCATCCATCGGATGTCGATGCTGGTACAGTCACTGTTCCTGAGGCTGTGGGGTTTAGAAATATCGGTGACCGGGTGATGAACCTGCGTTGGAAGCTAGCAAAATACAATTGGAAGACTGATGGCTTAAAAGCGGAAAAGTAACATCATTATATTATTGTAGAAAATAAAACTCGATAAATAGAATGATGGTATAGTTACCCGATATAAACCATTAATTAAGATATACGGCAAAAACTAGCATGATAGTAACTGCTACCATCCCATTTCAAAGGGGACGTTTCTATATTTCATCCATCCATCCATGCGATTCGCGCCACTATGATTTTCGCAGCACGGGGAGTTTCGACATGAAAGAACTTTCAACAAGATTGCCAGCGGCCAAGGGTCCGAGTACTTACTTCACGTTGGTGTAGGTTAGACATTTCATTTTGGCTCGGTCATCATGACAAACCGTGTTCTCTCTTTTGATACCTTTATGTCCGTATTAAAAAGAAAAGGAGACGGTGAGGCAGAAAATTTTTGCTGGGCATTGACAGTATGCGTAACTCCCTAATACTGAAGAACGGGAACGGACCTCAGGAGCACACTGGTTATCCGCCTTTTCTTCAACCCTAGCGCTGCGCGTTGTGATTACGGCGATCCAGTGATCCGTCACGTGTGTAATCGTTTTTACCCGAGACTGTACAGGAATTTTTGCAATTATTGTGCACAGAACATCGCACACTTTCAAAGAGAGTCACCTCAGTATCTTACCTGTATTTTTTGATTATTCATTGTCATGCGAACGATATACACATGGTCGGCGAGACTGAGCTTCAAGGATTCTAAGGGTTTACGCTTGCCAGTACCATCTTGTTCGTAGGCGCTGTGGTCCCAGTTGCTCTCACCCTCAGCACCCAAGTAGCCAATCTCTCCGGTATTTTTCTTAGTACTGCGTAAGATGACGTTGAATCTGAAAAATGTTGAGAACAGTTGTAAGTTAAAGCGGGCTTCAAAAGTAAAAATTCTCAATGTCTGTGCAATGACATTTGTGAAAAGGCTATCATTTAAGCTTCCAAAATTCGGCGCTAGTTTTGAAACCTTGTGGCAAAGAAACCAATTCTAATTCAGGCATCGCAGCCTAACCTTATACTACCCATAGAGAATCCTGTTTGACACTACTACAGCCCCATGCTTTATAAACCGTGAAATTATGTCTGCAGACGAATATCTTGGGCACAATATTGTCCCATCCTGACACACAGCGACACGACGGCACACGAGACCTCGGGTCGACAGGGCAACGGCAGAGAGCAGCACAACAGCAGCGGAACCAGCCCGCGCGTGAATCACGGCGGCAGCGTAGTCTTTTCCCAAGTGATCGCGCTTCTTCTTCTTCGGGCGCTACACTGCCTCCCTTCCGAAAGAAGCATCGTCTCCATGCTAAATGAAAAAAAAAAGAAAGCACCAGCAAGAAAACGGTTAGTGTCTGCACGTGTTGTTTCACGATAAAAGTGCAGCGAAGAAAACACTGAAGGGTTCCTTCAGGGTCACACGTAATAATGCTTAAGCCGTACAACATGAACAACTTCAGACACGTGAGGAAAGGCGTGACGACGGTCGGCTTCCGCTGGGAAGCACCTCGTAGTTGAGGTCACCGATGCGACGAATAACCGTGTAGGGTCCAGAGTAGCGCTTCATACGTTTTTCCGAAAGGCTTCGACGGCGAACCGGTGTCCAAACCCAGACCTTATCCCCAGGTCGAAAATCAACGTCACGTCTCCGGAGGTTGTAGCAATGAGTATCAGTACGTTGTTGGTGCTATATGTTGAGTCGTGCCAGTTGTCGAGCCTCCTCCGCGCGCTCGCATACTAGCCGAGCATCATCGGCGACGCCATCAGGCGGTTCGTGCGGCAACATAGCATCGAGCACTGTAGTGACCTTTCTGCCATGCACCAGTTGGAAAGGTGATATGTTGTCTCCTGAGCTGCAGTATTGTAAGAAAGCGTAACATAAGGTACCACCTCGTCCCCATTTCGATGGTCGGCGTCCACGTACATGGCAATCATATCAGCCATCGTCTTGTTCAGCCTCTCCGTTAGCCCATTAGTTTGAGGATGATACGCAGTAGTTCAACGGTGGCTGGCACAGCTTAGACGCAGGATCTCTTGTAGAAGTTGTACCAGAAATGCGGTACCGCAGTCAGTGATCAGAACTGCCGGTGCGCCATGCCGCAAGACAATACACTCAATGAAAAATTTGGCTGCCTCCGCAGCCGTCGCAGACGGAACTGCGCGGGACTCCGCATAGCGCGTCAGGTAGTCTGTCGCTATTAGGATGTATTTGTTGCCAGATTGGGACGTGAGGAATAGGCCAAGAAATTCCATTCCGATTGTGTGGAACGGGGCACTTGGCGGTTCGATTGGCTGAAGAAGGCCCGCCGGACGTGTGGGTAGCGTCTTCCGCCGTTGACACTCGCGACAAGCTCTTGTGTACTGACGCACATACTTAGCAAGTTTGGGCCAGTAATACTTTTCCCGAATCCGTGAAAGTGTTCGACTATAACAAAGGTGACCAGCTGTAGGATCATCATGGCAAGCTTCCGTGATCTCGCTACGCAGATCTTCCGGCACAACAAGAAAGCACGATGTCTGGCTGCTGTCGAAGTTCTTTTTGTATAGGACGCCGTTCAGAATTCTAAATGTGGGCAGGACACGAAGGAAAACACGAGGTACCACATCGTCGTCTCCTTCAAGGTCGGCCATTAGTTGGCCAAGCTGTGGATCATGTCTTTGTCGAACCGCCACATCGCCGTGTTTAAGACCGCATTAAAGCTTTCACCGTCATCATCGCCTCTTGGCGCCGACTCCAAGGGGGCTCGAGACAAGCAGTCAGCGTCATGATGCTTTCGGCCGGATTTATATACAATAGTGATGTCGTACTCCTGCAGTCAAAGGCTCCATCGAGCGAGCAGCCCAGCAGGATCCTTCAGGTTGGCCAACCAACATGTGAGTGGTGGTCGGTGACCACACGAAAATGGCGGCCGTACAGATACGGTCGGAACTTTGTTGTTGCCCAGATGACAGCGAGGCACTCCTTTTCCGTTGTGGAGTAATTACACTCTGCTTCTGAAAGGGCGCGGCTAGCATACGTAATGACTCGCTCAGCGCCGTCCAGCAATTGCACAAGTACTGCCTCCAGTCCTTTGTTGCTGGCGTCGGTGTGCAGCTCCGTGTCGGCAGCTTGATCGAAGTGGCCTAGTATAGGTGGTATTTTAAGGGCTTGTTTTAGCTGCCTGAATGCTGACTCTTGCTCCTCATTCCATTCAAAGGCAATACTATCTTTTGTAAGGTTGATCAGGGGTACGGCGATCTGAGTGAAGTTGTGGACAAAACGTCTGCAGTAGGCGCACAAACCAAAAAAACCTTCTCAGACTCTTTGTCTAACGGCCGTGGAAACGACGCTACGGCTGCTGTTTTTTCAGGATCTGGTTTCACGCCCGCGTGGCTGACAATATGCCCAAGAAACTGTAATTCGCTGTACGCGAACCGGCATTTTGAAGGCTTTAGTGTGTGGCCTGCCTTCCTTATAGCCTGGAGAACCGCTTCGAGGCGCACAAGATTGTTGGCAAAGGTGCTCGAAAAAATAACAGCATCATCTAAATACACAAGACAGGTATGCCACTTCAGACCGGCGAGAACAGTGTCCATGACTCGTTGGAATGTTGCAGGGGCAGTACATAAACCAAACGGCATCACCTTATACTCACAGAGACCATCTAGTGTTAAAAACGCAGTTTTCTCCCGATCGCGCTCATCTACTTCAATCTTCAATATCCGCTCTTCAAATCGATCGACGACAAATAGCGGGCGTGACGGAGCCGATTGAGGATGTCGTCGATTCATGGCAGTGGCTATACATTCTTTTTTGTCACTTTATTGAGTCGTCGGTAATCTACGCAGAATCGCAGCGACCCGTCTTTCTTTTTGACTAGTACCACAGGTGCAGCCCACGGACTGTTGGAAGGCTGGATGACATCATCGTTTAGCATTTCACGCACTTGCTCCTGTATCGTCTCTCGTTCTTCCAAGGAAACCCGGTATGGCCGTTGGCGAATCGGATATGTTGCGCTATCGACAATAATTCTGTGTTTTGCGACAGGCGTCTGGCGAACTATGGATGTCGTGGCAAAACAATCGTTGTATCGATGCAAAAGTTTGAAAAGATCGCGCCTCTGGGACAACTCTAGTCTTTTATCTAGGTTCAGTTGCAATTCCCATTTTTCTTGTGTACCGGATGACAATCCTTGCTCAGAAAACAAAACAGCCTCGTGAACGTCACTAATTTCTTCCATGTAGGCTATAACTGTCCCTTTCGTCAGGTGTTGCGGCTCATTCCTAAAGTTGGTCACGATGACGTTGGCGCACCCTTCGTTAACGTTTCCTATCCCTCTCGCAACGCCGATTCCCCTCGTAAGCAGCATTGAACATTTTCTTCTATGAAACCTGCTCCCCAAACAGGTGTCTCGGCTCTAACAGGCAGAAAAACTGTCGACAGTGGCGGCAAATTTACGCGTTCGGAGTCTACTCGAAGCACAGCTCGGCTCGCTACATAAGGCCTTGGTGAAACAGAACGTGTCCAGAGCGTCAATTTGTTTTTCCCCACGTCGATCACTGCGCCATACTCGCGAAGAAAGTCCATTCCCAAAATAACAGCTTTAGAGCAATGCTCTAAGATCACGAATTTCGCAGAGCAGGTCTCACCATGAATTTCAATGAGGGCGGTGCATTTCCCTTTAGGGTATACCAGGTGACCTCCCGCGGTTCGTATTGGAGGGCCATCCCACGGGGTAGTCACTTTTTGCAGTCGGCGACAAAATTCGCCACTAAATACCGAATAATCAGCACCGGTGTCAATGAACGCGGAAAGTGGAAAACCGAAAGTGGAAAATGCAGACTAGGAAAGAGGATGTTCTGTAGGCATTGATCTAGTGTCCAGCCGTTGTGGCGAGCAACCCGTTCATAATGGTTTACCCAGTCTTCAATGTTATCCAGGCCAACGCCACGGAAAGGAGAGACCGTCCTTGGCATTACAGGCACGTAAACTATCCGTGTCGCAGTCGCATTGTCAGGCTGTGGCGACTGGGAGGCCATGGTTACGTTATCCCGAGACATGTTCCGCTCGCGAGGAGTCCAAATTCCGGCGCTTTGCCTTGCTGACGTCGGCTAGCGCGGACCTCAGGTTCAGCCTGCGGACTCTAAAAAAATCCGGCGGCCAGGACTTAATACTGGGCTCGAATTTTGTGTTGGGGTGTACTGCATACGAATCCTTACCCAGCATCTCCACCAATGTCTCGTCCTGGCAGACAGGGACACGACGGCAGCAGAGACCTCGGGTCGACAGGGCAACGGCAGAGTGCAGCACAACAGCAGCGGAACCAGCCCGCCCGTGAGTCACGGCAGCAGCGTCGTCTTTTCCGAAGAGATCCCGCTTTTTCTTCGGGCGCTACAATTTTATGCCAGCTTTTTTTTCTACGGGCAATAATTTGCATTCTACGTTGGAAAAATCAGCTCGATCTGGAACCTCATAAAACGATTGCATACACCTTCAAATTATGTGCACTTGCACCAAATATGTGCAATTTTGTGAGCTCCTAAACTCTGCCTTCAATGGCATGACGAGACCGTGTTACTGGCTCCCATATGTAGGCTCCTCTTTGGTTGCCTTTATCTCATACATGCAGTTTGCTGCTCGCAAATGTGCTTTCCTCTTGCTCATGCTATAATTTAGTGTGTTTGTGTGCGTGCGTGTGTGTGTGTGTGTAAATGTTTATGTTTACAAGGGTCCCCCTGAGAGCAGAGGAGCCACCCTGGTGACTTACGGCGTAGGCAAAATGTAGGGTTGTGATATTGTTTAAGGCGCGGGACGTGGACAGCTTCGCGGCCTCGTCGACGGAGATCAGGTGAGGCCGTCAGGAGTTACACAATGTCATTGACATTCCAGCCCGCGATAAGAGCCGGGATATTTGGAAATAAATTTTGAAGATAGTCCTGGAGAACACAAGACTGCTAGAAGAGAATTACGGTGTCGTCTGATGGTTGTCGTGTCCAGATTTCTGGTGGGACTGGGTTTCAGTTGTGAGAGACCGGGAAGTTTGGTGGCACTTCCCTGCGTATCGGGCAGGTTCAGAAGCAGTGGTATACTCAGATGCGTCTGGTTGGTGTGGAAGAATGGTATATGGTGGAGCAGAAGGGCGACAGCCGTAAAGAAGATAGAACGGAGAGAAACCGGTAGTTGACTGTATAGCAGTACAGTACGTGCACGTCACATAAGGAAGGAAAAGATCCCAGTCAGAGAGGATGGAGGAGAGGTACTTAGAAAGCATTGAAAGGTTATGTATACTTGCGCAAAAAACGGGACACAAAAAGGCACATAAACGACATATACGGTGAGCAACTTCCAACTGGTTTTAATTTTGAAAAAGTCGATAGATTTATACCGGCACTGAGCAAGCACACGCAAGATAAAAGTAAAAATAAAAAATAAAAAAATATAGACGCACTGCCCACGTAGCATCACTCCGCCAAGTGTTCCGCCAGATAGCAAACATGTAAAACCTGATATCATTCGATATACAGTAATCAAATACAAGACAAGCCACGACACGGATAAAAGGGAAGATGAAGCATGAAGTGAACGACGAACATATAACATTTCTTAGCAAAAGCAGTGTCAAGGAAATAAAAACAAGTAAAAAGAAAACAAAAATGAAAAACTCGGACAAGTGTAAAAAATTGCTCGTCGTAGCAAAAGCAGTGTCAAAAAGTAAGAAATAAGTAGATGCAGAAAGGCCAGAACAGGGCAAAACACGGTGGGGAAAAAGCTTATCTAACTAAACAGCAAAAGAAGGCTAGGTCAACCCACCAAAACTAAGGTGAGGCAAACTAGAAAAAGAATTCACACGTGTCCATCTAACAATGTAATCTCTTTGTCCAGCAGTACGACAGAAGCAGTGCTAATGCATTTGTCACCAGTTTTAGTAATATGAAAGGCTTCTATTATTTCTCTACTAAGTTTAGTTTTAGCATGTGCCAAGATCGAGGTACTGCTGAACGATGGCTTGCATTTATGAGTCGTGACATGTTCTGGCAGGCAGCGTCTTTCACTGTTTTGCACTGTCCTTTCATGTTCCCGCAGTCTGTCGTTGACACATTTTCCTGTTTGTCCAATGTATACACAACCGCAAGTTAGAGGTATGCTGTACACTACGTTGGTGGCGCAACTGACATATCTTTTTCCATGCTTTTTCTCACATGACTTCCGCTTCCTGGACAAGACAGTGCAAATACTAGATAGACGACTAGGAGCTGAGAAAAGAACCTTTACATCATGCCTCTGGCCTATCTTCTTCAAGTTGTGCGAAATTTTGTGGAGATACGGAATAACCTTCATGCGTTGTCTGGGAACTGTGGGTCTCGAAGGCTTCTTGTCTCCTGCTTTCAACTTCTGTAGAAGACTCACAGTGACGCTCCTGATGACATCTTTTTTTTTATTTTATTTTTTATTTTTTTATTTATTTTTCATTTTTTTATTTTTTATTTTTACTTTTATCTTTCGTGTGTTTGCTCAGTGCCGGTATAAATCTATCGACTTTTTCAAAATTAAAACCAGTTGGAAGTTGCGCACCGTATATGTCGTTTATGTGCCTTTTTGTGTCCCGTTTTTTGCGCAAGTATACATAACCTTTCAAAGATGAACCAACTCGCCCAAACAAGAGTATTACTTGAACATATTTCTCCTACAATGGGCTCTTTTCTGTCTGCATCGAAGATTCTTGACCCGGTAACCACGTGCATCAATCTCAGCGCCAGCACCGTCAGCCAAGCTAGGCTTCTAGCCTACTGCATTCAAAGGAAGCAAACACCGATGGAGGTACGGCGGCTTTTTGGTTTTACGAATCCGACATGGGGACATGTGAAGCGCATGTGCAAAATTCTTAAATCTGAATACTGGAATCAGGCTCGGCTACTCGAAGAATACCTTAAGGTGATGGTAAAGGAGGGCACTGAACCTTCAAGACAAGCTCGTCGCCTCGCAGAGTACAAGAAGTTAGCTGCCCAGTCAACAAAGTTCCAGTGGCGCCGCACCGTCGCCAATCTGCCACCCAGACAAAAACGTCGGCGAGAGACAGCAAGCATGGTCTCCGTTCTGGGGGATGTGCCACTACCCGAGGACGTCAGGAGAACACTGCAAAAAGGTCCTAAGTTCAGCTAGGAACCAAGCACCAGCAGGCCTCAACTTTTGGAACTTGTGAGGAACGTGGCTACCGGCGCTTCTGAAGCAAACAAGGTGAGAGTCATTGGTGATGGAGTCGACTGCCTCGTGCGGACGGCTGATGCCGGCACCAAAAGGAAGCCTCCCATTGTGAAGACAGCGAAGGCGATTCAGCGTTGTGGTGCCACCGTACTCCAGGCTGACAAGGAAGGGGGATTTGTTGTGATGCATGAATCACTGTTCAAAGAAAAAGCACAGGCAGCGTTGAATAAGAATTTTAGGTCTGTAATGTTTCACCCGAAGAAACAGAAATCGACTGTGGTGCAGATGCTACGGGAGCTCTCCCTCGAAAGAGTAAAAACTGACGTCGAAAAATCAAAGAAAGACTTCCTGGAGGTTTTCTTTTCGGGTAAAACCCATAAACCAGAATGCCCGCTGAGGACTATAGTCTCGGAACAAGGCACTTGGCAAGCCATTCTCAGCAAGTTTTTACAGCTACAACTCAAGAGCCTGCCACTAGAGGATCCCTTTCTGGTCAAAAGTTCTTTAGAGGCCATCACTGCTTTTCAAACCATCGGCTCCGCCACTTCAGTTTTTTCAATAGACGTCGAGGATCTGTACTATTCTATCCCACACGGAGGCCTTCTTGAAGCAGTTCGGGATAAGATAGGTTGCACAAATGAGATAAGCTTTCAAAATTCTTCCGGAATCAGCACAGACAACTTCATCACTCTCCTGGAATTTTACCTGCAGTCTACAGTGATATCGTTCGATGGCAAATCTTATGTGCAGAAAGATGAAATTTTCATTGGCTCTGCAGTTGCCCCGGTACTATGTGACATATACCTGTCTTCCATGGACAACCGGATCAAGAAAAACCTAACAAGTATGGCAGTACTCAAAATTCTGAGGTACGTTGATGACTACCTAGTTATGATAGATGCTCCGTCAGGATGCAATCTTGATGATTTGGTGTCTGAGATCGTCAATTTGTTTACCATTGAATCCAAAGGCCTGAAGTTTACCTGGGAACACCCTCAAGACAATTGCATTCAGTTCTTGGACATACAGGTCATCTTTGGTGATTCTAAATGCCTTCTTTGCTACAAATACAACCCACGCACAAAGAAAAGTCTCCTTCCATATGAGAGTGCCCACTCTAAATTGCTAAAACGTGGCATAGTTACAGCTCTTCTTCGAGCAGCGCTCTTCAAAAGTTGTCCGCACCTCATGAAGGACAGCTTCGGAAACCAGGTCGCCCGTCTCGAGAAAGCAGGGTACTCCCACGATGTCATCAGGAGCGTCACTGTGAGTCTTCTACAGAAGTTAATAGCAGGAGACAAGAAGCCTTCGCGACCCACAGTTCCCAGACAACGCATGAAGGTTATTCCGTATCTCCACAAAATTTCACACAACTTGAAGAAGATAGGCCAGAGGCATGATGTAAAGGTTCTTTTCTCAGCTTCCAGTCGTCTATCTAGTATTTGCACTGTCTTGTCCAGGAAGCGGGAGTCATGTGAGAAAAAGCATGGAAAAAGATATGTCAGTTGCGCCACCAACTTAGTGTACAGCATTCCTCTAACTTGCGGTTGTGTATACATTGGACAAACAGGAAAATGTGTCAACGGCAGACTGCGGGAACATGAAAGGACAGTGCAAAACAGTGAAAGACGCTGCCTGCCAGAACATGTCACGACTCATAAATGCAAGCCATCGTTCAGCAGTACCTCGATCTTGGCACATGCTAAAACTAAACTTAGTAGAGAAATAATAGAAGCCTTTCATATTACTAAAACTGGTGACAAATGCATTAGCACTGCTTCTGTCGTACTGCTGGACAAAGAGATTACATTCTTAGATGGACACGTGTGAATTCTTTTTCTAGTTTGCCTCACCTTAGCTTTGGTGGGTTGACCTAGCCTTCGTTTGCTGTTTAGTTGGATAAGCTTTTTCCCCACCGTGTTTTGCCCTGTTCTGGCCTTTCTGCATCTACTTATTTCTTACTTTTTCACACTGCTTTTGCTACGATGAGCAATTTTTTAACTTTGTCCGAGTTTTTCATTTTTGTTTTCTTTTTACTTGTTTTTATTTCCTTGACACTGCTTTTGCTAAGAAATGTTATATGTTCATCGTTCACTTCATGCTTCATCTTCCCTTTTATCCGTGTCGTGGCTTGTCTTGTATTTGATTACTGTATATCGAAGGATATCAGGTTTTACATGTTTGCTATCTGGCGGAACACTTGGCGGAGTGATGCTACGTGGGCAGTGCGTCTATATTTTTTTATTTTTTATTTTTACTTTTATCTTTCGTGTGTTTGCTCAGTGCCGGTATAAATCTATCGACGTTTTCAAAATTAAAACCAGTCGGAAGTTGCGCACCGTATATGTCGTTTATGTGCCTTTTTGTGTCCCGTTTTTTGCGCAAGTATACATACCCTTTCAAAGATGAACCAACTCGCCCAAACAAGAGTATTACTTAGAAAGCATGTCAGCAATGGTACGATTAAAGCGTTCAGTGAATCCGTTAGACTGCAGATGATAGGCGGTAGAGGTTCGGTGAAATATGTGGCACTTATTCAGGAGAGCTTTAACAACGCCAGATAAAAATACGCATCCTCTGTCACTGAATAGTTCACGTGGTGAGCCGTGGCGAAGGACAAATCGCTGCAAAATCTGATGCTGTGGAAGATGGAAATGCAGCTGTTTTTAGCATATCTCGTCAGGTGGCCAAAGGCAACGATGGGCCAACGATTTCCAGCGGCAGTGTACGGGAGCAGGCTGTATAAATCAATACTGACGCGATCAAATGGGCGTGGTGGGCGAGGTAACGGCTGCAGCTCGCCAGCAGAACGATGAGGAGTAGACTTGCGACATTGACAGGCGAGGCATGAGCTAACATATTTGAAAACGAAGTTGTGCATGCCCCTCTAGTAGTATCGTAAGCGTAGCCGATGATATGTCTTGAATGCTCCCGCATGGCCGCCTTTGGGATCAGCGTGGAGGCAGTCGAAGACTTGCAAGTGTATGAGACGGAGAATGACTAGCAACCATTTCCGACCATCAGCGATGTAGTTCCGGCGATAAATAATGTTGTCGCGAATGGCGAAGTGTGATGCTTGTCAGCGAAGCGCACACGATGGATAAGCCGCCGATGGATCGGAGAGGAGATCGATAAGAGAGGTCGCCAAGGGCACTCTCCGCTGCTTAGAAGGCATGTCTCTGATGTGAAGTGACGTTGGCGATGCGTCGGATGTGGAAAGGCTTGCGACGTCAGGTAGTAGGGAGCAGCGAGAAAGGGCATCAGCGTCTTGATGCTTGCGGCCAGTGCAGTTGACTACGTTGACATCAAAATCGTCTAGACGAAGAGCCCACCTGCCTATACGGCCGGATGGGTATTTCAAGGAGGAAAGCCAGCACAGCGCATGGTTGTGCGTCACAACTTCAAAAGGGCGGCCATAGAGGTAAGGGCAAAATTTGGTCAGAGCCCAAACTATTGCCAAACACTCTTTCAGTTACCGAGTAATTTGACTCCACCTTCGTGACTGTTCGTCTTGCATAGGTGACGACGTATTCAGCAAATCCAGATTTCCGCTGAGTGAGTACTGCGCCGAGACCGACACCACTGGCGTCGCTGTGTACTTCAGTAGGTTTCGTTAGGTCGAAGTGACGCATGAAGGGGCGGTTTTATGAGAATGTGGCGCAACATGCGTCGTCGCATGACGGTGACCACAGCGAAAAGTCGGAACTGCCCGACATAAGCTATGTCAAATGGGCAGCAATGGAGGCGAAGTTTTCTGTAAACCGACGAATGTAGGAGCACAATACTAGGAAGTTTGGGAAAGGCTGCGACAACACTACGTTTGGCCAGTTCTGGGGAAATCCCTTCCTTGAACACAAGGTACCCTAAAATGGTCAGTTGACGGGCGGCAAAACGACACTTCTTTAAGTTTAGCTACAAGCCGGCATCAGAATAGCAGGTCAAGACGTGCTTCAGGCGGTAGAGATGAGTGTAGAAGTCAGGAAAAAAAGACGACAATGTTGTCTAGATAGCACAGGCAGGTCTTCCACTTCAGTCCACACGCAAACTGGTGTCCATCATTCTCTAAAAATGTCACAAGAGCATTGCAAAGGCCGACAGTAAGAAAAGCGGTTTTAAAGTGGTCGGCCACTTCCATCGGGACCTGCTAGTATGTGGGATGCACATGTAAGGAAGAAACGAATTTAGCCCCTTGCAAACAGTCCAGAGCATCGTCTATACGCTAAAGAGGATAGACGTCTTTCTTCGTTTCAAGTCAGCGGTAATCCACACAGAAGCGGATGGAGCCATCCTTCTTTTTAACGAGCGCCACAGGCGAAGCCCAAGGGCTGTTTTAGGGCTGAATGACACCGTTTTGGAGCATCTGGTCTACTTCCTCTCCAATAAGTTGGCGCTCCGTTCCTGAGAAACGGTAGGGCCGCTGTCGCAGTAGTGCGCGGTCTTCAGTGTCGATCCGATGAGTGACAGTCGAACTTCGGCCCACGGAATTTTGATGGGAGCCGAAGGAGGAGCTGTACTGTTGAAGGAGGGCAAGGGAACTTTCGGCGCAGAAATGTATGTGCTGGCGTGAAGAGGACAGTTGCATCGCACACAGAGTCACAAGTGATACTTAACAAGCAGGGCAGAAGATGGAGGAATGTCGATATCTTCGGCAACGAGGGTGTTGCAAACGTATAGAGTTTAGTTGATCACAGGGAGCCACTCCGTGTACATCAGAGACATTTTTGATAACGGTAGTCAACGGACTTTCATTAGAACCGAACCGACGTCTCATAGAAGTTAGGACTAAGGCCCGTCAAGACTATCGATTTGGCCATCAAAACGTTCGGGACAGCCACGGAAACACTGACGCGCAAACTCAATTTAGTGCGCCTACATGCGAAGCTAATACGACAACATCAAACACAAAATCGAGGCCGTAGAAATTCCGTTTATTTGCGACGCATTTTCTGAAGTTCCTAATATAAAGGTATTGGTTAAACCGTTGGCTGATGCGAAAAAATATCTTGCTTGACGCGATTGATTTTCGCGGCCTGAATGATAGCAATGGAATCGATTTGCTTATCGGAGCAGATCAACTTTCTAAGTGCGTTTTAAATGAAGTCTGTTCCCGTGACGAGGCAAATAGCCTCGCAGCCTTTAGGAGGCTTGGTTGGACATTGCAAGGCCCTGTGTCTTGTCATGGAGGCATTACATCTCACGTAGGGGCCGTCTAAGTACTACGAACGAGCTTTGCCGACTTAGAAGTTTCGAATGAACTTCACCCTTTTTGGGAACCGGACAGCGTTGTCATATGTGAGGGTTCAACGAGCGCTTGCGAAGACAGCCTAGTTTTAGAGAATTTTCCCGAAAACGTCCAGCTGCGAAATGTTTGGTATGAAGTCACACTTCCGGAGAAGACCTTGGACGTTAGCCTTATTGACAGTCGTTCGGTGGCGCCCGCTCTACAGTGCAGTAAAGGGATCAACGCCTTCACGTTGATGGCGACTTGCTTCAGCAGAACGACGCAGCAGTCAGGCAATATGAAGTGGACGGGTATACAGGAAATTTACCGTGCGAGCAGGATCTCTGGGAGATTTATTGCATGCCTCACAAAACTGCAATCCCTGAACCATCTAAATCAAAGCGCCTGCGCGTCGTCTTGAATACATCGTCGCACCCGAATGGTTTCTCATCAGTGAACGACCGCTCGACGAAAGCCACTTACTTCAGGAACGGTATGGTGATGATGCTAGTGATCGTCCTACTTAATTCGAAAGGCCTCACCATTGATATGCTAGATGGGTTTCTGCATTTCGCTTCTCAGCGGCATGACCAAGATGCTGTGCGTTTCTTATCACTTCAGCACGCACCACTGTCCGAGAGTCATTTGCCGGCTATTCAAGAGCACAAAATGACGCGTGTACACTTCGGGACGACTACAAGTCTGTTTCGTTTGAGCGCAGCATTACTTCCCCATTTACTGCTAGAGACCAAGACCAAGATGATGGAATGTCTGCTTCATGGTTCCGAAACCACAGATTTGCTACGCCGGTGAGACAGAAAATCACATTGCTAGCTTAGTTCCTCGTCCCATTTGTTGTAAGCGCTTACCCGCTCATAGGATGTGAGCTAGTCCTCTACGTGATGGTCGTCTGTGCCGCTGAAGTTGACGGGGTCTCGCTGGCGGAGGGAGCCGGGAAAGACGATGGCCGAGCCAACTTGTATGGCCTGGTGGTTGGCTTCTTTAGGTATCGCAGGAGGTGGTAACATGCGGCTGCGGAGTTCCAGGGCGAGAGGATAGATCTTAACCTGCAGCCCAACCAGGAACAGTCCGCGTACAAACAGGTCCAGACTACACACTGATAGCGGTGTCACTGGCGACAGCGCACGGAAGCTTGTTCGTATCTTCGCATGCACATCTTCACCTTTTCAATATGCATGTGTATATAGATATAAATTAGCTGCGAACTTCTTAACGTCATCCGCCTACCTGACTTTCTGCCGCCCCCTGCTGCGCTTTCCTTGCCTTGGAATCCAGTTTGTTACTCTAAGCGACCATCGGTTATCCTCACTGCGCACTACATGTCCTGCCCATGCCCATTTCTTCTACTTAATTTCCACTAGAATGTCGGTAACTTGAGTTATTTATCTGACCCACTCTGCGCGCTTCCTATCTCTTAATGTTACCCCTACCATTATTCGTTCCATAGCCTTCTGGGTTTTCCTTAACTTAAGTAGGATCCTCTTGATTAGCCTCCACGTTTCAGCCCCATAGGTGAGTACAGGTAAGATGCAACTGTTGTATACTTTCCTCTTAAGCTGTACCAGTAAGCTTCTAGCCATAATCTTCGAGTGCTTGCCAAATACGCTCCATCCTAATCTTATTATTCTTGTTTTTTCCTTTTCATGGTCCGGATCTGCGGTTACTACCTGTCCTAAGTAGACATATTTGCCTACTACTTCCAGTACTTCGCTACCTAATGTGAACTGCTGTTCCTTCCCGAGGCTGTTGAACATTACCTTAGTCTTCGGCATATTGATTTTACAGCCTACCTTTCTACTTTTCCTGTCTAGGTCATCAATCATTATTTGCAGTTCATCTTCCGCGTTGCTTAGCAAGGCAATGTCATCAGCAAATCGCAGATTACTGAGGTATTCTCCATCTACCCTTGTCCCTAACTGCTCCCATTCCAAGTCTCTGAATACTTCCTATAAGCAAGCTGTGAATAGTACTGGGGAGATTGTGTCTCCTTGCCTAACACGTTTCTTTATGAAATTTTTGTTACTTTCTTTACCCCAAAACCTTTAAAACTGTAATTGTTGTTTGTTAGTAGCCGCCGGCATGCGACTTTATCAGTCTAATTCTGGCGCGCGTATCAGTTCAGTATTCTTTGTTTGGTAATGCTCGATGTCGCGAGACGCACCTTTATCAGTTTCGTTGTTGCGCAAGATGCGCAGAGATCTGTCTCGAAGATTCCGATAACTCGCCTATGTTTCTACAATGTTACAGGTTGTACTAGTAGCAGTTTGCGACGTTATCAAGATCGTTTTGAGCAGCCTTTAAATTGAGCGTTTACGAGTGCGACGGGCATTCTTAGTTCGATGCCTGACGAGCCCGTTTGTTGCTATCGCCGCCGCGGAGTTGGTTATTTCTTTTGCGGGCGCAAGTCAGCCCAATAAAGAGGCTATTTCAGTACGATCAAGCCTGCGTCTTCTTTTGATGTCTACGGCCTTGTCACCACTACGTGACATCTGGTTGAGGTGCTGCTCTTGATCCTTCGAGCGAAGACCTCCGCCTTGTTCCTCTCGCCCTGGGGGACCGGCCTACAGTTCACCGAGCCAGCCGCCGACTCCAAGGACTACAACCATGACACTTTCTGCTGCCTGATCCCGTTCGACTCCGGAAGGCATCAACTTTCAAAATGGCCCAGTCAAGAGCACCAGTCGTCTTCGTGCAGCCCCGGGAGCCCTCCATCTTCCAAGGAGTGCCGAGTGAGCTTGCTGAAGACTGGATGAACCTTTTCGACAGTGTGGCAGAATTCGACGACTGCAGCGCCGCTGCAAAACTCAGGCAAGTCCACTTTGTTCTTCAAGCACATGCGCGAGTTTGGTTCGAAAATCACGAGACTTCTTTAAAGAATTGGAAGATATTCAAAGCAGAGTTCTTAATGGCCTTTGCAAGTTCTGCCCGAAAGGAAAGAGCTAAGGCCCTCCTCCAATCAGGACTTCAACTCCAAACCGAGCCCGTTCTGGTCTACGTAGGGACAATGAAGCGCCCCTTTCACCGCGCCGACCCTAACATGGCCGTAGTTGAGAGAGTGAAATTTTTAATGCGAAGGGGTAAAGAGTCTCTTCTTGCAGGGCTTGTGAAGAATCCACGAAAAACCGTGGCGGAATTCGAAACCGAATCTTCTACCATCGAGAAGTCGTTGGACACGCGGATGCATCATTACATGCGACCACTTCAACCGGACTACTCAAGCCACTACCCAGCGCATCTGCAAGCGGAGAGAACCTTCGGGACCTCATCCTGGATATCGTGCGAGAGGAGCTTCGCCGATCGCGATTGCAACACCCCAGGTGGCGACGTTCGCAGACGTCGTCCGTGAAGAAGTCCAGCAGGTGCTGGGCGTTTCTCAAGCGATGGCTGCGACAGTTCCAGCACAAGAGGCAACAGCGATGAACTACGCTGCTGCATTGAGTGGGCCCGCGCCCCGACGTGGTGACATTCCAAGCCCTCGCCGCTACCGTAGTGTTCCTGAAAGACACCCCATGGCCCCCGCTCGCTTAGCCTACCAATGACCCCGAAACCTCAGGAAGTGCGAGGCCTGAAGGACAGAGAACAACCAGCCATTATGCTTCCACTGCAGTGAGGCCGACCACATTCTGCGCAACTGCCCTTACCGAAGAATCGGACTCCGCGGATTTGCAGCCGACTCTCCACGGTCACGCCCAGGTGAACAACCGCAAGAAATCGACAACTATCTGCGTAGCGGTGAGATTGCGTCACCAAGCCGTCGGTTCAGGTCCCCATTGCCGTACAGGGACCGCTTTGCGTCGCCAGGCCGTAACTACGATGAGAGTGCGCGGAAGGTCCCCAAGTCCGCGCAGGGGAAACTAAATACACCAACCTTTATAGGTAAGGTTGTTTTACGGTGAAAACACGAAGATCCTTCATCGCCGACAACGAGTGACGATGACGCAGCCATTAAATCGCCGGTCCACAAGACGACAACATCAACGAGATCACGACCAGATTTCAAGTTGACATCGCCGCCCAACGACTTTACGACTGTGTGCCCCGGCCGTGACCTCAGCACGTAGACGAAGCAGAGATCGAACACCGAAGCCGACGTGCAATACTAGGACGCGAACAAGCGAATTTGAAGTTGCTGTCGACGGACGCACGGTTACCGCCCTAGTGGACACCGGAGCCGACCACTCCGTCATCAGTGGAGCGTTCGCCGCTCAGCTCAAGAAAGTGACGACCACTTGGGACGGCCCGCTAATCCGCACCGCTGGTGGTAACCCTATTACGCCATCGGGGCGATGCACCGCAAGGCTTACAGTAAATTGACGTATCTACCCTACCAGCTTTGTCGTGCTACAGCAATGTTCGGGCGACGAGACTCTTGGCATAGATTTTCTGAACGAACATCGACCAATCATCGACCTCCGATCCAAACTCGTCAAGCTCTCGACCGACAAAGCCATACCTGCTACAAGAACTTCTTCAACGCATCATGTCGCTCCCTACGTCCTCGATGGAGAATTCACCGTACCGACCCGATCAAGCGTCATCGTCCCTGTGATTACAAAAGAAACCACGGAAAGGGTTGTCGAAGGAAACCCTCAGTTGCTACTGGATAGAGGACTTGACATGGCAAGAGGCATCGTCCGTTTCCGTCATGTACAAGCTCAAGTGCTCGTCACGAACTTCAAAGAATCCCGGCACCTGAACAAGGGCACAACAATTGCATTCCATGACAAGCTAGCGGACATCCGAGAAGTGTTCGCCTTCCCCAGCCACCTTGAAGACGATGCACCCAACCGAGCCAAGCAGCCCGATTTCGACATTAACTCAGCGCTCCCCCGAGACAGACAAGACCGGATTCGCACTCTTCTTGAAAACTACAGCGTGTACTTTTCTTCAGTGTCGAAGGTCCCACAAACTCAGCTGGCAAAGCATGGATGGCATCATCACGGTCGAAAATGCTCGACCGCTTCGTCAAAGCCCCTACCGTGATCGCCGCGAAAACGCCAGGCCGTACATGATCAAGTTGAGGCAATGCTGCGTGATGACGTGATCCAGCCATCGAACAACCCCTGGGCGGCACCAGTCTTTTCGTTGAAGAAGAAAGACGGTACACCTCGCTTTTTTGTCGATTACAGCCGCTTGAATAGCATAACTAAGAAGGATGTCTACCCATTTCCCCGCATCGACGACACACTAGATCGGCTTTGTAAAGCTAAGTACTTTCGTCGTGGGAACAAACGAGCGGGTACTGGCAAATTGAGGTTGACGAAATAGACCGAGAGCAGACGGCGTTCATAACACCGGACGGCCTCTTCGAATTCATGGTAATGCCATTTGACTTGCGCTCCGCACCAGCAACGTTTGAACGGGTAATGGACACTATCCTGGCGGGCTTAATGTTACAGATTTCTTTGGTATATTTAAACGACGTCGTTGTATTCTCATCAAACTTCGAAGACCATCTGAGAAGGCATATCAAGTCCTCAGGTTTACTGTTGAAAGCAGAGAAGTGTCACTTCACCTACAAAGCGATGTTTTTCAGGGTCATGTCAAATAGGAGGGAGTTCGCCCCGACCCACAGAGAACAGCTGCGATCGCACAGTTCCCACAGCCCAGTGTAAGCAGGTGGTGGAGGGTGGCAGTTCCTGGCCCTACGAGGCTGGGACGGTAGGTCAACGCCGCTTTCGGCAGGGGCTAGCCAGCCACGGATTTTTATCTGTTGCAGGCCGTCATTGCAGCCGCCACCGCTTCGGTGGTGGTGGACGACGGCTGTTGTTACGGCGCACGTATTCCTCTTCCTCTTCTTTTTTTTTCTTGTCTATTTTCTCTTCTATCCGCACGAGGCAGCGGAGGTGGCTCAGATGCAGAGCCAGTAGCAGGCCCGTGCATTTTCTTTTCTTCCTTCCTACAGCCACAACTGTTTCCTCAGCCCGGCGACAAGAAAGCTGTCCGCCGATTGCTCGGACTGTGCGCATATTACCGACTATTCGTCAAGAACGTTTCGCGCCTCACCGAACCTTTGACGCAGCTTACAAAGGCAGAAATGCCGTTTCAATGGCGGAAGCCTTCGGAAGCGGGAGCGGAAGCCTTCTAGGAACTTAAGCGCCGTCTACAGTCCCCTCCTGTGCTAGACTACTTTGATGAGAATGCCGAGACTGAGATACATACCGACGCGAGCAGTCTGGGCTTAGGCGCCATTCTCATTCAGAAGACTGCCAGACAGGAGAAAATAATCGCCTAAGCTAGCAGGTCCCTCTCCAAAGCCGAAACCAATTACTCGACCACTGAGGATTACCTTGCGATCATCTGGGCCACTTCCAATTTTCGCCCGTACTTATATGGCCGACCATTCAAGGTAGCGATCACCACGTGCTCTGCTGGCTGGTAAATTTGAAAGACCCCTCCAGCCGCCTTGCCCGATGGAGCCCACATCTTCAAGAATTAGACATCAAAGTTGTCTGCAAGTCAGTCCGCAAGCAATCCGATGCAGACTGCGTGTCACGAGCCCCCGTAGATGCGCCGACGAAAGAAGTCGACAAAGACGCCTTTTTAGGACCGGTAAGCGCCAGCAGTTTAGCAGAACACAGCGATCAGACCCTGAGCTGAAAGCGCTAGCCGATTAATATGATGGAAAGACCGTTTCCCTTCCTGCTGCATTCAGCCGAAATATATCGTCCTTCGCGTTAAGCAATGGCCTCCTCATGTAGAACTTCGCACCCAACAGCACCGCGCAGGTTCTTGTTGTGCCTAAAAACCTGCTTCACGAAATTCTGCAGGCGTTGCACGATGAGCCCATAGCAGGCCATCTCGGGTTTGCGCGTACGTTGCGTCGAATCCAGAATTACTACTGGCCGCGACGCCTGCCGAAGTTGCTCACTACGTGAAGACGTGTCGTGGCTGCCAACGAGGCAAGACGCCACCGATCAGACAACCAGGGCTACTAAACCCGATTCCACTCTCAGCCCTCCCCTTTCAATAAATTGGGAAGGGTCTCCTCGGCCGCTTTCTATTCTCTTCTATGGGTGACAAGTAGATCATCATGGCCACTGACAACCTTACAGAAGAAAACTCGCTACCCAATGGTACCGCGGCAGAAGTCGCCAAATGTTTGGTCGAAGAGATTCTCTTGTGACACGGCGCCCCAGAAGTGCTCATCGTGGACAGGGAAACGGCGTTTACGGCAGAGTTGACGCAAGCCATCCTGGAATAAGGTCATACAAGCCATCGAGGAACACCTGCCTACGGAAAGCCTGCACGAAACGATCGCGAACATGATCACCAAGTATGTCGACGCTGAACACAAGACCTGGGACTCCATCTTGCCGTGCCTTATCTTCGCGTATAACCTGGCAGTCCAGGAGACGACCATAGCGACCCCGTTCAAGCTTGCGTACGGCAGGGAGCCCACGACGAAGCTCCACGCAATGCTGCCGCACGTAACCAACGAGGACAACTTTGACGTCCCGCCTTTCTGCCGCGTGCGGAGGAAGCCCGGCGACTCGCGCGGCTGCATATTAAACCAACAGCGCACCGACATCCGACGATACAACTTACGACGACGTCACGCAGAGTACAATGCAGGAGACCAAGTGTGGGTTTGGACTCCAATTCGCCGCCGTGGACTAAATGAAAAGCTACTGCGTCGAACCTTGGGCCGTACAAAATCACTCGCCGCGTCAGACAACTGCACTATGAAGTCATTCCCGACGGTAAGACAGCATCACAACGGCAACTCGCAAGCCCGGAAATAGTACATGTACGACTGAAGCCATATTAAGCGCGTGAAAGAATGTGTGGTATTTAAACTTTGTAATGTTTATGTTTAAGTTGCTTTGTTTTGGAACATCGAGGCGATGTTTTTTTTAAGGGAGGAGTTATGCAGCAAGACTTAAAAAGCTGTATTTGCTGGTTTTTTTTTGCCAGCCGCCAGCGTGCGGCCTTATCACTCTGATTCTGGATTGCTATCAGTTTGGTATTCTTGGTTTGTTAACGGTCGATTTCACGAGACGCACCTTTATCAGTTTCGTTGTCGCGCAAGATGCGTCGAGATCTGTCTCGAAGATTCCGATCACTCGCGTACGTATCTGCAATGATCCAGGCTGTGCTATTAGCAGTTTACGACGTCATCTAGGTTGCTCTAAGCAGCCTTTAAATTGAGCGTTCCATAGTGCGACGGGCATTCTTAGCTCGACGATCAACGAGCACGTTTGTTGCTATCACCGCCGCCGAGTTGCTTAGTTCTTTTGCGGGCACAAGTCAGCCCAATAAATAGTTAATTTCAGTACCATCAAGCCTGAGTCTTCTTTTGGTGCCTATGGCCTTGTCACCAATATGTGAGGCCAAGCGGTGGAAGAAAAGAGCACGAAGCGGGATCTGGTGAAGCTTTGACTTTCGGTTGTTCCCAGCTGAGAATAAAAGCCCTGTTACGAACTCAAAATGTCTATAGGAAAAAAGAGGGATTTTTCGGGCTTGGTTAAGAACGGTGACAAATAGAAGTTAGACTTGCCAATGAAAAGAATGTATTGACGTTTCGGTCGCGAGACCGGCCTTTGTCGGTAAAAACTAGTTAAGAGGCAGTGTCCTATTTAAATATTGCCACCTAGCGTTTCCAGGTGGCGCATGACTGATGAGTGAAGGAAGACGAAGTTGAAAGGACGAGGAAGTGTCGCTTGCGCGTTTGCGTTTTTGCTGCTTGCTGCCGTTGTGTCTGGGCTGCCACCCTGTTATCCTTGATATCCTTAATCTTCGTGTGCGTGTCATTCTGGTGGAGCTGCAGGGTAAAACGATCACCTATGCAAGAGTCTCCAACTGAAAGACGTTGCACCAGCCCTGTGCCATTGGACACCCCAGCGCACCGCTCCAGTCGACGGCTTCAGTGACTGTCGCCGGTGCTTCAGATATTAGCCGCAGCCATGACATCCAGTGCTTCTGCTCAGAAGTAGCGGGCGTCACACCGGCCTGCAACTACACCTTGCCGGCCCCTCGGGTACCGCAGTCTTTCCATGGAGACCTCTGAGTTGTGTCTGGGCTGCCACCCTGCTATTCTCGATATCCTTAATCTTCGTGTGCGTGACATTCTGGTGGAGCTGCTGGATAAAACGATCACCTATGCAAGAGTCTCCATCTGAAAGACGTTGCGCCAGCCCTGTGCCATAGGACACCCCAGTGCATCGCTGCAGTCGACGGGTCCAGTGACTGTCGCCAGAGCTTCAGCCATTAGCCGCAGCCATGACATCCAGTGCTTCTGCTCAGAAGTAGCGGACGTCACACCGGCCTGTAACTACACCCTGCTGGCCCCTCGGGTACCGCAGTCTTTCCATGGGGACCTATTTGAGGATGTGGAGGACTGGTTCCTTCAGTTTGAACGTGTCGCTGCTATTAGCCAGTGGGACGATGCTGTCAAACTAAGGAACATCTACTTCAGTCTTGAGAATGGCACCCGTAGCGGTTTGAGAACCGAGAGCAAGTGTTAACATCGTGGCGGGAATTTCGTCGTCAACTGTTCGAGGCATACACTAGCGCGGATCATCGCGAACATGAAGAACGCGCCCTTCACTCTCGCATCCAGATGCCGAATGAGTGTCCAAGCGTACGTCGAGGACATGACGCGCCTTTTCAGGCGAGCCGATCCCGCCTTGTCCTAGGACGCAAAGGTCAGGCACTTGATGCGGGGTTTGAAAGAGCAGCTGTTTGCCGACCTTGTGCGCAACCCACCGTCGACCATAAACTGATTCCTTGTGGACGCCACCACAATGGAAAGGGTGCTACAACAACGTGCCGTGGCTTAATGGCCGCATTTTCATACTGGCACAATCGCGGAATCATTTGCATCTTCCGAGCGGCATCCTGATGCTTTGCGAGAACTGATTCGCAGCGTCATGCGCGAAGAACGTAGCAAGTTCTGGAACCCTCTGCAGAAATCGCCAGCTTTCGTTTCTGCTATAATGCGGGAGGATGTGCGACAGGCGCTCAAGAGCCCTCTTTCGCCTGTAGTTACAAGCCCCGCCATTGCTGTCGGGGACCGACAACCGTCCCATATATGCGGAAGTTCCTGCAGAGTCAGGCTCCATCTTCACCGCCGCCCATTCTCGCGCCGCCTACAGTTCCGCTGCCCTCGGTGCAGCCAGTGCAGTACTTCGACGACCATCCCCTGCCCCGACGCAAAGCCGACATTTGACGCCTGTCCGCCGTCCGCTCTGCTTCCACAGCGGTGAACCAGGCCATATCTACGGGATTGTCCGTATCGACGCCTCAGTCTTCACGGCTTCCGGATCGACTCGCCTCCTCCCCGGCTTGGTAAACGACTTATTCGGCTTGGTCAACGAGTTAGAGAGGAGTACATGGCGGAGCACTTCTTCATCTCGTTCGCAGCGTCAGTCCCGCTCCGCTTCACCAAGGCGCTCCTCGACGTTCACCCACGGCTCCTCGCGAGATTACCAAGGCTGTTCGTCTAGCCCCTCGTCGAGAAAGCTGAAAATAGCGACCTTCGGGGGCGAGGCCGCTGGTAGTCGCTGCGTTGAAGACCTCCCGTCGTAACCGCTTCGATCCGACCGCGAGCTGCTGGTACCGTCACCAAGGGAAGCCAAAAGCGTTTCTCTGGACATTCCTGTTATTTTAGAAGGTCGTCCTCAGTCAATGCATTAGTGGACACCGGTGCCGATTATTCGATTAAGAGTGGTCGCATGTCGACTGTTTTGAGGAAGGCGCTCACTGCTTGGCCAGGTGTGTACCTTCGAACCGCCGGCGGTCATATAGTTATTACAAAGGGGATGTGCACGGCTCTTCAGATTAACGTATGTACGTTCGTCGTTAGCTGCGTCGTTTTGAGTGACTGCTCCCGTGGTCTTATCCTCGGAATTGACTTTCTGCGAGAGTACGGAGCAGTTATTGACCTGCGAAATAGACTCGTCACATTTTCGATGGGGCAATCTGCCGAATAAGTTAGTAGCAGTCCTTGCAATGCCGCACTTCGCGTTTCCGCCGAGAGCGTCTCGCTGCCGCCGCAAAGTAGTGTTCTTGTGGAAGTTCCCTGTGACGATTTCCGTGCCTGCGATGCTGTAGCGGAGGCGAACCATTCACTTCTGCTTGCTCAAGGCATCTGCGCTGCTTGAAGTTTATTGTCACTTCACAATGGCCGGGCTGCACTCCTTGTAACAAATGTTTCTAATGAGCACCGGCACTTGTTTACGGGAACTGCTATCGCTTTCGCTGACCCTGTTACGCACGATCCGGTCTGTTTTGCATCCACGGCAGTAGAAACTAACGAGCCATCTTTTGACAGCATCGACATTAACTGCCAGTTGTCAAAGGAGAAACGGTGGGCCTTAGAGCAACTGCTGCTGGACTTCAAGCACTGTGCTGCTTCTTCCTCAAAGGTTCGTCAAACGCACATCACACAACATCACATCATTACTTATGACAACGCTCGCCCTATACGACAGCAGCCTTATCGTATGTCTGCCAAAGAACGGGAAATAATTCAGACGAAAGTTCAGGAGATAATGGATGATGGTGTTGTGCAGCCTTCGCAAAGTTCATGGTCTTCATCAGTAGTCCTGGTCAAGAAGGACAGCAGTTTCCGATTTCGCGTCGACTATCGGAAATTGAATAACGTGAAACGAAATATGTATACCCGTTGCCGCGCATCGTTGACACTGGACAGATTGCGACGTGCTAAGTATTTTTCATCTATTGATTTGAAAAAGCGGCTTTTGGCAAATCGAAGCAGACGAAAGAGACCGAGAGAAAACAGCAATTGTCACTCCAGATGGCCTAAATGTTTTCAAAGTACTCCCATTTGGATTGTGCTCTGCTCCAGCTACATTCCAAAGGATGATGGACAACGTGCTCATTGGCCTCAAGTGGCAGATCTGTCTTGTGTACTTGGACGACATAGTTTTTTCCGAAACATTTGACCAACTCCTCGAACGCCTTCCAGCTGTCCTGGAAGCCCTCCATTCTACTGATCTCACGCTGAAGCCCCAGAAATGCCACTTCAGGTACAGAGAAATCACGTTCCGTGGCCATGCTGTAGGCACTGATGGGGTGCGCCCGGATCCCGATAAGACAGCTGCCGTCGCACGGTTTCCCGTTCCAGCTAATAAGAGGGCAGTTCAGCGCTTTCTCGGCCTGTGCGCATATTATCGGCCGTTCATTGCGGATTTTTCTCAGATCGCGGAACCTCTGACGCGCCTCACAAGGAAGGACACCTCCTTTGTGTGGAACTCTGAGCAGCAGACGGCCTTCTCTTTGCTTCGTGAGCGCCTTCAAACATCCCCTGTTCTGGCGCAGTTCGCTGAAGCAGCTGACACTGAGGTGTACACTGACGCAAGTAGTATCGGTCTTGTTTCGCATCAAGACGGGATTCACGAGTAAATAGTCTATGCTAGCCGCACTCTCTCTCGTGCCGAAACGAAGTACTCCACCTCAGAAAAGGAATGCCTGGCGATCATGTGGGCCACTACGAAGTGTCGCCCCTATTTTTACGGCTGACCATTTATAGTTGTCACGGACCATCATTGTTTCTGCTGGCTGGCAAATCTGCGAGACCCATCTGGACGACTTGCACGCTGAAGTTTACGGCTTCAGGAGTTCGACACAACTATTGTTTATAAGTCAGGCTGCAAACACGAAGACGACTACATGCTGTCACGTGCACCCGTTGACACTGGCAATGCTAGAGCCGATGAAGATAGCGGCTTTCTTGGAGCCCTGAGCGCATCTGAGCTCAGGGATCTACAAAGAGCCGATCCAGACATCCTTCCACTCATCGATTATCTGGAAGGGCGTGATACGACCCTCCCTCGACACCTATCTCGGCACCTTGGTTCCTTCTCTATGCGGCAAGGCGTCTTGTATAAAAGAAACTCCCAGGGTCAAGACAGAGCTTAACTTCTGGTAGTGCCATGCGAGATCCATGCGGATATTCCCCTTGCTTGCCACGACGAACCGACGTCTGGTCTTTTGGGTTGCTCACAGACGCTTGCTCGTGACGCGCTATATACGAAGCTGTCGCGAATGCCTGCGCCGTAAAACACCGCCCCAGACGCCTGCCGGATTTCTCGAGCCCGTTAAAGCACCGCGTATTCCGTGCGACCAAATCGGCATGGATCTCCTTGGCCCTTTTCCTTTGTCGCAGGCGGGAAACGTATGGATAGTAGTCGCTTCTGACTACCTTACTCGATACGCTCAGACAAAGGCAATCCCTGATGCCACAGCTTCCGAAGTAGCCGAGTTTTTCATGCACAATATAGTCGTGCGGCATGGCGCCCCTTCATACGTCATTACAGACAGAGGGACACCTTTCACTTCGCAACTCATCGATCGCATATTTGAGCTGAGTTGCATGACCCATGCGCAAGATCACAGCGTACCATCCACAAAGCAATGGTCTTACAGAAAGATTGAATAAGACGATTGCGGACATGTTGTAAATGTACGTCGATGTGCAGCACAAGACCTGGGACGAGGTGCTACCGTGCGTCACATTTGCGTATAATACAGCCTTAAATGAAACAACGTGCTTCACACCGTTTCGACTTGTTTACAGACGCGAAGTTCAGAGCATGCTCGACTCCATGCTCCCGTGCCCAGATGGCCAGCTTTCCCCAGATTCCCAGCAATTAGCCATCCGCGCTGAGGAAGCCCACCAGCTCGCCCGTGTGCACATCGGGCGGCAGCAGACCTCTGACGCGCACCGTTACAACCTCCGGCACCTTCAGGTTGACTACAAACCTGGGGACCAAGTGTGGGTATAGAAACCAGTTCGCCGTTCAGGCTTGTCAAAGAAACTCCTTTCCCGCTACTTCGGGTGTTACAAAGTGTTGCGTCGCGTGAGTTACCTCAGTTATGAAGGTATTCCAGACGGTGCCACACAGCCAAAACTTTGAAAGCCCAGCTCGGACATTGTTCATATTGTGCGGCTGAAGCCGTACTACCAACGATAACTGATGGCCACCCGCTGTGACCCCTCTCTTGCTTTTCACACCATTCTTACCAGCCGTCCTCATTTTTTTTCCGGAAGGGGGTAATGCCACCTAGCGTTGCCAGGTGGCGCATGACTGAGGAGTGAAAGAAGACGAAGTTGAAAGGACGACGAAGTGTCGCTTGCGCGTTTGCGTCGGTGCTGCATGCTGCCGTTGTGTCTGGGCTACCCGCTGCTATCCTTGGTAACCTTAATCACCGTGCACGTGACACTATATATATAGGGTATGCCTATCAGTATCAGTACTTATGACGGTGACATTTTAATAATAAACCAAAACTAATATATTGTTACGTGGTTTATTTACACGAGGTGTGTTAGATGCGCAGTTCATTAGCACACCCAGAGCGAACCCGACCAGCTTCCTCTTCCTCTTCAGCTTCTCCTGCAACACCTCATCTTTCTCCAATACAGGACCACCGCGGGACGTGCGTCACACTGTCCCCTTCGCAGACGAAGCCCGCCGGGCGAGTCAAGGTTCGTCACGCTGATAGCAGTGCTTCATGCGGGCCACGTGAACTATTTGATTCTTTCGAGAACGACGACCATGGGTGGTCAGGCAAGAGACTACACAGCTGACTGCGCTGATGCGTTCCAGCACAACAAAAGGACCAGTATACTGGTGAAACAGCTTCTGGGACAGGCCGTGCTTACGCAACGGCGTCCAAAGCCACACCGAGTCCCATAACATCTTGGCGACGCTTGTCCTATCGTTGCTTGCAGCGTTCTTGGGAGGCTACAGTGTGAAGTCTAGCGAGTCGGCAAACTTCTTCAGCCAAAGAGAGAGTACGCGAAAATAAAGTTTCAGCTAGATAGGAGTGAGAAAGGTAAAAATGTGTCCAGAGTACTTCGTGGAAGTCGAGCGTAAAGAAGAAAAAAAGGACCGTAGCCTGTCATTTCGTGCTTAGCAGTGGTAGATGCGTATGTTATAAACGAAAGGGCTTCATTCCAGTTTTTGTGGCGGGAGCCGACATACATTGCGAGCATATTGCTAAGCGTACTATTGGTGCGTTCGGTAAGGCCATTTGTTTTTGGGTGGTAAGGAGTTGAATGGCGAAAATGGGATGATCAGAGACGATGAAGTTCTTCTACAACTCCTGCCGTAAATTGTCGTCCCCGGTCTCTTATTAGCACGCGAGGAGGCCCATGTCGAAAAATGATGGATTCTAGGAGGAAGGCCGAGACATCAGAAGCAGTGACTGACGGTATGGCAGCACCGCTTAAGTACCGCGTAGGTAGTCTACGCACACGATGATCCTGCGGTTGCCGTTGGTGGAACGGGGAAATGGTCCTAGAAGGTCAATTTCCGCCTGTTCGAATGGAGTTCGTGGCGGCGTTATAGGCCCGGAAGATGACCCGGCGGAGAGCAGGTTGGGTGTTTGAAACGCTGGCACTGGAGGCAGCTGGCCCCAGAATGTTGGGTAGTTTGTCTCATCTTCGGCCAATAAAAACGTTCCTTTGTCCTGTGCAACAACCTGGCAAAACCCAAGTGTCCAGCCGTGGGATCGTCGTGCATTACCCGAAGAACCTGACACTGAAGACGTGTAGGAACTACTAGAAGAAACCATGCACCTATTGACGAGCAGTTCTTCCTGTATAGTAGACCGTCACGAATGCAGAATGAGGGCGGAGGGTTCGGGGAACATGCCGCATCAAAAAGCGGTGCCAACTCGCCGTCGTTTGTCTCTGCAATCTTGAATTCATCAACATCGGGAAAGCTTGGAGAGGTAGCAGCTATATATTTATCCAAGATCTAAATATCGCAATTCGTACTTTCAAGAGGCAACCACGACAGGCAGTCAGCATCACCATGCTTACGACCACTCTTAAAAGACACAGTAAAATTGAATTCTTGGAGGCCCAAAGCCCAGCGTGCAAGGCGTCCGCAGGGGTCACGGAGGTTTACAAGCCAACATAAGGAATGATCGTCCGTCACAATTTTAAATGCCCAGCCATAAAGATAATATGGCAACCGTTGCGCACCGAAAACAGCTGCTAAGCATTCCTGTTCAGTTACTGTGTAATTGCGTTCAGCCTTGCTTAAAAAACGGCTTGCATATGCAACAACATGTTCATTGCCATTGTGGCGCTGTGTGAGGACTGCACCAACTCCGACTGCGCTGCCGTCAGTGTGAAGTTCTGCTGGAGCTGATGGGCAGAAATGGCGTAGTAAAGGTCCTGACGTCAAAAAAAAAATTAACTGGCGAAAGGCGGAGTCATAATCAGTAGTCCATTTGAAAGGCAAATTTTTTTCAAGAAGATAAGTAAGTGGATGTGCTAGATCAACAAACTTCGGAACAAAACGCCGGAAGAAGGAGCAAAGCCCCCAAAAATTCCTGAGCTGTTTTAACGATTTCGGTTGTTTCAAAAAAAGTGACAGCTTTAATTTTTTTCTGATCAGGCCTGACCCCATCCTTGTCTACGAGATGTCCAAGTACTACTGTCTGGCGTTCTTTAAAACGACATTTCTTGGAATTGAGTACCAGATCAGCTTTCTCAATACACTCCAAGACAACCTCTAATCGACTGTTGTGTTAACGAAAGGTAGTTCCGAATATTATACTACATTGTCCAAATAGCACATAGAAATGTTCCACTTCAGTCCGCGCAAAACTGTATCCATTAATCTTTCGAAGGTGGCTGGAGCGCTGCATAATTTAAACGGCATCACATTTAATTCATATAGTCCATCTGGGGTAATGAATGGCGTCTTTTCTTTGTATTCCGGGTGCATGGGAATCTGTCAATAGCCTGATCGCATATCAACTAAGGAAAATAGGAGGCAGAATGCAAACAATCAACGGTGTCATAAATACGCGGCAGAGGATACACGTCCTTCTCACTAACAGCATTCAGCCTTTAATAATCAACACAAAATCGCCACGTGTCATCTTTCTTTTTGACTAATATCACAGGGGCAGCCCACGGACTGGATGATTCTTGAATGGTGCCATTATGCAGCATATTACGAGCTTGATCTTCGACCATCTGACGCTCTGATGGGGATACACGATAAGGCTTCTGACGGATTGGATCAGCAGTCCCAGTATTGATTCTGTGCTGAGTACGGGAAATAGGAATCCGTGGTGTGGAGTCTCAAGAGAAATTTTAAGCCGCAGCATGTTTCGATAGAACGTCCACTGAGCGTTAACGGTCACTTGGTGGCAAGCATTTCTTAATCATGGCAAGAAATTTTGTCTTATCTACTTCTGAGCATGCGGAAGGCTGCGAATTGTCTGTGCGGAGCACTACCTCTGATTCAACTGCGTCTTCGTCAAAGTTGGCAAGCTTTAGGCCACGTGGTAATACAACAGGTTCACTAGAGCAGTTAGTCGTCCACAAAGAATGGCAATTCCGGACTGAAAGGATGCAACGGGGAATCAACATTTTTCTTCGCGCAGTTGAGAGTGAGTGGTTCAACTACAGCATTGAAGGCATACCTGGTACACCTTGAACAAACAACTTGTATAAACTCTGCTGACATTGTAGGAATGACTATGTCGTCCGAAACCGAAAGCGTGCTAGGATTGGTCAGCGAATTTTCGCACAAAGCAGATTCAAAGCGAGTATTCACAGAAATGTCCCCATTGCAAAATTCGAGAGTGGCCTCACATTGTTCCAGAAAATCGAGACCAAGAATGACGTTATGCATTGATCGACCAAGTACTGCAAATTCTGTTCGCAATGTGCGGCCGGTGATTACGAGGTTCACGGAACAGACTCCAAGTGGGTTAAGCGGTTCGCCACCAACACCACACAGTGTCGTCGCTCTATCCCAACCAAACATAACTTTGCGACCAAGGCAGTTTTTAAAAGCGAGGCTTATAATAGAAATGGTTGCACCTGTGTCCACCTACGCCATAGCACGTACACCGTACACAGATCTTCAATTCTGTTCTTTAACATTGAAACGGGTAGAAGCATGGGTAAGCTAGAATAATTTGCGACCCCACATCCATCGATCGCACTGACTAGTTTCCCGGAGGTGGCGACCATCGTCGGGGAGAAGGTGAGTGTCGTAAGCGCGGAGATGGTGGTGTTCTTCTATATGGATCAGCATGGACAGCGGGAAACCTTGTCCGGGAGTTCACCCACTGTCAGCGATACTGCTGGTATGGACGGCGATTGCGGCAAAAACGCGAAATGTGGCCCATCATTCCACAGGTACAGCACAACGGCGGCTCACATTCACGTGATGAGTAAGGCTCTTCGTGGACTGAATCGAACGTTTAATGGTCTAGATGTCGACGAGGAGGACGAGCGTACTGGCTGTTGTAGGCGTTGATGGCGGCAGGTGGGATGTTGGGGTCATGAGCAGCAGAACATCGGATAACCCAAGGAGATGTATCAGAGGGAGCATAACAGGCAGAAGGTAGACGATCGTCTGCCGAAGAGATTCCGCTGCAGACGGCTCTGCCATGACCCCGAATATCGTGATGCCTCCGAAGCTCTTCGCGGACAATCTGTCGGATTGTATCTGCCATGCTCGTCGCTTCAGGCACATCCACACTGGCGACAGTTGTGACATTCGGCAGCCGACCAAACTTCGGGATGAGACGGCGTCGCGTCAAACCTTCAAACGTGCGGCAGTGTCGGGGAACATCAACGGTGGTATTCAAATCATCCTTGCAGATGAGAAAACTGTATACGTCTCCCGCTATTCCTTTGAGGAGGTGGTCCACTTTGTCTTCCTCAGTCATGCGTGCTTCAACTATTCTGCACAGCTTGAGAACTTCTATCTAAGTTGCGCAGGTCTCGGCCGGTACTTGCGCTCGCTGAGCCAAAGTCTGTTCAGCGCTCTTTTTTTCGAGCATCGGCATTGCCAAATCCCGCTGTCATTTCTTCCATGAAGCGATCCCAGGTGATAAGGAATGCTTCATGACTACCAAACCATGTTAGCGCCACTTCTTCAAGAAAGAATACTACGTTCGCCAACTTTAATGAATGAATGATATCTTTATTAACTCTCACAAGGTTACATAAGTCACAAAGGAGAGAGGACGCAAGGGCGCATTGTTGCAGCTTGAAAGCCACACTGCGCCCTCTTCGTACTTCTTGGTCTTCGTATCCCAGAGGTTGTATTTGCTCACCCGATTGTACTGAGTAAGCCAGTCATCCATGTCTTCCCCATGCTTGCCATAGAAGTGCCGGGGTTCCCGATAGGACTGTGTGGTGGTCGATTGAGCTGTTGGAACTGGCTGCGTCGGAACATCTGCCTGCGCCATCTCCGTCAGTAGGGGGGGGGGGGGTAGCCCAGCTATTCTTCTGCTTCGACGGGGTGGTAGAGGTTCGTAATGATCGATACCCCGCACCTCCACCACAGTTTTTACGTGATTTATTTACACGGGGGGCGTTAGATGCGCAGGTCGTTAGCACACTTAGAGCGAACCCAACCAGCTTCCTCTTCCTCTTCAGCTACTCCTGCAACCCCTCATCTTCCTCCAATACAGGACCACCGCGGGACGTGCGTGACAATATGTAACACTCATGCAATTACACATGCGTCAAGATGCAGATTGCAACTGGGTCATAATAAAAAAAAACATATAATGTGGAAGTGGAGAAATATGGGAGAGGCCTTCGCCCTGCAGTGGGTATAATCAGGCTGATGATGATGATGATGATAAATATAATGTGGTTGCGCGACAGTACCGAGAATCCTACGGAGCCCACGCGTGTGTAAAAGTGCATCACCGTTCATCGAATCAGTAAGCATAACATGGGACGTGGTCAAATTGCGAAAAATGAGGTGGTTACAACACGTACAGGATAGATGGGAAAATGTTTATTTTCATCGGTTTTTAAAGGTGAGGTTTCAGTTGGATTGATCGCCGGGTCAGAAGGCCGCCAGTTGCATCCTGTCGGCGATCTCTTCGTACCAATCGGTGACACGAGCCTAGATGTGCGTATCCTAGCAGCGCAGCACAACCTCGCACTCCACCAGAGATGGAGCTGGCACAAATAGGTGGGTGGCGGATAGGCCGCGCACCCCATGTATTATGGTTTTAAGTGGCATTGATGCCATTCTCTTTGCATTTTGGATCAACCTGCTCTTTGAATATATACGAATATACTTTGGGGCCGGAGAAGTAGCGGATTAGCAGCTGGCGCCAGAGTATTTCCTGGACCTTGCTTAATGAAATATGTGGCGGAAAAAAGATGTGCCTTCCCAAGCTAAAATGGCGAGTTATGTCACGGAACAAGAGCAAACTCTCCCTCGCGATTGCGAGAAACGCGGTACTACTCACCGTCCTAACGTACACATTAAAATAGTGAGAAAGAGAGAAAGGAGTAATAGTATAGGAGTCCTTTACCTGCTGATCTTTCGAAGTTGCCGACATCAGAAATAGTGTTACTTAGATAGGCAACTTAGCTTTCCTGCGCTTTTGTTAATACCTGGCGTCACAGCCTAAAACTTCTTAATTAAAAATGGTTCCCTGGCTTCACGGTCGTAGGGTAATCGAAACCCAGATTCCCAAGTTGTGATTTTTAATTGATCAAATGAATGACTCTGAATGCGCACATGCTTGGATAGTGGTAGGTTGGGTAGGCTTGTACTGTGCGCCTTCGCAGTCTGCCCTATATATATATATATATATATATATATATATATATATATATATATATATATATATATATATATATATATATATATATATATATATATATATATATATATATATATACGTATGTATAAAGGAAAGAAGCCAACAGGCGGCGAGGCGCAGGAAAGCATTGGGGATTGTATTTTATGCCTTCTTTTTTTAATTTTTGTTTAGATAATCACACAAATTACTAATGTAATCTGTTTAGGGGAAAGAAAATTAACACAAAGTAGAAGAAAAAACAACGTGGCGATGGTTCGAACTGAGCCCACGACCTCCGAATATCGCGTCCGGTGCTCTTCCAACTGAGCTACATCGGCCGCTGTTCCACCTGCTACTTTCTTGGGTATTAATGTTGTCTGAATGCGAACCTTGAGAGTGTTCACCAGCGCCACCCTCAACCATAGCGGTGGACATGGAACGTCCTGTGTTACCGCCAGCGTCACGTAGACCGTGATCAAGAGCGAGGGCGAAAGCTTTGCTAGAACCCTCGTACGCTAACTATGGCTTCAAGACTGCCAGAGCCGAGTCCTCCGTAAGCTACAAGTAGATATACGAAGGGGAAATGAGGGTACTCGTTATAATACATGAAGGAAAGAAGCCAACAGTCGGCGAGGCCAAGGAAAGCATTGGGGATTGTGCTTGATGCCTTCTTTTTTTTATTTTTACTTCGATATTCACATAAATTAGAAATTTCATCTGTTTAGGGGAAAGACAATACACAAAGTAGAAGAAAAAACAACGTGGCGATGGTTCGAACTGAGCCCACGACCTCCGAATATCGCGTCCGGTGCTCTTCCAACTGAGCTACATTGGTCGCTGTTCCACCTGCTACTTTCTTGGGTATTAATGTTGTCTGAATGCGAACCTTGAGAGTGTTCACCAGCGCCACCCTCAACCATAACGGTGGACATGGAACTTCCTGTGTTTTCACCAGCGTCACGTAGAACGTGATCAAGAGCGCGGGCAATAGCTGTGCTAGAACCCTCTTAAGCTACCTATGGCTTCACGACTGCCAGAACTGAGACCCCCGTAAGCTACAAGCAGATAAATGAAAGGGAAATGAGTGTACTCGTTATAATACATGAAGGAAAGATGCCAACAGTAGGCGAGGCCAAGAAAAGCATTCGGGATTGTACTTTATGCCTTTTTTATTTTTAATTCGATATAAATAAATTAATAATGTAATCTCTTTAGGAGAAAGACAATTAAACACAAAGTACAAGGAAAAACAACGTGCCGATGGTGGGAACCTAGCCCACGACCTTCGAATATCGCGTCCGGTGCTCTTCCAACTGAGCTACATCGGCCACTGTCCCACCTGCTACTTTCTTGGGTATTAATGTTGTCTGTATGCAAACCTTGAGAGTGTTCACCAACGCCACCCTCAACCAGAGCGGTGGACGTGGAACGTCCTGTGTTACCGCCAGCATCACGTAGAACGGGATCAAGAGCGGGGGTGAAAGCTGTGCTAGAACCCTCTTAATCTACCTATGGCTTCACGACTGCCAGAACCAAGACCCCCGTAAGCTCCAAGCAGATAAATGAAGGGGAAATGGTGGTACTCGTTATAATACACAAAGGAAAGAAGCCAACAGTCGGCGAGGACAAGGAAAGCATTGGGGATTGGACTTTATGCCTTCTTCTTTTTTAATTTTTACTTCAATAGTCGCATAAATTAATAACGTAATCTGTTTAGTGGAAAGAAAATTAAACACAAAGCAGAAGGAAACGCAACGCTGGTGAACACGGCGCTGGTGAACAATCTCAAGGTATGCATACAGACAACATTAATACCCAAGAAAGTGGCAGGTGGGACAGCGGCCGATGTAGCTCAGTTGGAAGGGCACCGAACGCGATATTCGGAGGTCGTGGATTCGGTTCCCACCATCGGCACGTTGTTTTTCCTTCTACTTTGTGTTTAGTTATCTTTCCCCTAAACGGACTACATTACTGATTTATGTGATTATCGAAGTAAAAATTGGCATGGTGCACAGCCAGGAAAATCGGGACGGGTGGTTCTCGAAGAAATCAAAATATCATGCAATTTTTTAGTACGTCCAAATACAGCTCGGAGCGGTTCCCGCAAGATTTCTTTTATGTGGCCACTTTGCATCAGGATGTTTTCATGTCTAATGAAAATACCTGTCATGTTAGGAAGAGAGGCTGAGTAGGTTAAAATCAAGTTAGTTTGCTGTTTAGAGACAGCATCGTTTGTTCAATAAAGTAGCGACTTGCGGTCAAGTGCGTCTGCGCATTTAACGGCATGGTCAATTAACTTTACTGGATATTTTTGGTTAATTAGAACACGTTGAAGTTCTTCACAATTTTCGTAGAAGCCAGAAGGTTTGGAGCATATCCTTTTCAATCCAACGGACTGACTGTATGGAATACTGGTTTTGCAATGCTTTACATGGCTGCTGTTAAAGTGAAGATACTGTTGGCAGTCAGTAGGTATCCTATAAATGCAATTGGTCAGTTTTTGACCACTAAGCGCCGCTGTCACACCAAGAAAATTAATAGTTGAAGCCGAGTAGGAATGCTTGAAAGGGATTGATGGATGTAAATTTTTGAAACCTGAAATAAACACATAGAGTTGTAGCTCGGCGTGCTGCCAGATGTCAAAAATATTATCAATAAACCATCTTTAAAAGAACGATTTTAACGGACGAATATTAAGAAACTGTTTCAAGGTACCGCATGAAGATATTTGCATAATTAAGACTTATTTTGATACGCATTGAAGTGCCACTAACCGGAACGTAGGGGATATCATTAAATTTGAAATTGTTAAGTTCAAGTATGAACCTCAAGAGTGCCTAATGTCGAATTATCAACAGGTGCATGACGGTATTGTTCATCATAAGCGTTCATTACCGACTGAATACCGTCGCTACGCGCTATAGGGAGCTTGCATGAAGCGATGCATGCTGGGTGATCCGCCATGATGTTGTCGTTGGCAGCAGACGACGCAGCACGGCACAGCCTCGTCTACATGGTCGCGTAGTGCGCGCAGGCGATGCTGGCGCGATCGGACAGGCCGACTTTGGGTTCTTCACGATTCCAACAATACGTCTGCGTGAGGGCGAGAAGGAAACTGATTCTTCTAGCGATGCCGACGCGAATGGCTCGCACGGGCCAACACACACGAGAACGACACCAATCCAGGCAAGTATAAAACTACATACTTGCTAGAACTAGAAATCATGAATGCCGGCGATGTCGACAGGTGGCCAGGTCCAGACGCATAGTGCAGTCAGTCTTTGTCGCGTAGCTTGAACAGATCCGTGTGGCACTGCAATTGCATTTCTTCATAGTGCGCCCGATTTTTTGGGCACAGCGTCGACGCGTACGGTCCTCAGGAATCTTCTAACAATTTAACAATTGCACGCACGTAAGAGCACCGCACGAAAAGCCGCGTATTTGCTCGGTGGACCGCCAAAAATACAAGGCACTGCTCAATTCACCCTAGCTGCGCTGCCCGCCGTCTGCTGCTAGCGACAACATCATGGCGGATTACCCGGCATGCATCGCTTCATGCAAGCTCCCTATATTTGTATACCGTGAAGTGACATCTAAGGTAACAAGCAGCAAGGCAGGTGGGATATTAAGGCCATTGATACCAGCTAGGAAACGACTCATATGAGTGAGTGAGGAAATGAGTGGCAGGGTCTCGGCTCTGGCAGTCTTCAGGCCAAAACGGTGGCGTAAGGAGATTCTCGTACAGCGGCCGCCCTCCCTAATGATTACGTGTAATGTGACGTTTACGGTATAAGAAGATGTACCACATCCACCGCTAAGGGTGAATGTGGCGCCAGTGAACACTGTCAGGTGGGCCGGAGGATACAAGAAAGTAACCTAGGTTTTAACCTGTCATATCGCTTAAGCGGAGGGTGGTAGAGCCGCGCCTCCCCGGTTTAATGTATGCAGACGATATTGTGTTGCTAGCAGATATCCAGGAATGCTTACAAATTCTAGTTAAATATTGCGGAGACGTAGGGGACGCGCTAGGCTTTAGTGCAGTTAAGTCGGGTCTGATGATTGTGAACGGTTCAACTCATCATGTTCTTAAAATGCAAGGCCATAAAATACCTAAAGGGGCAGCATATGGGTAAACAAAGGATTCATACATTAAAAAACAAGAGCAAACACTTAGGTCAAACGGGCAAAGAAATGCCGGCATAATGAAGCAAAGGGAATTCTGGGGATACAACACGTATCAGGTGTTGACGGTTATATGGAAAGGAATTATGGTGCCCGGGCTTACTTCGAAAGTGCGCTTTCGTGCTTAAAAGCAGAGATACAGTCGATGCTAGAAATAAATCAGAGAGCCGTCGGACGATTTGCACTGGTGCCCATGGCAGAATCACAAATGAGGCGGTGCAGATAGTTATGGGCTAGACATCTTTCTATGTACGGGAAGCTCAGTGTGGCTTACATGCGGGAAATCTACCTGGCGATCCCTGAGCCACCTGCATGGATAAGCGTATTTGATGAACTGATACGCATGAAGCAATTTTAATTTTTCACGTCAGCCGAAGTTAGGCTCACGAGTTTTATTGTAATTTTAACTTTCATTTACTGGCAATAAAAAAAAAAGAAAACTTTCCGCCGCCGCCGTGTTTCGACGTGTTTTCATGAGCTCCGCCGGAGCGGTGTCAGCGGCCGTATCTGGCCGTGGTAACAAGAACTATGCTGCAATAGAAGACAAATACTGGATTATTCTGGCAAGTTCGCCTTCAGGTCGGTTGATTTGGAGCACTTTGCTTCTGCGCGCATATGTGAGAGCGTATATATATATATATATATATATATATATATATTGTGAAAGAAGGCCAGGTTGAGACGGCAAGGTCGTGACGGCAAGGCCAGCGATGCCTTGTCTAGCGTTTTAATCCGATGACAAAACCCAGGCGCGTGCCGGAGCCGGCGCCGCGGGACGATGATGATGGTATGTACAAATGAAAGAGGAAGATCATGGCATGTACAAATTAAAGAACATCCACGGAAGGCTCACACAATCTGCCCGGGGGGTCGGAAGCGGCCAGCCTGGCCGCTCCTAAGTGATGCATCGCGGCGCACAAACGGTTTCAGGCGAGACACATGAACAATTTCAGTTCCACGGTGGCGTCGATCAGCTGGGGGATCAACAGGCGTCACTTTGTAGTTCACTGGCGAAGTTTGACTTATGATCTCATAGGGACCTACGTAGCGGTGGTGGAATTTGTCACTAAGGCCAGGGGTGCGCAATGGTGTGTAAAGCAGTACTTCGTCACCAGGACGAAAAGAGACCACTCGATGTGTAGAATCATAGCGAGTCTTGCGGACTTCCTGGCACGCTGCCGTGTTGAGTCGGGCAAGATGACGGCATCTGGCCACACGAGATAAAAATTGGGTAGGTACTGATGTGGAGTAGTCGGGCGTAGAGAAGAAGGAAGCGTCGAAAATTGTAGTGGGAGGACGGCCATAAACAAGGAAAAATGGAGAGTAACCGGTAGTTCGCTGTACTGCTGTATTATAGGCGAATGTGACGAATGGTAGAATAGTGTCCCAATTTCGATGATCTGGTGTGATGTAGATTGATATCATGTCCGACAAGGTGCGATGAAATCGCTCAGTCAGACCGTTAGTCTGGGGATGGTAGCTTGAGGTTGTCTTGTGAAGGGTGGATGAGGCGTGAAGAACTTCGGCAACGACTTTCGATAAGAAGGCTGTACCGCGGTCACTTAGGAGCACCCGAGGAGCGCCATGTCGTAATACAATTGATCGCAAAAAGAAATTTGCTACTTCTTCAGCGGAACCAGTCGGTACAGGCGCTGTCTCAGCGTAACGTGTGAGGTGGTCGACAGCTGTTATAATCCAATGGTTATCCCCATAGGAGAGAGGTAGGGGACCATAGAAGTCGATGCCGACTACGTCGAATGGCGTGGTGGGACAAGGAAGAAGTTGTAGAAGGCCAGCGGGCGAAGAAGTCAGCCGTTTGCGACGTTGGCACAGAGGGCAGGATGCGACGTATTTGGCAACGGTGGAAGATAAGCCAGGCCAAAATAATCGTTTTCTCACGCGCTCGCAGGTTTTGTAAACCAAGGTGACCTGCAGTAGCGTCATCGTGGAGAGCCGCCAGTATACGTGGGCGAAGCACACGCGGCGCGACTGGGATCCAGCGAGTTCCATCAGGGCAATACACGTAGCGGAGTAGGATGCCATCTTCGAGCTTGAAATTGCGAAGCTGTCGGCGAAGCCTATCATTGGGCGGGTCCGAAGTGCCGATAAGGTGGTCGATGATAGGACGGCAGTAGGCATCGGCTAATTGCTGTGAGCGGAGAGCGTGCTTGTTCTCAGAGTCGTAAAAACAAACGGTTGTGATATACGTCGGGCAAAGAGATGGTCGGCTCCGGTCAGAGGTGGAAATGAATTATGAAGAAAAGCAGCAAGCGGATTCCGAAAGGGGACAGCGAGAGAGAGCGTCGGCGTCTTGGTGTTGGCGACCAGATTTATAAGTGACGTCGAAATGGTATTCTTGCAGGCGTAGAATCCAGCGGCCAAGTCGGCCTGTCAAATTTTTGAGTGAAGACAACCAGCAAAGAGCATGGTGGTAGGTCACAACTGTGAAGTGCCGACCGTATAGGTAACGGCGAAATTTTTGGACAGCCCAGACGACAGCAAGACACTCCTGCTCGGTAATGGTGTAGTTTTTCTCAGCTGGAGTGAGAGTCCGACTGGCAAAGGCAATCACTTTCTCACGCGATGTTGCATCACGCTGCAGAAGTACAGCGCCAAGACCGTGACCACTGGCATCGGTGTGCAGGATAGTTGGAGCGCTGTCACTGAAGTGGCCAAGAACAGGATCTGATGTGAGGGCGTGCTTGAGGTCATTAAAAGCAGTTTCGCACTGCTCAGTCCACACGAAAGGGCTGCGTGCTTTAAGTAGCTCATGAAGTGGTGCAGCAATAGTTGCAAAATGCCTTATAAAACGCCGGAAGTAGGACGCGAGGCCGAGGAAACTGCGCAAATCTGTAATCCGTTGTGGACGAACAAAGTTCAAGACCGCGATTATTTTTTCAGGATCTGGGCGAATGCCGTCATGGCTGACGAGATGTCCCAATATTCTAATTTTCTTCTGTGCAAAGTGGCACTTCTTGGTGTTGAGCTGAAGGCCTGCCGAAGCGAGACAGGTGAGGACTTCATTGAGGCGCGTGAGATGGTCATTAAAGGTTGCCGAAAAGATAACAATGTCGTCCAAGTAACACAAACAGGTTGTCCATTTAAGGCCACGAAGTACAGTGTCGATCATTCCTTCAAATGTCGCTGGTGCGTTACAAAGTCCGAAAGGCATAACATTAAATTCGTAAAGGCCATCGGGTGTTGTGAAAGCGGTTTTTTCTTTGTCGTCCTCGTGCATAGGTATTTGCCAACACCCTGAGCGAAGGTCCAAGGTCGAGAAATATTCGGAGCCTTCGAGGGAGTCATGGGCGTCATAAATTCGCGGCATCGGATATACATCTTTGCGGGTAATTTTGTTGAGTGCGCGGTAATCAACACAAAAGCGTACCGAGCCGTCCTTTTTTTTTAACTAGCACTACTGGGGAGGACCATGGGCTTGTTGAAGGACGAATTATATTGCGATGAAGCATGTCATTTACATTTTCTTCAATTACTTTTCATTCAGAGAGGGAAACCCGATAAGGCCGTCGTCGAACGATAGAGTTACCTTCAGTAATGATGCGATGGTGCGCAACACTAGTCCGTCCCAGTGGTGTGGAAGTGGCATCAAAAATGGCTTGGTGGTGTCGAAGCAATGTCAGCAGTTCTTGGCGTTGGTTTGGCGTGAGTTTAGGATTAATAGTCTTTGCGAGAACAGAAAGAGAGACGTCTGACGAAACACGTTGCTGAGACGGAGGGGCGGGTAGCACCATCAGGGAAAAAGGTTGAACATCCTCCATACAATTCAGAGAAGTTTCTTTTGGGAGCACGAGGGATTCACGTGAAGTGTTAGTGGCCACTACTGTCGCTGAGCCGTTCTGGAACCGGACAAGACTTGACGGGAAGGCGATGCCGCGTGCAAGATGACTATATGATGGTGCTATGAGTACGTCCCCGTCAGTGATGTGGTCAGAAACAACAGTAAGTATTTTTTCGCACTGAGGAGGCAAAACAGTATCACCGGCGGCAACGAGGGGATGATGTCGTTCAGAAAAGTCAGATGAAAAATCGCTGTCTGTCATATGGATAACACGGTCACCACAAGAAATTAACGCTGAAGCGGTTGACAAAAAATCCCATCCGAAAATCATGAGATGTGCACAAGGTGAGAGCACAGCAAACTGCACATGATGGCGGATGCCGTCGATAACAACTCGTACGGTGCCCTTCGCTGAAGGGCGCAAAGGGACGTTATTGGCTCCACGGAGTTGAGGCCCATCATATGGGGTTGTCACTTTTCGCAAACGGTAGCACAAATCAGCGTGAATGACAGAAATTGCAGCCCCTGTATCAATCAAAGCTTCAACCGGTAAACCTTCAGCGATAACACCAATAACGTTATACGGGAAATCAGGAGGACTTTTAGTAAGTTCGCAGAGTGCAGTTTGACCTCCGGAAACTGCAACACTTAGTTTTCCGTATGGCGGACAGGGAGACCGGTTGCGGGGCGGAGAGGGGAAACTGAGCGGCGGTATGGGGATGTGGACCGGCGTCGGGATACATGGTTCCCACGAGGCTCAGAGGAACATACTGGAGGTGGGGAGGATCGTCGAGGTGGGCTTGGAATAGACCGGCGTTGATAATATGCGGTTGAAGGCATGTCGCATTCGAAGTTGTCGTAACTACGGCGCTCGTTCTGAAGGCGGCGACGACAGAAGCGGGATACATGTCCTCTAATACCGCAGTAATAGCAGACTGGTCGGGGGGGACGCCAAGGTGCGTAATTGGGTTGTGTAGGTTGAGCCATCGCCATTACATTGATGTGATTGTATGTTGGTGCCGGTCGGGGCGGGGGATCTAAAGAAGGGGGGGATGCAGCGACGTGCGCGTAGGTCGGCGCTGGGCGGATTGCAGAAGGTTCGGATGTCATAGGGCGGCTGATGGTAGCTAACTCTTCTTTAATCATGTTGCGGAGAACGGCGTCATTAGGAGGTGCGGAAGAATGATCGCACCCATGTCGACAGAAAGGATTGAGGGCTTGAAGCTCCTCGCGGATGATTTCTCGAATCATTGCCCGCAGATCAAGGTCAGCAGAGGTCGGACCAGTGGCGAAGCCGGGCTGTAGTCGAGAGGACTGCAGCTGGTCGAGGCGTTGACAGGTCGTAATAATTGAATCAACACTTGGAGGATTCTGGGCAACTAAGGTGTGATATGGTCCACACCTGGACGGGACATGGTCCAGGTGTGGACCATGGTGGCGTGACATGGTCCATAGGGTCACGAAGAGTCGCACACGACTGAACGACTGAACTGAACTGAAAGGTGTGATATGCCATAGCATTGATCCCTTTTAAGACGTGGTGCACACGTTCATGTTCCGTCATGGTGGGACTAATGCGCCGACAAAGTGCAAGAACAGCCTCTATGTAAGACGCATATGATTCGTCGGGACCTTGAAGGCGGGAAGCGAGCTTGTTTCTCTCGATCTCAGTCCGAACTGCCGGGTCGGCGAAGTATTGTCGGAATTGCTGTTTGAAAGTGGTCCAGTTAGTAGTGTGGGGTTTGCGATTAATGAACCAGTTTCTGGCGACCTCAATTAGATAGAACGAAATGTTGAGGAATTTTAAAGCATCGTCCCACCGGTTATAGGCACTGCAGCGTTCATATGTGTCGAGCCAGTCGTCCACGCATTCGTCACGACGACCAGCGAACAGCAGTGGGTCGCGTTGACGTGTGGGCAGAGTCGGAGGCGTCGGTGCAGCTGAGGCAGAGGGTCCGGACAGGTCGGGATTGCTTTCGGTGGACATGATTATGGTGGTAGTTGCCAAACGACGACCGGGACGTAGCTCCAGTGAGAGGCAGCAAGGGGATCGAATTCGACCTCCACCACTTGTGAAAGAAGGCTAGGTTGAGACGGCGAGGTCGTGACGGCAAGGCCAGCGATGCCTTGTCTAGCGTTTTAATCCGATGACAAAACCCAGGAGCGTGCCGGAGCCGGCGCCGCGGGACGATTATGATAGTATGTACAAATGAAAGAGGAAGATCATGGCATGTACAAATTAAAGAACATTCACGGAAAGCTCACAATATATAGTAGACGATTTCAGGGACGCGCTGGCAAGTTGGAATTTATTTCCTGAGATGGTTGCCTTGAGCATGTCAAATGAACCATATTTTAGGAGCGCTGATAGAATAAAGCGATTGCTTGACATTATGGAACTGAAGGTGAAACATCTGGGCTGTGTTGTTATTGACCCGTCAAAAAAAGACGTGCGTCTTAAGATGCATTGGCTTTTCACACTGTGCCCGATGACGGTGTGCGGGCCGCATTTCTCTCCTATCGAAAAGTGACCGAAGTGGCCAAGAAACGCTGGCGCGCGTTTGGTGTGTTAGGAAATGGCTCTACCACTAGCATGGTGTCTTTACAGCTTAAGACGAATGTGAAGTTTGATGACATTCCTCATGAGATGAGAGTTTATTTGTGGTTACCCTCAGGGTAAACCATTACAGAGGTGATTGGGTAGAGTACAAGAATGCAAAAATAGGGACAGCATATAAAAGCACACAAGCAATATATAGGTAATAAAAGAGGTCAGTATAGTTCAGAATTCTCTAATATTGTACAAGTAATACTGCAGGCGAAAACAGCACTACAATGTAACATTGAACAGTATGTAAGTACATGGTACTCTGGGGTGAACACACAAATATTGAAGCAAAACTTATACACTACTAACGAAAATCTGCTTGGTCTACATTACGCACGGCAGACTGGAATAATAAAAAAATAGCGATGGTTGCAATAGGAGAGGAAAGGCGCTCCAATCTTCCGATTTGCGGGGTATGAGTCAGAGAAACTTCTACTATTGCATGGAGTTACGCCAACTTTGTGAATGTGGTTAATGAGAGTTGATATATAAGAAGGCGAAATGAGCAATTCACTGTGTAGGACATCATGATAAAATATCTTATGAAAGAGGCATATACGTGCGAGCTTTCGACGTGTTGCGAGACTTAACAGGTTGAGATTAGATTTAATTGTAGATACGCTGGCAGTGCGGTGGTAGCGAAGGTGAAGCGAGCTGCGTTCTTCTGAATCATTTGTAGCTGGTTAATAAGCTCATTAGCTCTTAGATTCCAAACTGACGATGCATATTCAAGTTGCAAACAAACAATGGTTTTGTAGAAGTGAAGCTTGGTGTTAGCAGGGACTGAGTGAAAGTTCCTTTTTAAATAGCCTAACAGGCTTTTTCAGCTTTGTTGACAAAAAATTCGAAGCGAGTTTTCAAGCTCAGGTTAGATGTGATGTGTATGCCTAGATGTGCCCAGATGAGTATGCCGTTACTGATGCGAAAGGAAAGTTGTTAAGATAATATACAGGTAAGTGTCCAGACGACCTAGACACTCGTAAGAATTTACATTTGTTAACGTTTAGTGTCATTTCCCATGCATAGCACTAGGAAGAGATATTGGTAATACCATTTCGTTTTGCGCGTACGTCATCATCAGTTATTATTTCGCGGAAACGAACACAACATTCTGCAAATAGAAGAATTGATGAGGTAACTGACTCGGGTAGGTAAATAATGAATATTAAAAAGATTAAGCACCCTAGCACGATACCTTGCTGAACATCAGAAAAGATGGTGTGTAAGCGCGAGTTAATGCCATTAACTGATATGAACCGCTGACATTCTGCTATAAAGCATTCAAGCCATTTCAGTGCATTAGTATCAAGTCCTATCACGCGCAGTTTTAGTAGCAAAAGCCGGTAGCAAACTTCGTCAAACGCCTAAACTAAATCTAAAAAAAAAGATGCAATGTGCAGTTGACTGACGATCAAGAATTGTATGCAACCTGTGAGTGAAAAGGAACAGTTGGGTTTCGTTCGAATACGGCTTGCGAAATCCATGTTGTGCATGATGACAAGAGTTTGATTTTGAGACGTTTACTATATGTGGAACAGAACATGTTCGAGAATTTTACAGGGGATACTGGTGATTTAAGTAGGGCGATATGTTATGAGTTGAGTGCTTGATTCCAAACTTGAGTCACTTTCCCTATCTTCCAGTCTGCCGGAATCGTGCTATAAGACTGCTGGAACATTTTAGACAGAGTTATTGAGGAATATAATTTTGTGCTTTTTAACAACTTTGAGTTTATGAAGTCGGTGCCGGCAGCTGAAAAATGTTTCAGACCAATAATAATTTTGGCGATTCCATCTGGCTTGATAATAACAGGGTACATTTGTAGATAGTTATAAGCGCTACAGAAAAAAACATTGTTGAATGCTGAAGAACATTAGCAGTCAGAAACAGTTATTTTAGACTGTCAGCCGGATTAACAACTTTACAAACATTTCTAGGATTTACTAGACGCATATCCTGTAAAGTCTTTGTGAGAAACATTTTTTTAGCATTTTAACGGCTGAAATATAAGCATCATTTGCGGCGCGATATGATTTCCAGTGAAACTGGCTGCATGAAGTTTCAGCTAGCCGGTATAAGCGTTTCTCTCGGGTAGATAAGCGCCTATTGTGTGGGATATACCACGGCGCCTTTCAATTATAGAGGTATTTCGAATAGGAATAAAACGGTTAGTAAGCTCCGCAACCTTGTCTTTGAATGATTTTCAGTTAGCTTCAACAGGGCTTAGCTCAAAGTCCTCTATGATCTTCGTTAGAAAGAGGCGGAACTAGTGGTTAATTTGGTTAAAATCGGCGCGTTGGTAATTGCGCAGTGTTTCAGTCGTCCTTGATCTTTTCTGTTTGGGGATGATAATGTAAAAATTTATTACTAGGTGATTGTTCAAACATGGTCAGAACGTTATTTGTGAGCATAATTCAGGGCTTGAACAAAGCACTAGATCTACTATAGTGCCTGTTATGCGTGTTGGTTGTGTGACAATCTGCGTGATGTTAAAGCAGAGGAACTTAGAAGTAGAGGAACTGGAATTTATAGGATCAGCGCCGTCCAGCCAGTTAATTCCAGGGAAATTAAAATCGCCCAGTAAAAATATAGGTGTTTTCAGGAATTGCATCGTTATGATGTTCATATAGCCATGAAGCTCCGAGAGAAATGTCGGTGGTGAGTTCAAAATGCCATAACAATCCCCTAATATAACATGACGGTGTGTTAGTTCCAAATGTATCCATATAATTTCCAAATACCTAGCGATTTTATGAGGGAAACATTCGATGTGTTTGTTAACAACTATTGGGACACCGCCACCTTGCCTTATGTGTGAAAAAATGTCTTCAATTCAATTAGCGCAAATGCTGACGTGCGAGCTTGAACCTATTTCTCAAATATAATGGTTTTTGCTATGCCAAAGAGCAGACCTCCTCCACGTAGTGGCGCCAGAGCGATATGGATCCATAACTGAACCAAATACTTGAAGTTATGTATTATCGACAAATAATGTTAATCAATTTTATAGCAAGAAGAACAGTAGAGATTTTGTGGCAGGCTTGGTGAAATTACTTCAATTTCAAAACTGTGCGAATAAAAGAGGACAGCGGAGACACTGCGGTCTGTGTGTTTGTCTCCGTTGTTCTGGATTATTCGCGCAGTTTTGAAGTTTAAAAATAATGCAGAATTTGTCTTTGCTATGAGAGCAGTGGACGAGTTTGAGAAATTGTTTTCCATTTCCCATTCTAAACAGTAATCATACTTATTAAAATGCAACGATTGGATTTAATATGATAGTTGTATCGGCCACTCTAGACTAAAGTGAATAAAAAGCAGCAGATTTGTCATAAGGCTTGTTTTATGAAGTACAAGGTTGCCCTTTTCCTAGCTGGGGAATTACCTAATTAGGGAAAAATTTGTTGATCTCCAAGTCTTGGGAGACAGGTAATAGCAGAAAGCTTGCTCTCAAGCAGGTCGTCTACATGCTAGCTGGTGCGTTCCTCTTCGCGGCTGAGCGTCAGTTCTGGTACGGATACAGCGATGAGGCGCGCCACGCGAAAACAGTTTCCTCGGTTGCGAGGGAAAATGTCTGCATTGCGCCGTTGTTCAAGCGCAGTTCTCGCTGTGTGAGCTTTCAACGAGGTCAGCGACATGCGGACGAATCACTTCTACAGCGAGGGGCCCAGACAAAAGTGCTAGCAGGACAAAGATATCTGGTAGAGAGAAGCTGAGGGGAGGCGCAGTAAATGTGAGGGGGACGAAGAATCGAGACGAGAAGCAGCAATAATGCGTCTGCATATAACACCTTAAGATTCCTAAATGCCTGAACCAATGTTTTGTCGTTGCCCTTCCGAGGCACGAAGAACAGATATTTTTTCTCTACACGTTCGATTAGCCCGAGTGGAGACGCATTGTGTCTGTCGCACCGAAAATACCAGTCACCATGCCGTTTCGTTCTGGAGCATAGCTAACGCAGAAGCTCTGTTACCGGGCGCGATTGAGGCTCAGTATCGTAATTGGCGACACAATGAAGCCACTGGTCGACGGCATCAATCATTTACCTGACAACCGAAGGCCTCAAGAAGTGCCATGTAGAATTGGTCGTGCACACACTCAAGTCTCCGATCTTAAGAACCCGTGAAAATGGATACATTCAAGAAAAAAAAAAGAGAGAGGGATGTATACATACTTGGACACAAATCGTGTTAACTCTAAAATGATAACCGCCGTAGGCTGTCCGATAGAAACGCCAGTGCTCAGGTTAAATGTGAAGTTGTCTTTAAAGTCCAAGTAGTCCTGAAAAAGTAATAATGAATAAAATCAAATATTTAGATTTTTTTTTTTTGCAAACCGACTTTTGTGCAAAAAAAATCGACGTTTTTCGCGTTACTTGTATTTACTCGATGTTATTGCTGTTTTTGTACATGATATTTAACTGATACACACTTAACGCGCTTATGGGCCTAGCGGGCTTCGGTTTCAGCACTATATTTTGCGCTATCTTGATAGCACCACGTCAAAATGCACAAGCTTATAACCTTGGTTCCGAAATCAATTCCTGTACAACGGTGTCCTTGATCACTGAGTCCCCGTGGTTAGCCTTCTTCTGGCGCCTTCTGATAGCCGCTGCTTCAAATGGCGGAGATTTAACGCTATTGAAATCTGGTTATAACGAGCGGAAGCTCCTGTGGCAGTCGCTCAGCGGTTGAGACGCTCGATTATTAATCCCGAGTATCCCGGTTCGAAATCCCCGCTCCTTTTTACTATACCTGATGGAAGACATCTCGAATAGCAAAAAGCAACACCGATTTGATCCTGCTGCGATTCCTTTTTAATTGTAAAATATCTGCAAGGGGTCGTGGTCAGTTACCTGTCAGCTATATGCTCCATCAATATGTCTGTTGGCTGGCGTAATGCAAGTCTCGTCGATGAAACTCTCGCGAATAATTCAACGTCCGCGATATCGGTTATAATTTAAATAGCCCATGCGAGGCCACGTGGTTTGGACATGGCGAAACAGCTTGGTCAGTCAGCATAAACAAGACTTAACGAGATCACCGGTCGGCTATAGCAAAGGGTTTGAATGCGTTCGCTCTGATAGGTCATAAAGTAGCTGTGATAGCAAGCACTCTCATTAGCAAACTTGTTCTTCATCCAACAAATGCGAAATTACCCTATTCAGCATATAAATGGTTGTCCACATTTAGAATATTGCTCCGTCCTGCAGGCGCTTAGCGCAGCGCCCCGCGTTGCCGTAGAAACTATTGCTTGGGAACAATAAGAGCCGAAGGCGGAGCTTAGCGCTTCGTCTACTGAAGTGTGTTCTTTTGAAATAGTTTCTTCGGCGTCTGCCAGTAGAGCTCCCCAGAAGGACGGCAGATGGAGCGACATCCCAAGAATTGAACACCCTGTACATCTTAAATGAAGCATATATCAGCTATTCGTTATCGCTGTCATAAAATTAGGCTAGGCGGTACTCTACGGAATAATTAAAGCGGTCATACATGTCATAAATTTAGAACAGTCAGCAGCAGTTCTCAACATACACTCCAGATGTGCGAGAAAGAAACGTAAACGACATTTCAATGAGCTACACCGTCTAGTTTGTTAAAAAGCTAGAATGTCATTAAGGGAGTACCTTGAACTATACGTAGAGTGGATATGGTATGTAGTAACTAAGAGTTTGTTAACAGTAATCAAGTGCTAGTAAAAGACTAAGTAAGAATGCGTAATTACTATTCGCAGGTAAACTGGCATTCTAAAGATGGCCTACAAAAAATTCGTAACATTTTATTGTAGGTAAATCGAGTAAAATACGCGAAAGGTTTTTCGTACTGATTTAGGTTGATGGAGACAACTTGCGATGCATAGCGTGAAAGTGTAGTTCAGACAACTATGCGTACAGTCTCTTTTTCAATTTTCTGCGACGGTGGTCAAACGGCCTTGCATGGCGAGGTACCAATACGGCAACGGCAAGCCTTGTCTCACGAGTTTCATATACAGACTGTGTAGGCAGAGCGTGTCCAGATGAACTGTCAATTACATATGTGAAAATGGAATCATGTCACCGTCATAAAGCGAACCATCATCATTCCGATAACTGGCCGAACACCAAACCACTACTCTGCCGCGAATGCCTGAGAAAGAGTCGATAATTTTTTTTAGCCTGGCTTAAAAACGCCGGACAGCGCAGGGAAAGAACAACAATGGCTCTATGTAAGGAAAAACATCAGTCAAAACTTTCTAAAGTGCCCTTTAGAACAGGTCATACAGGGAAACGAATGAATTTCCATATCTGAGCATGAAAATTTCAAAACAAAACAGTGAATGAAAATGGACGAGGGGCGCCATCTAGTGAGCTTGACGTAAAATATAGTAGAATAGGAGTCTTGCTGCACTCGCCAAGGAGAAGCAGATGAGCCCCCAGCCTCGAACACGCATTCATTCATAGTGCGTAACAAATTTGATAACGGAAAATGCATAAAAAACGAAGATGATTTAACATAACCGGTAGCATTATAAGAAATATTGCGCGTTACTGTACCAAAGCAGACTTAAGTACACCGCTAAAAGGTTTTCATGCTGGTGACCACGGCCGCGGCGCCACTGCTCGGGGACAGTCGCGCGCTGCCGCGCGTGGAGAGCTGCGCCTGGATGCGCTTTGAGTGAGGCGTCGGCGTGGTAGGAGCCTGCTATTTTAAGAATATAAGAGCTCCGCTTCATACAATTCGGCAACACGAATTCGTATATACTATCATGTCTTAGTGTGAGCATGTCAGCACTTAGCGCTGCTCGGCAAGGATGTATACTGGAGTGCACCCCGAAAAACTTAATGTGATAGTGGTTCAAGGCCACTCCCCAAGTAGCACACATTACGCGGCTCACCGGGGGCCCGTATTGGCAATTTGGGCTTAGGCAACAACAATAACACCCATGGGGGCCCGCTTTAGGGATAAAGCGGGCAAGCCCAAATTGGGCTTGCCCTTGCTTTTTCTATCTGGGCATCATATAGGCGTGGAAAGGGCTAACTGAGTACATATTCCCACATCTAGTCCTCAAGGGTCCCGCTTGGGAAATTTTAGGGCTGATGCAAATAAAATTTGGGCTTTGTGTAGGAAAAGCCTTGGTATTCTAATTGGGGCTGCCCGCTCAAAAGCTGAATAGGTCTCGCATGAGCCGTGGCGGGGCTAAATACGGGTATGCCCGCACATTACCTACATGGGACCCTTGAGAGGTACTGCAGGGAAGGTCAGACGAAAATGTGGAATTCATGCAGAAAATTCCTTGGCTGCCCCAGATATGGCTGCCCCCAAAAAACCTAAATCATTTCCGCGTGGCCGTTAGCGGGGCAGGCAAGTGCTCCTTCCCGCTTCTGCCCGCATTGATCTCTTGTGGGGCAATTTAGGACAGGTGCGATGCAAATGTGGGCCGAAAGCAAATAAAAGACGGGCTATTCCGATTGGGGCTGCCCACGCAAAAACCGAATAGGTCCCGCATGGTTTGCGGCCGGGCTGAAAAGCGAGCACACCCCCACGCTGCCCACACGGGTATTTCTTGGGGTACTTGCGGGAAAATGCAACATTTATTCGCAGTCCATGCAGTAAAATTAAGATCAGCCCAATTGGGGCAGCCCATGCTAGGCCACAGTGGTCCCCAAATTGGCCGAAGGCAGGCTTACCGCTCTGAAACGTCTCCACCCTATCGTTAGGGTACCATTTTATGTATGTAAATTATGTTTTACCGGCCACTAATTGCCTCTTCTGGAGGTTTCACATAACTGTCCTAAACATATCTATGCCATTAATAAAAACTATTAATTTGTACTCTACAAACTACGTTAATTATGCAGTATCGACAGAAAACATGGAACAGTAACTGTTCCGCTTTACGAGTATGTACTGAACGACCTCCAAATGTTTCCTGCGGCATTACTATATGGTGCTCTGCCCTGATGGGGCTGGTGCAGGTGGGTCACCGCTGCTTGCGGCGGGGGCTGGCCTGGCACCGAATTTTTATCTGTTGTAGGACGTCATTGCACATGCCACCGCTGATGGTGGACGACGGCTGTTGTTGCGGCGCGCGTCTTTCTTTCCCTCTTGCTTTCCTTTCTTCTCTATTTTCCCTTCTATCTGCACGAGGCAGCGGAGGTGGCTCAGCTACAGAGCCAGTAGCAGGCCCGTGCATTTTCCTTTCCTTCTTCCTACAGCCACAACAACTACAACAACAACATTACTATTCTACACGCACCACCGAAATAAATATTCAGACCAACATGTTGCGGGTGATGTGGGCCAGCCCACATTATTTTAGTGTTGATAATAAATTTCTGTGATGTTACTGAGTGTCGCATACAAGCATAAAAATAGCGCTTAATGTTTCACACTTTATAATTATTGGAACTTGGGTAGCCCCGAAAATGCCAGATTCAACCCATCAGGGCAGCACGTTGGTCAGCTCGAAACAGACTGGCTTTTGCAAATCTCGCGCCTGTACAATTCAGGTATTGGAGGGATTAGTCGACTTAAAAATTAAAACCTTGAGCAATGGGATGGCACTGCCTGCACTAATGTGGGACCCATAATTGATTGTGGTGTGGTGCCTACATTCGTCTACCTGGGCTGAATGTGGACAACCCTGTTTGGGCTGCCCACACGGATACAGATTAGGACCGATCGCGGCAAAAGTGGGCAGCCCACGCGGGGCCCCTCTGGGTACGTGTTGCAAATCCCGCATGGAGCCCGTATGGGCTGCCCTCACGGGCCCAACGCCGGCCCCCACGTTATAGCCCACTTCCTGCTACTTGGGTCGATTAGAGTGCACGCATTACGGTGATGTTGCATTCGGATCAAGTTGTTTGCCAAATGAAAATGTCACCCGGCTGGGAACAATTCGAAGTTGTTCAGCTGCCATATGGTAGCCTAATGCATAGCCACTTGAATCACTATGTCGGGAATTCCGTATGCCATTTTCATACCGTTTGCTCAATCCTGAATACAGCTTTTATACACAAATTAATGTCAACCTGTTCGAAACTGCTAGCACTGTCCAATAAAAACAAAATTACTACTGTCAGCAGCCTCTATGAAAATGCGACAGGTAACCAACCTTTCTATCTCATTCTGACAAATGTTACGGTGGAAATTGGAAGGTGTTTATTAGGTAAAATCTAACTGATAACTTGGTATCTTCGACTTAGTTGGAGACCTTAAACTTTGTACGCCAGAACGCCAGAACGCTATCCGCCATGGCTTCCCGCATTTTGCATGACCAGTCAAAGTAAGCGCGCTTCATAGTGCCGGTCTGCCTCAAGGTGCTACGTATATGCACCGAACGTTTTTATTACTATTTTTATTCGCTGCTCGCAAACTGATATAATTTTGCTGGTTTCTTATCTTCAATAGAAGAACGCGCATCGAGTGTTCCTGTAGTGAAACTAATTCTTACCGGCGATCTTCTTACACGCTTCAGAGTGCAACTGCAGCCAAGATTCAGCGAGCAGCCGAGTACATGGCCACACACAAAAAAAGGAAGAAAATTACCATTCGCAGATGGAAAACCTTTCTTAAGAGAGTTTTATGATATAGCTATAAAGGTCGCTGCACTGTTGAGTTGACATTTCCAGCCCAGCTCGCTATCTGTGGGTGCAGAAATTTAACGATTTCTTGTATAGCTCTTCAGCATGGGTACGACAATTGTTTTCATAGATTAGCTGCAGGTACTGTGTACAGTGAGAAACCAATGCAGAACTCAAAAGTTTACACAGTTTGCTACTTTGCCGGACCTCTTCAGACTTAATTATCCTGTTAATGAAGGTGCTCGTAAGCTGACAAAGCTTAATTTCTTTCTTTGCGGGGTAATTCAAGCCGCCAATATCCTTGGTTTTCATTACTCTGTAATTGGTCCAGTTGACTCATATTTCCTGCAAAAGCCTCTTGCACGACAGGCATGCCGCCTCAAAGCCATTACCAAATATCACATAAATTAAGCAACAACTTGGTAGTGATAAACAAATTTGGCGCTCTTAACCCTCCTTGCGGAGCCTCCTTAGCGTACCTGCAGTTTGCTACCTGCTTATTCACCGTATCCCTTGATTAATTCCTCTGTCGCATATCATTATAATGCAGCCTTAAGCCATCGCATTATATGAAATAGCACCCTAGTATATAAAGCCCCTCTTTACCGAAGCCGTATGAGCGTGCCCTATAGGAGTATAGTGTTCCTGACTTGGGAGCTAAGAGTCCCACTTTCAATTCCCATTTCACCCTTACGTCTTATTGACTCTCTCTGGTTTGGCAGCTCCTGCCACATTGAACATGGCATGAGTTATAATTGCGCCAAAAGTGTCTGGCCATATCACCAACAAAAGGGCCTCTTCCCAGAAAAGTATCTTTCCGACTTTCTGCCGACAGAGCGGGCGCTAGAGTTTCTGTGGAACGGGGTTTTTCAGTTTATCGCATCGGCTCAAGCAGTCTCAAGAGTATAAACAAATGTTGTATGCACAGGCTACTTTGCTTGCAAGGCCACTCAGACGAGCGGCAAATTTTTGAACAAATTGTATGCTTATATGAAAAAAAAAACATTGCACCTTTTATGTCCTCGCAACATAACCTGAGAGAAAAGCTCCTTGTGCTACCTCATCGTGTTCATGTACTTCACACATCGTTAAAAATCCTAGTTCTTTGGCTAGCTCCCTGGTAACTAAATAGGGTAAACAACATGACGGAACACAGGAAAAGAGGGCGACACAACTAGCGCGGTTGTGCCATCTTCTTCTCCCGTGTTCCCGTCACGTTGTTTGCACTGTTAACCTATAATTAATCACCAACAAAGTCCAATATGCTGCCCCTTGCAGCAAATTTCAACGGCAGCTGGTAGGGCATTATGCTTCAGCATCTGGACTTTTTAACCTCAGCGCCGCTTTAATTTCAGAGGAAGCGAGTGAATTTTCACTCCTCGCTGCTGCCTTTGCCTGAAGCGAGCGCAACAGATAAAATTAGAGGGTCGCTTAGATGCCTCTTAAGCGGAGGATGGCGAAAGCCTACCCTTCTCCTACGTTTTCCTCTCATCGCTTGCCACAGTTGCAGTCATTTAAAGACGTCGTTTGATATATTGGTCGTTTCCCAGTCATGATGAGTCTGCCGGCGTAGTCATTGTAGTTCTTACCCCTCATAACCAAGCAGCTTACTCATTTAGAATCAGTAGTGGTCATTACAAGTCGTCGTTTGACACATTGGTCATTTCTTAGTCATTAGCAGTAATGATGAGTCATGCCTCCCTGATATAGTCATTAACGCACACCGCTAAGCATTTTTACTCATTTCTAATCAATTGCGATTATTACATGTCGTAGTTTTACATACTGGTCATTACAAATGATTTTAGTCATTATTAATCATTATTCGTCATAGCATTAGTCATTGCCTCCATCAATGTCTATTTATAACTTTTATTGATTACCTTTCACCATCAAACATTTTCATTCCTTATCTCCCTCCTTGCATGTCCGCTTTTTGCAACTGACACACCAGCGCACAGATGTGACACACAGATTACAGGCACAGCTTCTGCGCACAGACTTTCCCTCCGTGAGCCTAGAACGGCTTTCGCCCTAAAAAACAAACGCGTCCCGTTTCAACGTTAGCGTACTAGCACACGCGCACACAAAAAAGTTTGAATTGACAACGCATACACCAGGCGAATGTGTCCAGAAAGAAAGCAACCGCACGCTGAGAGCGCGACGTGTCCCCGAACTGTGGCGCCCACAACAGAAATAGCGGGGGCAACTGTAAACTCCCCAAGGACGCGCTTGCCCACTGACGGCGGCGCGACGCAGCAGGCCGCACCCAGTGCGCTTCCATCGAGCGGCCGTACTGGTGACAATGCCGTGGGCAATAACCGAACAGACCGGTGTTGGACTGAACACAGACGTTTAGTGAGGTGACTAGCGCCAGAACTAAGCAACTTAGTGGCGGTGATAGCAGGAAATTTTGAACTACGAATGGCCGCTGCATTCTGCAACATGTAATTTAAGCATGCCATGAAACATATACATAAAGTAACAAAAGAAAACTTAAACTGCATGGAAAAGCGTAGAAGCTGTCGAGCCTGGCCAACATTATACCAGATAAATATCGAAGCATCTTGTCCGACGTAAAAGGGATAAAGCCATTCTCTGCGACAATGATCGTGAAGAAAAAGCACAAGTTGTAGTACGCAATACATGCAAACCAGCGCATGCCAGCGGTTAGGAGCGGGAAGAAATAAATATTACCATGGTTCATGGTAATATTGCCAGGGGGCGCTCAGAGTGAAAGACGACGTTGAAGTGAATCGGCTCCGGACTCGCAGGACGTATCTAAACCTTGGACCGTGTGATTCTACCTGTACCGGCTCTGTTAATCTACCCCCTGTCGCCAACACCGTGACAATATGTATCATACAATCTTTGCTGGTCTTCCTATAGATAAGCTCGTCTTATATTTTGCTTTTATGCATACGCATCTTCATGGAGACGTATCTCGATACACAGAGTCGTTGTTCAACGCATTATGGTTTCTGTCATTGGTCCTTAGAATAGTCACGTGTTTTAAATTGGTGGCGAGGAATTTTAACCTGTCCAAATGGCTTTTTGTGGAGACGTCAAAATGACGTGACTTAGAAAACGGATATTTAGCAGAGCTATTCATGGTATAGATGGTATAGATGTTAGGCGAAAAACACTTCTTGTCAGTAATAACAAAGGGGCTAAATGCACTGCTTGCTATCAAGAGGCGCTTCCTGGTGTCTGATTAGCTGACTTTGTGTAGCAGAAAATACGTAAAGCATACACATCATACGGTGATGTCAAAATGACGTTTCATGACGTACATGATGTCCTGCCGCTGATGAAAATGAAAGAAGTTGGGCGCCGTGTTTGAGAGAAAGAGAGAGTGTTTTAATAAGAAGATGGAGAGGTCGGCCGGCGGAATAGAGGCCCTGGCCTGCTACTACACACTGGAGAAGGGGGAAGAGGAAGTAAAAGGGAAGTATGGTGTGAAAAGGGTGATGATATCATAGTACATTAAGGTTCCACTTGTGGTCCGTGTGCACACGCTTAACAACACGTGAAACGCCACATGCAGCACATGTCTTGGACACACACCAATTTTCACTGAACAAACACCGCCACACTAACCTTCGGTGAGCAACCATTCAGACGATTAGTAATTAAGACGGAAATTTATATTCGCACTAGGGCAACAACTGTCCTCCCATTGAAAAGCTGCTCTCTCATTAAGACATTGATTGAACCGCGCGGTTGTTGCCAAGCGCCGCAATGGCGGTTTGCCAGCTCCACCTTGGCTAGCCCACGCAGTTGAACTGTGTAAGACGGGCCATTTCAAAGAGCACCACAAGAGCACTTCTTCATTTACTTCTTGAACCAACATTTTGGTTCATAGCCCGTTTTTCCCAAGCATTTCACCCCAGAAGAGCCGAGCACCAGGACGGGGGAAATCTTGCACCCATTGGAAACCGGTAGGTACCCGGCGGCACTGGGGATCGAACCCCGTACCTCCCGAATGCGAGGCGGATGCGCTACCACAAGGCCACCGCTTCGGCAAAAATAGGTAATAGTTGCGCCGATGTGGCAGTGATCCGCTGCGCCATCCGACAACAGTAAGTCCGCCTCGCGCGGCAAATGCCCACTATGTGGCCCTTTGTTTTCCCAAGCATTTCACCCCAGAAGAGCGCACCAGGCGGGGGGAAATCTTGAACCCATTTAAAAACCGGTGGGCAACCGGCGGCACCCAGGGATCGAACCCGGTGCCCCCCGAATGCGAGGCGGATGCTCTACCACAAGGCCACCGCTTCGGTATTCCTTCACCGCTTCCTAACTGTCTGTCTGTATGGTCCGTGAGTGCGGCAACTTGAGTGGTATGATGTGATGGCTGTGCAAGGATGTTTGTGGTGAAAGGCAGCGATGGATCGCTAAGGAACGCCTTAAACGCCGGACTTTTCGTTTCGGCCGTTGGTCAGATCAGCGCTCTTTAACTTCGTCATCGCTGTGATCAAGTGTTGGTCGCCATTTTTTAATTGCTAGGCTCTCAGCATATGCTCTGTCTGAACTGATCGTCAGTTCTGTGAGTATGTCATAGCGTGACGCTAAATTTGTGTGCCTGCGAAGACTTCTGTACCAGTAATACCTTTGCCAAATTACTATTAATATCTTCATTCATGCTTCCCAATAATTGTGCTGTGGACAACGTCACCTTCCATTTCCTTCCGTTTTTGTTTCTTTTTTATCCTTGTGTTTGCTTATGCTATTTCCACCAGGTTCCTGCTTCCATCAATCATTAAATTCAAAGAAGCGGCTGCCAATTATACGTCTTCTCCCACTTCTCTTGGTAAATTCTTTTAGGCATTGAAAGAATGGGATCAAATGGAATAATCGCTTTGTTACATGTAGTGTCGGTAAGTATAGTCATTATTGTTTTCTTTGAATTCATTATTGGTGCCACTTAGCTGTATCTAAAAACACAGCGTGCGCAACAATTTCAGGGGCTTGGCTTCAAGACACATGCTCAAGCACTGTGGCACATGTGTTAGTTTGGGAGCAGCCATATATTTACGGAAGCAATTTTTTTTTGTTATGCTCATCAAATGTCTTCTCTTAGAGCAATCATCTCACTGCCAAATGACAGCGTCACTTACCAACATCCTACCACTATGTCCCTTCCTTCCCGTTGTGTAGAATAGGAGGTGAAGACATTTTACTGTTGCTGAGGTCGCTATACCTGACATCATGGCATTAAACCTTACTTCATTAAGAAGAACCTTGTACTGCACTTGATCACGCATTGGAAAGCCTGGTCTATGGAAGGTACGAAAGTGTTTTAGTACATCAATTGTAGGGCTGTGTTTGACTCGTGATGCTCATGTGGAGAGCAGGGCAGACAGGCAGACATGGTTGGAGTGCTGAGTACAAATTTTGTGTCACCTCACATCGATTTGCACTTGTATCACAGGTGAAAATTAGCTGTTTGTTTTCGGCTACCACTATGCATTAACTTCAATATCCATGAGAATAAGGGTTTTCCCAGGATGAAAACCTCTAGAGTTTTTATTTTAGTAAAGTAATGAATGTGCCATGTATATGGCACATGTTCGCTTCCCGCACGTGACGTTTGTTATGTAATATTTTGTTCAGGTATGCATGCAGGCTTACGAATGAACCATTTGCTGGAATCAGAAAGTCAGCTTCTGTGCAAGGACCTGTTTTAAATCAAAAGGTCTCGTAACCAGACGGCACTATCGCATCATTTGAAGAAATGAACGAGACTATTAGTTCCTCTTTCTGAGTAAACACTGGAATGCCTCCAGCTGACTTCACGATAACGCAGGGAGAGGTGTCGACAACGACTACGGTTGAATACCCGATGAAGAGGCTCGGATTATCTAGCATCTTGCTTCTTTAGAATGAACGGTTTCGGTTCATTCTTCGCGCTCCCTCTCCCCCACCGGCTACACTTGCGCGAATCGCCATCGTGGATGCACCATAATCAGCCGACTGTCTCTTTTTTTTTTCTGCAAAGGCTACGACAGTGTGGTAATGTAACAAGCTTACTGGTTAGAAGACAACCCCTGTATAGAAGGTGACGTACACGTTTCTGCACATTATTCATTGCTTTTTTTTCATAAAACAGAAATAAGTACTTCAGAGCACGTTTCGGGGATGCAATCCAATCACATGATGGTAGTAACTATTTGTAGTGCTTGTGTTTTCTAACGCCACCAGAAAATAATCCCATTTATTGGTCTGCATTGTATCAATTTGCAATAACGGGTAGGGGTTTTACTTCCTGCGTTGAAATGCCGTTGATACGGGAATGTGAGATGTCATTGGCTGTTATGAGGAGCAATTCCACTTTCCGCTCTCATTTTGCGCCAAACCGAGCATATATCCCAGTGCCATTCTTGCTTTTCGGATTTAACGCCGCATGTCTTCTAAGTTCGCTCGGCCTCTGCGCCGATAGCAGCTGCAGAATACCCAAAAGCATGTATGTCATGATGCACTTAGAGCGCAACGCTGCAACATGTTCGCTCGCTCTTAATGTAGCTGAAGGCGGCCACATCGCAGAATGCACCGCAGCGACCCTGTTGTTGGAACATCTTTGTTTTTCATACTTGGCACTAATACAAAGTAGCAGACAGCGACGCTTTTGCTTTCTCTCGTATTTTTATTTTTCCGCTAAGTGCGTAACCAGATTGTGTGCTTTCATAATGTGACACCGTCCTGCTGCAAACGTTGCGCATGCGTCACAATTTCAACAAACTAGTGTATTGTTGAGAATAGAGCCCCTAGAAGTACGTACCGTGTCAGAAATTATGGACTAATCTGCTATTTGTCATCACCTTGATTGATATTAGTTCCATCGAAGAGTTTTAAAAATGAGTGGATGGTTGCCTTCAAATCGGCATAAGCAACGAAAACAATTGCTTGCGCTCGAACACTAAAAGCAATAAACTATCTTTACATTGTAATTGAACCCTGAGTCGAATTTGGTCAATGTGAAAATATTTTTGCTTCAAGAATGCCAGCAAGATGTGCACATTCTGGATGGCTTACGTTTTGCTGTAGTGACATCAACATTACGGTAGAAAACTGGACGTTAACAGAAAAATTTGGAGGACGCTTAAGCTTCGCCTTCAACAGTGGAACGCGATAGCGTTATTGCACCTCGTTCGCACCGCCCACTCATTCGCTCGGTATGCCCTTGGGTCACACAAAGACATAGTTTTCATACTCAAAACTTCTAAGTGCACTGTACAACTCTTTTCTAATTATTTGTTCAAACAAGTGCTTCTCACAATCTACATTATCGCACTGTGTTGTGCACACTACAACATTTCTTGCTCCCGTGTTCCTTTAGCGTTCACACGCACTGAGTATGGCGGTCAGTCAGCACACACATACACACACACCAAACTGGCATTTTCACTCATCGTAGTGTAAGTCATTTTGGAATCCTTCAAATCGCTCTTCTGGCATGACACACCTGGATGAATGTCGTTCGTTGTCTTCAAGAGCACTGTCATCACGCTATGACTGCGGTAGTGTGAACAGCACCCGTGTCAGCATCATCCGCATTGGCATCCCATCTGAATTCGTCAATTGGTGCCTCCTGGGCATCCTCGCACCGGTACCCGCGCTGCCCGAAGGGGAGAAGCGGGTGAGCGAAGATAGTGATCTAAAGAAAGGAAAGACGCTTGATTCTACAACCCGTGAGGGTGCACGGCGAAACGTCAGAGGCGAGTGGCGCGCCACGTGTCGGGGCAGCGCCGCACATTGCGAGGAGGGGTTCTTCTGTGTTTGCCGCAAGATGGCTCTGCATGTGCGCAGAGCGCAGAAGAAATGTTGCGGAAACGTACTTCGCTACTCGTGTAACTGCGACTTCTGTAGTAACATGCTCATAATTACCGATATACACCGCAGTATAACGTTCTACGGCACGTTTCTAAGGCAACACCGCATTCACTAGAAGCGCTTTTGTACCGCTTTCAAGCATCGAACTCGTGGCTGAGTGGTAGCGTCTCCGTCTCACACTCCGGATACCCTGGCTCGGTTCCCACCCAGCCCATCTTGGAAGTTGCTTTTTATTTATGAAGTGCATGCCGAGATTTATCGCTCACGGCCAATGCCGCCGACGCCGACGACACCGGCTTTTCTGCTACACGAGCTCCTTAACGCTGTCGCGTTAATAAAGGAGATGCGAAGGGAATACAGATAATGTGTTGATACTGGCTGATCATGTCTGTCAGTGATTTTCTTTATACTGTTTCGTGCTTAGCACGCACGGTGTGTTTATTGGCAGAAATCAATCGAAGTAGGACCGTGGCAAACCTACAAACATCCTAATGCCCCTGCCCTTCCTTTTTGTCTGCTGATCCCCTCGAAAGTTCTTCCGTGGATGTCACTGTGGAGGCGCGCGAGATTTCCTTCCTCGCAGACGAAGCCCTTCGGGTGAGTTAAAAAGAACCTCTGTGATAAAATCGCTTCAGGCAGGCTACATGCACCACTTGAAATTGGCACAAACGTCGACCATTTGTAGTTAGTGCTGCCATAATTATTAAAGGTTGCTTATGCATTATAGCAAAACAAACGCTTCAATATAGTGTGAGAGCAGTTTCTGAGAAAGACCACACTTACGTGTAGGTGTCCACAACCCTACAATATCACGAGGAACGTAAGAAACTTCATGATGTCGGGCGTCGTAGCGCTTCTTTGAACGGTCTTGGGCAGATAAAATTCGGACATGGGCATGCTGGCGAGCGTCTTCAGCTATGTAGAGTGTGGTAGCACGGGAAAGTTCATCATGAATGAACAATGGCAGTATGATATCGAGGCCACAGCGAGGCGAGTTAGAATACAGCTAATAGAAGGGGCTGTAGCCTATTGTCTCAAGCAGTGCTGTGTTGCATGCACGAGTAATGAACGGGAGCACACCATCCCAGTTCTTATGATCTGCAGCGACGTAGTACATAGCTGGTAGTGAGCGTTCTGTTAGTGCGCTCTACTACACCATTGTTTTAGGGATGATATGGTGTCGAGTGGAGAAACCTGCAGGCGCTGAGGCGAAGAAGTTCTTCAACAGCGGTTGCCATGAACTGGCGCCAACGGTCAGTAATGGGAACTGCGGGAGGGCTGTGCCGAAGAATGACAAACCGAAGTAAAAAATTAGATGCTCCAGACGCAGTAGCGGATGGTATCGCGGCTGTCTCACAACAGCATGCTAAATACTCTACACGCCCAAGAATTTATCAGTTTTCTTTCGAGGACCTTGGGAAAGGTCCAAGAAGGTCAATGCAACTTGCTCAAACGGAGGTTTTGGAAGTGTGATCGGCCGCAGTTTTCCAGGAGGACTTCAAGTCGGCAGCTTAAAACGTTGAAATTGCACACAGCTGGATACATAACGCTGGATAGTTGAACGCATCTTCGGCCAGTAAATCGCTGCTGTGTGCGGTAGAGCACTCGCGCCATCCCCAAGTGCCCAAAATGGGGTCGTTGTGCATAATTTCAAAAACTGTGATCTGTAAGCTTTTTGGCGCAACAAGAAGCATGCATGTTCCCCCAGAGATGACATTCCTGTAAAGCAATCCCTCGCGATTGCAAGGTGTTCTTCATGGGATCTTTGGTGGCATTACACAAAGAAGGTAATGTTTGGTCTTTGCGCTGCTCAGTTCTGAAAACTCGAAGCTCGGGGAAGGCTTGTCAAATTGAAGCAAAGTATTCATCAAAGTTGTCTGCGTCGTCATCAGTCGTTTGAAGCGGCAAACGCGAAAGACAGCATCTGAGTGTTTATGGCCGCTTTTATGCACCACAGTAAACTTAGACTCTTGTAGGAGCAAAGCCCATGAGCGAGCCGTCCACAGGGGTCACGAAGGCTCATGAGCCATCAAGGCGAATAGTAGCCAGTCACGACGGTGAAAGCATTTCTGTATAGATAGGAGCGGAAGCGCTGTACAGCGAAAACAGCGGCAAACCATTCCTGCTCGGAAATCGTGTAATATTCCTTTCGTACTTACTCAAACACCGGCTGGCATATGATATTGTCACTTAGTGGTGACAAGACCGTTGACACCAAAAAAAAAAAAAGACACAGGCTTGATTGTACTGAAATTAACTCTTTATTGGGCTGACTTGCGCCCGCAAAAGAACTAAGCAACTCGGCGGCGGCGATAGCAACAAACGTGCTCGTCGATCGTCGAACAAAGAATGCCCGTCGCACTCGTCAACGCTCAATTAAAGGCTGCTCAGAACAATCTAGATAACGTCGCAAACTGCTACTAGTACACCCTGGAACATTGTGGAAACATACACAAGTAATTGGAATCTTCGAGACAGATCTCGGTGCATCTTTCGCGGCAAAGAAAATTATAACGCGTCGTATCGCGACAACGAGCATGAACAAACACGGGATACAGAATTGGTACGCGTGCCAGATTCACAGTGATAAGGCCGCATGCCGGCGGCTGTTAGAAAACAACTAATACAGTTTTGAAGATTTCGCGGCAATATTACGTGCTGATCGCGGCCATGAAGCTCAGCGCCGATACCGCTACCACTTGCGTCAGTGTGTGCTTCAATTAGCGCTCATGGACAGAAGTGGAGTAGATGGGGACGAGGTCGAAAGAAATTTCAGATGACGGAAAGCTGCGTCACAATCACTGGCCAAATTGAATGCTGTGTTTATACCCCGCCGGGGTTGCGCAGTGGTTACGGCGCCCGACTACTGTTCCCAAAAACGAGGGATCGAATCCCGGCCTCGGCGGCTGCTTCTCGATGGAGGCGAAAAGCAAGGCGCCCGTGTGCTGTGTGATGTCAGGGCACGTTAAAGAACCCCAGGTGGTCGAAATTTCCAGAGTCCTCCACTACGGCGTCTCTCTTAGCCTGAGTCGCTTTGGGACGTTAAACCCCACAAACAAACCAACCGAATGCTGTGTTTATGCAGTAGACACGCGAGTGGGAAGGGGATGTCTGGAAACTGTTGTAGCGACGTGCACCGCAGATGCACACGGACTACCAAGCAAACAAGAAAATCCATTTTATTTCAACATAAAGTCAATTATATACACAGAGCGACACTGGTTCCTCTGACGGCAGCTGATACCAAACTAGAACCGAAACCAAATATACAACACATTCCCTTCCTTATAAAAACAGCTACATGGGTTAGTAATTTAGCAGTAGTAGTACATTAGTGTACGTTTGCCGAATTATATTTACAGTAACGACAACGTGCTTATCCTATGCACTAAATAGAAAATTATAAAACAAAACAAATAAAAAATACGATACACCTCCAATAATCTCCATATCCTTTAAACCCATAAAACTCAACACTCGTGGTAAGTGTGACAGGTTCATGTTCACTGTAGCACACCGTGTCCTTCTGCACTTAATTGTACATAGCGGTCTGGGGGTTATCTGTTTCTTGCTGGCTGTACCCTACGCTCTGGTTCTGATGCTTCAGGGAAACTACTGGCGGCAGGCAAAGTCTCTTCCTGCTCACAGGCGGTCACTGTGCCATAGGCGGCTGCTTCGCAGCAGCCACAACTGAAGCCCCGGTTGGCGGTTTTGAAACGCGTTTCGCCAGAATAGGCTGTGAGCTGCTTTCCCTAGCGGTATCGTTTGTACGATTCCTTTCACCCCACCCACAAAGGGATGCTGAAGCTCATGGCATCCTCGGCAACTTCGAAGTGTTCCACGTTTTTCCATCATCCAGGTGGAAAGACGATTGCCCCTGCTTTCTTATCACTTTTCTTGGGAAAATCCAGGTCACCTTTAAAAGCAGTTGTAGGTCCCCGGACCCGTAAAGGTCGCCAACATCCACTTTGGTTTCCCTTGCGGCTCTGCTAGCATCTATGTGGAGTTTACTAGATTGCTGCTTTTGCTTCACCAGCTCGGGTAGGCGGTGGAGCTCTGAACTAGGGTCAGTCAAAAATATAGCTGACGGGTATTCAACCACATCAAGCCGAGTTTTTGGCAGTGGTCCATGCAGCAGAAGTGCTGGGACAGCTGTAGTGGCAAGCGGCATGCGATTGTAAACGCCCAAGTACTCGGTTACCGTTTAGAGTAAGGGATGCTGCTCGAGTGTATTTACTTGCATAAAGCTTTTTAAAAACTCTGTTAAACCGCTCTACTTGACCGTTTACTTGCGGGTAGTATACGGATGAATGCCGCAAGCGGATGCCGTGATCCTGCAGGAAAGGCTTCGAACTCGAGCTGAAAACTGTGGTCCGTTATTGCAAACAATTTCTTCTGGGTAATCTTCACGTGCGAACACTGACATCAAGAAGCTTGAACTGTACATGTTGTGGCATGGTTGGAAAAATATACCTCAGGCAACTTAAGCCGCGTTCAGACTACGTACGCAACGCACGTATCGTTCGTAAGGATCGTAAGCGTAAGCGTAATAAACGTAATATGTCAGTTCAAACTGCTGTTCCATTGAGCGTAAGATGCGTAATGTCCGCAGCCAGCGTGGGCGTAAATGTCGGAGGACCCGCGACTTTTACAACTAGCACAGATACTTCTGTTATGCGCGACCAATGCGCACATCCGTTCGGGTTTTCCTTTTCCGGTCACAGGGCTTCCGGTCCTACCAAATTTCGCGCGCAAACCAGCTAGTAGGTGACATGATCAAACGCTCCTACTCTGCTGTAGGGTCTCGTCTCGCCGGTGTTATTGGTGTTGTGTCGGTCATTGTGTCTATCCGTGGCTTGATCATGTGCAGTGCGGAATCTTCGCTCTGGAATTATCAGCCTCTGATAAAACATTTCGGCAGAGCCCGGCTCTCTACTACCAGTAACTGAAATCGCACAGAGAGAAGTGCAAAACGATGCCTGTCTGCAAATTACCAGTGCGCTGAGACAAGTAAATGGTTTTTCAATCCGTTTCCTTTCATGACCGAGCAAGCTCTTAACAAGAAAATGCTTCCTCTAGTTTAGCAAAGTGAGGTTATGAGGGCGGGGGATACCGGCTTCATCCCCGTGACTTCTCGCAGCCCAACGGCTCCGTTGAAAAGTGAAGAAACAGTTGGCCTATAGCGAAACACTGATGCGGGGCGACGTTGCGCATAGGCTGCAGAATGGAGCTAGCGCGGACTCGTCGAAGTTTGAAAGAAGCTCACCGTAAGGGAAAAAGAAAACAGCATTTTCTGAGGGAGGACGAGGTTCCGCGGACGTTTCCGTGTCTGTCGCTCGCTCCCTGGCTCATTGTGTGGAGTCAGTAGTACGAACTTTTGATTCACCGCTCCGAACCGTCTCCACGATCGCTCCGGCGCACTGGTAAAATCGAAAGCAGGGATGCAGGTGGACCGCACGCCTGTTTTGGTGCGAGAGAGTGCGTTCACGGGACACCGAGCAGGACTGCGCGGTGCGTCGACAATGTGAGCGGGCGCGTGAAGAAATTGTCGAAGGAGTGAGCGGTGCGTCATCACGGTGAGCGGACGTTTGAAAACTGTGGGCGAACGTGCGTGTGCGAAACGAAGTAGTGTATTTGTAATCGATGGGTAATTGTTAATATACCCATTGTTTTTTTTTCTTATTTTATTGGGTGCCCAGTCTTTTCTTTCGCATCTCATTTTGAGCTTGAAGAGCCCAGACCTCTGCTATCAGCCGCTTGCAAACCGGCGCCATGTTGAGAGCGTGGATTCACCGGTCGTAAAGAACGCATCTTCCCGAACGGCCCAGTATGAACATGCGCGGTCGCAGGCTACGTAAACGGGAGTTTCAGCTGCTATGCGCACTGCGATAAATACGATACTTACGACGGATGCCCACGTAGTCCAAACGTGGCTTTAGAAAAGTGGTCGACCAGTGTGTTCGCATATCGACAATCGTATGGCGCTCTCTAAAATGGGCCAACAATGTCCATGCCCAGCTTTAGCCACGGTTCCTTTGGTAAGGGGACCGGGTTCAGTGGTGCAGCCATAATCTTCGTGCTTTTGGCCGCTGTCTGGCATATACTACGCGTTTGGATACCTAGCTCGACTTGCCTTCATGGCTGGCCACCAAACTTTTTCTCACAGTCGTGATTTTGTTCGTACAATTCAAGGGTCAGCCTCATGAGCAGCTATAATTGTCCGCGGTATAAGTGATGCGGGAAACACAAGGCGTTCGCCGCGCAAAATCGAATTGTCCACCACTGAAAGTAAGTCGCGAAGTTTGAAGAAAGATTGAAGCTCACCCGGCATAATTTTTTGCTCAGGCCACGACGATTCAATTTAGGCATTGATTTGTTGCAGTGTGCTGTCCTGCGACTGGGCCTATTCAAACTCTTCCCTGGTAATGCAAGAAGATATAAGGGCAAATGATACAGTTTTATTTGGTAAAGTCTCTTCTTTCTGAAGAGATGGCGCAGGGAGACGAGAAAGCGCTCTGCTACTCGATTTTGCAAACCCTTCCGGTACTTTACTGTATAGTTGTATTGCAGTAGGCGCTCCGCCCGCCGTGCTATCCATAAAGGACGCCTTCCTGGCCCCTGAGTAGAAAGCAAAAAGACCAAGGCTTTGTGGTCATAAGCAACGTGAAATGGCGTCCCCACAAGTAAACATACCACCTCTCGCATGCCCAAGCACACGCAAGTGCTTCGCATTCTCCTACTGAATATCGCCTCTCTGCGGATAAAGGCACTCAAGAAGCAAAGGCGACAGTGCTGCAGTTCCTCTCCATACACCTGTTAGAGAACCGCTCCAAGCCCACAGTCAGAAGCATCAGTGAAAGTAACTACTGGAAGGCATGCATCGAACATCCGTAGGACTGTGCTGGACGCCAGTTCCTCTTTGATCTTTCAAAAACTGGAGTCTATCTCGCCAGACCAAACAAATGGTTGCCCTTTTCGAAGAACACGCATTCGTTCAACCATATCGGCAAAGTTGGGAACGAACCTAGAGAAGTAGTCGACCACTCCAAGGAACGATAGAAGGCTGGCCGCATCGGTGTGTGCACGGGTAGCCTTAATGGAAGCAATCTTTTCTTCCATCCGAACACTGCCACTTGCTGTGATCTCGTGACCCAAAAATGAACGTTCCTGCAAAGATACATTTCGTGTTCAGCTTGAGTCCTGCCTCTTTAATCTGTTTAAGTACTGCTGCAAGGTTATCTATGTGTTTCAGCCGACCTCTTCCGAAGACTATAATATCATCTATATAGAAAACCACGCCCTTCATCATATTCTCAGCAACATCATACCCTGAAATGCAGAAGACGTGGAAGCCAGCCAGAAGCACACACGTTTGTAACGAAACAGGACTTCGTGAGTTAAAAATGTGGTCAAACCGCGACTCGCAGGGTGAAGCCTTTACATTTATACGTCCAACATCTGCAGAAGAAAATTCTTGCAGATCATTGCAGGCCTGCTCAAACTACCTTGCCAAGAGTACCGCTCTAGCGAACGAGAGAGACGATCCTTCAAGAAGAAGACGCTCGCTCAAGCTCCTAGATGAAATACCCACAACGAACTGGTCACGCAGCCAATCTTCCTCAACAGGAAAAGAGCATGTAGCAGAAAGCTCCTGCAATGCAGTAATGTACTCATTCACTGATTCACCAGGTTGCTAGACGCGCCTCCTAAAACGATGTCGCATGCCAACAACATTGTTCATTGCCGAAAAATGAGCACGCAGAGCGGCGACTGCGATATCATACGATAATACTTCTGGCCTTGTGTCGCATGTGCCCTTGCTATCTCCCGATTCTTTATCAGCAGCCGTTTGCTCACCGTGCTTGGCGTCGTCCAAAGATGGAAGAGGTAAGATGTAAAATATGCGCTAGCCTTCTACGCCGAGACTGTGAAGAAGTAGTGCCTTGCGATATGATCCGGCGTGCAGTCGCAGGCACCCGAAGCAAGCAGGTAGTTCTCGAAGATGTGGAGCCATTGCGGCCACGCAACAGCAGGTCGGCCCGGAGCAGGCAGGAATGGGAGCGGCGGCGCGAGTCCCGAAAAGCTCATGAGCCGGAAAGCAAATGTCGAAAGTCACGCCCCCCCCCCCCTCCCTAAATCAGCCAATCCTTGTCGCCAATTTTGTAGAGGCGTGTGCCGCAGCAGCACACGTACTGCCAAGCAACCAAGAAAAACCCCTTTATTTCAACATGCAGTCACTTATATACACCGAACAACACTGGTGCCTCTCGCGGCATATGATCACAAATTAGAACCTAAACAAATATACAACCGAAACCTTGGTATAAAGCTTCGAAAGTACGGGCACAGCCCTAAAGCTCTGCAGCTGTTTTACTGATTGGAGCACCGGAAAACGTTTGAGCGCTTCAAATTTCTTACCTTCTGGTGGAACACCATTTTTATTAACTAAGTGACCAAGAACAATTCTGTCACAATTCCCAAAATGATATTTCCTTGAATTGAGGACAAGACAAAATCATTCCATGCAATCAAGCGCGCCATTCAGGCGGCTGCTGTGTTCACTAATCATTTTTCTCAAAATTACGACGTCGTCCAAATAACATCAACATATTTGTCATTTTAGTCCACGCAGGACTGTATCTACAAACCGTTCTAATGTGGCAGGCGCATTACATGATCCAAAACACATTACCTAAAAATTCATAAAGTATTTCTGTAAAAGTGAATGCCGTTTTTCTTTATCTGCAGTGTGTATAGGGATTTGCCAGTAGCCTGATCTCAAGTCAATTAAAGATAAGTATGAAGCTTAGTGCAGACAGTCAATTGCGTCATCTATACGTAGAAGCGGGCAGACATCTTTCTTTATGACAATATTTAAGTGACGGTAGTGAACACAAAACCTCCATGTGCCATCTTTTTTTCTAACAAGGATAACCTGGAGCTGCTCAACGACTAGAAGATTTTCGAATAATGCCACGCTTTATCATTTCTTGAACTTGCTAATTCATTACCCTACATTCAGCTGCTAAGAATCGATAGGGCTTCTGACCTATCGGAGGTGCGCACCCAATTTTAATCGTGTGATCAATAGTCGTCCTAGCCAAAGTCAACACTGTCACGTGCTTTAGAAGTAGTACCACTAGAATGCGACGCTCCGCTGTGAAGACTTATTATTCATAGTCTTAACTTGAGTCTCCATACCTGGTGACACGGGCTGCTCGATGACACAGCTGTGTAACGCCGCAACGGAACCTGACACTCCTTTCTCGAAACGGGCGATATTTAGGCCCAAAGACAACACATCTGGCTCTTCAGAGTGATTGACTGTCCATACCTCTGCGCGGCCTCTGGTCACGGCACGACTCAAGGAGGCACGAGGATACTATTCTTAGAGCAGGTGAGTGTTGCAGCTTCTACTACAGCTTCAACATATTCGCATTGGTTGCGAACAGAGAACATCCGCACGACTGCTGAAGATAAATGTGGTACAGTTGTGTGTACTTCCACTGCAAATATTCCAAAACCAGGCGGTAGTCATCCCCAAAGCCGAATGTAGTGGAGAACTCAAAGTAATCGCTCTTGTGGGACCAGTCTTAAGATGCACTACACTCTTGCAGAAAGACCGTCCCAAGATTCACGTCATGCATCGACCAAGGCGGCACTGCGAATCCTGTTCTAAACTTTAGGCCACCAATACCAACGTATGAAGCACGCACTCCAAGTGGAACTAAATGTTCACCACCGACATCACGGAAAACACTGCAGGGTGAGCACAAAACTTATCTTCCCTACCTAAACTGTTCTTAACGCTCAAACTCATAACAGATACTGTAGCTTCAGTGTCCACAAGCGCCAAAGTTTTCACACCATTAATAAACACTTCAAATTTGTTCCTTAACATAAACATGGGTAGAGGTATGGACGTCATCGACACGCCGGCGGCCTCACTTCCATTGACCGCGTCTCCCAGTTTCCCTGAAGTCGAGGGAAAGAACGACGTTGAGGGGAAGGTGGCGCCACTGGCACTGGGGTGGTGGCGTTATACTGCTATGAGATTCAGCAGATGGGAACCGCAAATGTATCTAATGGTACCTGTCCCTAGCGGACATAGTCAGAGATCACTGCTCTTCAGTGTGCAGTCGTCCATGAATGTTCGCCGGGGTTCGATAGTCTTGAACAGTCGGGAAAAGGCGGCGGCAATATCTAGCGATTCATGTGCAATGCAATGCTACACCTGTAAGACACAGCTTGAGAGGGCCACCGATCAGCATAAGAGTCCTGACTGACAAAGTTACGACGATGGTTGTAGCCAAGCTCTCGCTGAAGACTAACCAAGTCTCTAGAGTAGGCGGGCCTCTTTCCCATTGGCTGGTGCGCATAACGTTGAGCAGAATTGCTCCGATCATCCATATGCGAATCGCCGCTAGGTTGGACTCACGGGGCGGACAGGGACGCGACATCGTCCTGCGGTGCACGACTGTGCCGGGTATATTGCCGCGAAACCTTCAAAACAGTATTTGTAGTTTTTTAACAGCCGCCGGCATACAGGCTTATCACTCTGATTCTGGACCCCGTATCAGTTCCGTAATCTTTGTTTGTTAATGCTTGATGTCGCGAGTCACACCTTTATCACTTTTGTTGTAGCGCAAGATGCACAGATCTGTCTCGAAGGTTCCGGCCACTCGGGTGTCTTTCCACAATGTTCCAGCCCATGCTGGTAGCTGTTTGCGACATTATCTAGATTGTTCTGTGCAGCCTTTAAATTGAGCGTTGACGAGTGTGACGAGCATTCTTTGTCCGACGACCGACGAGCACGTTTGTTGCTATCGCCGCCGCCGAGTTGCTTAGTTGTTTTGCGGGCACAAGTCAGCCCAATAAAGAGTATCTTCAGTGCAGCCACAGACCCTTCATTTGTGCCGTCGACCTTGTCACCCCTACGTGACATCTGGTGGAGGTGCTGCCATTGCTCCTTCAAGCGAAGACCCAAGCCGTGTTCCTGTCGCCCTGGAAGACCAGCCTACAGGTCACCGACCCAGCCGCCGACTTCAAGGCCTACAATCCGAACACGGTCTGCTGCCTGACCCCATTCGATCTCGGAAGGCATCGACGCTGACAATGGCACAGCTTACACCACCGACTATTTTCGTCCAACCCCGTGAGCACCCCTGCCTCCATGGACGACCAGATGAAGATGCTGGAGACTGGATGAACATTTTCAACCGTGTGGCAAAATTCAACGGCTGGAACGACGCTGCGAAACTCAGGCAGGTCTACTTTGTTCTTCAAGAACATGCTTGAGTTTATTTCCAAAATCATTAGGCAACTATGAAGGATTGGGAGATATTCAAGGAAGCGTTTTTGACTGCCTTTTCAAGCGTCGTCCGAAAGGAAAGAGCCCAGGCTCTCCTTCAGTCAAGACTTCAACTTCCTAACGAGCCTGTCCTGGCGTACATTGAAGCGATGAAGCGTCTATTTCGCCGCGCTGACCCTAACATGACTGAAGGTGAGAAAGTCAAATTTTTAATGCGAAGCGTTAAAGAATCGCTTTTTGCAAGTCTTGTCCGAAATCCGCCCAAAACCGTGGCGAAATTTGAAACGGAGGCGTCTACTATCGAGAAGACGTTGGCCACCCGGATGCGCCACTATGAGCGACCACTTCAGCCGGACTGCTCAACCCACTACCCCAGCGCATCTGCAAGCGGAGAGAACCTTCGGGACCTCATCCGGGAGATCGTACGAGACGAGCTCCGCCGATTGATGCCATCATCGCAACAACCGCCGGTGGCGACGCTTGCGGACGTCGCCCGTGAAGAAGTCCAGCAGGCGCTGGGCGTTCCTCAAGCGACGGCTGCGACTGTTCCAGCACAAGAGGTAACAGTGATGAACTACGCTGGTGCATTACGTCGCCCTGCGCCCCAACGTGATGACTTTCCGAGCCCTCGCTGCTACCGTCCTGTTCCTGAAAACCGCCCCTTGGCCTTCGCCCGCCTAGCCCACCAACAACCTTCAAGCCCCAGGAAGTGCGACGCCTGGAGGACAACAAACAACCGGCCATTATGCTTCCACTGCGGTGAGGCCGGCCACATTCTGCGCCACTGCCCGTACCGACGAATCGGTCTCCGCGGATTTGCATTCGACGCTCCACGACCACGCCCAGGTGAACGACCGTAAGCAATCGAGAACTATCTGCGTAGCGGTGAGATTGCGCCACCAAGCAGTCTGTTCAGGTCTCCATCGCCGTACAGTGCCCGCTTTGCGTCGCCAGGTCGTAACTACGATGAAAGTGTGCACGGAAGGTCTCCAAGCCCGCACAGGGGAAACTAAATAGAGCAACCTTTGGAGGTGAGGTTGCTCAACGGCGAAAAGACGAGCATCCTCCGCCGCCGACCACCACTAACGACGACGCAGCCATTTCATCGCCGCTCCACATGACGACATCGACGACAACACGACCAGAGTGCAAGCAGACACTGCCGCCCAGCGAAGTAACAACGGTATGCCCCGGCCATGACCTGAAAAAAACGACGGAGCCGAGATCGGACACTAAGTCCCACGTGCGATGCGAGGACGCGAACCAGTGACCTTGAAGTTTATATCGACGGTCGCAGAGTCACTGCCCCTGTAGACACCGGAGCTCACTATTCAGTCATCACTGGCCCATTAGCCTCCCATCTCAGGAAAGTTGCAACCGCTTGGGATGGCCCGCTGATTCGCACCTCAGGTGGCAACCTGATTACTCCATCGGGACGATGTACTGCAAGAATTACCGTAAATTGGCGTACTTACCCCACCAGCTTTGTGGTCTTGCAGCCGTGTCCCCGCGACGTGATTTTAGGCATGGACTTCCTAAATGTAAATAGGGCTATCATTGACCTCCGATCCAAGCTCATCAGGCTCTCTGCAGACAAGGCCATACCTGCTACGACGACTTCGACGCAACACATCGCTCTAAACGTCCTCGACGGAGAATTGACCGTGCTGCCCATCTCAAGCGTCCCCGTCAGCGTAGGTAGCACAGACATCGAAACCGCTGAAGGCATCTTCGAAGGAAATATCCAATTGCTCTTGGAAAGAGGTATCGGCATCGCAAGAGGCATCACGAAATTACGGAGAGGACAAGTTCAGGTGCTGGTAAAAAACTTCACCGAAGAATACCGGCATCTCAACAAGGGCACGACCATCGCTTTTCTCGACGAATTAGCGGAGCTCAAAGACGTATTCGACCTTCACGACCAACCACTGGAAGACGCACCGGACCAATTCCGTCAGCTTACATTTTACATCAACCCAGTATTGACCCACAGCAGGAAAAACCAGATTCGCAGACTTCTTCGAAACTACAGGGAGTGCTTCTCGTCATCATGGAAGGTACGGCAAACACCACTGGCCAAGCACCGCATTATAACGGACGAACACGACCGACCTCTGCGCCAAAGCTCTTATCGGGTATCGCCGCGAGAACGGCAGGCCATTCGCGATCAAGTTGAGGAAATGCTGCGTGATGACGTAATTAAGCCATCGAACAGCCGCTGGGCGGCACCAGTCATTTTGGTCAAGAAGAAAGACAGCACACTTCGCTTCTGCGTTGATTACTGCCGCTTGAATAGCATAACGAAGAAGGATGTCTACCCGCTTCCCCGCATCGACGACACTCTCGACCGGCTCTGCAATGCAAGGTACTTCTCATCGATGGACCTGAAGAGCGTATATTGGCAAATTGAGGTCGACGAAAGAGATCGCGAGAAGACCGCGTTCATCACACCGGACGGCCTTTATGAGTTCAAGGTGATGCCAGTTGGCCTCTGCTCCGCACCATCCACGTTTCAACGAGTAATGGACACAGTCCTGGCAAGCTTGAAGTGGCAAATTTGTTTGGTATATTTGGACGACGTTGTTGACTTCTCGTCAAACTTTGAAGACCACCTAAAAGTACTACAGACAGTGCTGGAAACCATCAAGTCATCGGGACTAACGCTAAAAGCAGAGGTGTCACTTCGCCTACGAAGAACTCCGGTTTCTAGGTCACATCGTTAGCAACGACGGTATTCGCCCAGACCCGGAGAAACCAGCTGCAATCGCACAATTCCCACAGCCTGCAGACAAGAAAGCTGTGCGCCGATGCCTTGGGCTGTGCGCGTATTATCGGCGATTTGTCATAAACTTTTCGCGGATCGCCGACCCGTTTACGCAGCTTACAAAGGCTGACGTACCTTTTAAATGGGAAGCGCCGCAAGGAGAAGCCTTCGACGAACTCAAGCGCCGCCTGCAATGCCCTCCTGTACTTGGCCACTTTGATGAAAACGCCGAGACCGAAATTCACATAGACGCGAGCAGTGTAGGCCTAGGAGCCGTTCTCGTCCAGACGAGTGCCGGCCAGGAGAAAGTAATCGCCTACGCTAGCAGGTCTCTCACAAAAGTCGAAGTCAATTACTCGACGACCGAGAAGGAGTGCGTCGCAATCATCTGGGCCACTTCTAAGTTTCGCCCATACCTATACGGCCGACCATTCAAGATGGTAAGCGACAATCACGCGCTCTGCTGGCTGGCTAATTTGAAAGATCCTTCCGGCCGCCTTGCCAGATGGAGCCTACGACTTCAAGAATTTGACATGACTGTAGTATTTAAGTCGGGCCGGAAGCATTCCGACGCAGACTGCTTATCCCGCGCACCCGTCGATGCTCCCCCGAAGGACGATGACGACGCCTTTTTGGGACCGGTAAGCGCCAGCAGGTTCGCAGAACAACAGCGATCAGACCCTGAGGTGAAAGCGCTAGCCGATTACTTGGAAGAAAAGACCGCTTCCCCTCCTGGTGTGTTCAGGAGACATTTATCATCCTTCACGCTAAGCAATGGCCTCCGCGTGAAGAACTTCGCACCCAACAAGACCGCGCAGCTTCTCGTAGTGTCTAAAACCCTTGGGCAAGAAATTCTGCACGCGTTGCACGATGAGCCCACAGCAGGCCAGCTCGGATTTGCGCGCATTTTGCGTCGAATCCAGGAGAAGTGTTACTGGCCGCGACTGCCTGCCGAAGTTGCCCACTACGTGAAGACGTGTCGTGAGTGCCAACGACGCATGATGCCGCCGATCAGACCAGCAGGACTACTAAACCCGATTCCACCCCCAATCCTGCCCTTTCAACAAATTGGGATGGATCTCCTCGGCCCCTTTCCATCTTCGTCTATGGGTAACAAGTGGATCATCGTGGCCACTGACTACGTTACCCGTTACGCCGAAGCAAGAGCACTACCAAATGGTACCGCGGCAGAAGTCGCCAAATTATTTGTCGAACAAAATCTCTTGCGACACGGCGCCCCAGAAGTGCTCATCACGGAGAGGGAACGGGGTTTACGGCAGAGTTTACGCAAGCCATCCTGGAATACAGTCACACAAGCCATCGTCGAACAACTGCGTACCATCCCCAGACCAATGGCCTTAGGGAGCGCCTGAACAAATATATGCGCTGCGTTCGGCTCTGGACCATCTTGACAGCCGTCCTTTCGCAGAGGAGAAAATCCTCGGCCCATGGCCACAGAAGGCGTCTAACGGCAAAGCCTTCAAAGCACTTATGTGTTTTATGAGAGACACAAACTTGATTGAGAAACTGTGACTGCGCTCCTCGCCGCCTTACCATTCCTATCATTCTCTTCTATCTTTCTCCTTTAAACTCCTCATTCCCCTTCCCCAGTGCAGGGTAGCAAACCGGAAGCTTTCCTGGTTAACCTCTCTGCCTTCTCTCTATTTCTCTCTCTCTCTCTCTCTCTGAACAAAACGATCGCGGACATGATCGCTATGTACGTCGACGCTGAACACAAGACCTGGGACGCCATCTTGCCGAACGTGATCTTTGCGTATAACACGGCAGTCCAGGAGACGACCAGAGCGACCCCGTTTAAGCTTGTGTACGGCAGGGAGCCCACGACGACGCTCGGCGCAATGCTGCCGCACGTAACCAGCGAAGACAATCTTGACGTCGCCGCCTACCTGCAGCGTGCAGAGGAAGCCCGACGACTTGCACGGCTGCGTATTAAAGACCAACAGCGCCCCGACAGTCGACGATACAATTACGACGACGCCACGCGGAGTACAATCCAGGAGACCAAGTGTAGTTTTGGACACCAATTTTCCGTAGCGGAATAAGTGAGAAGTTTTTGCGTCGATACTTTGGGCCATACAAAATCCTTCGCCGCGTCGCACCACTGGACTATGAAGTCATTCCCGACGGAACGTCAGCATCAAAACGGCGACGCGCACGCCCAGAAATTGTACATGTTGTACGACAAAAGCCATATTGCGCGCGTTAAAGAATCTGTCGTGTTAAACTTTCTTTAACATCATTAACACTTCTTTTTGGGCGAGTTAGTACATTTTTGGAAAACTGAAAGAGCGCAAACACACACGACCACTAGATAAACTTTGCAGTGTTTATGTTTAAGTTTCTTTGTTTTGGAACATCCAGGCGATGTTTTTTTAAGGGGGGAGTAATGCCGCGAAACCTTCAAAACAGTATTTGTTGTTTTTTAACAGCCGCCGGCATACATGCTTATCACTCTGATTCTGGGCCGCGTATCAGTTCCGTAATCTTTGTTTGTTAATGCTCGATTCGCGAGTCACATCTTTATCAGTTTTGTTGTAGTGCAAGATGCACCGAGATCTGTCTCGAAGGTTCCGGCCACTCGCGGGTGTCTTTCCACAATGTTCCAGCCCGTGCTGGTAGCTATTTGCGACGTTATCTAGATTGTTCTGTGCGTGCCTTTAAATTGAGCGTTGACGAGTGTGACGAGCATTCTTTGTCCGACGACCGACGAGCACGTTTGTTGCTATCGCCGCCGCCGAGTTGCTTAGTTCTTTTGCGGGCGCAAGTCAGCCCAATAAAGAGTTTCTTCAGTGCAGTCATCGACCCTTCATTTGTGTCGTCGACCTTGTCACCCCTACGTGACAATATTATTCACCGCCGATGGTGTCTCTAGATCTCGACTATTCCTCGCGCACAATTTCTTTTATATTAGCCATAAAAAATGAAAGACTGGCTTCAACACTGACTAAAGAGGTGACATTGGCCAGTCTTCCAAATTTCTAGGTGATTCGACACAGCTTGTGGGCTTAAAATCTACAATGTTTCATAACTTCGCCGGTGCTGCTCAGACTTTCTTCGCTAATCAGATAATTATAAAAGTCTTCCGCAATTCCTTTCAGGAGCTCCCCGACTTTGTCTTCCTCAAGCATACTGGAATTCACTAACTTGCATAGCTTTAAGATAGCTTCGATGTATGCAGTGCAAGTTTCTCCGGGCACTTGCACCCGGTGAAGCAATGGCGGTTTCGCGCGCTTCTTTTTTGCTGATTCATCCTGAAATTGTTTATTGATGTAGCTTTAAATGTAGCCCATGTACTCAGTGAATCTTCATGATTATATAACCAGGCGAGAGTAGTGGTGGCAAGGAAGAACACTTCGTTAGCCAGTTTCGTAGCAGCGTTGCAGCAATTGTATTTACTCACTCTTTCGTAGTGCTTAATTTACTCGACAAAGGGCTTTCGACAGGTTTTCCAAAGAATGTGTGGGGATTTCGATAGTGTGGCCAGTTGCTCTCCGTCGATAGATCTGGTTGCTCGGCATGGCCGCCTTCAGTCCTCTTCGATGGTAATGGTGGTAAGCAAGCGAGTCTACGGCTTCTTCGATACATGGAACTCCGTGTTATTTACCCAAGTACCTCTCACCAAAGCAGTTACGTGCTTAGAACGCACGGGGTTTTATCTACAGAGATCGATCGAAGTAGGACCGCGTCAAACCTACAAGTGTACTTTTGCCCCTGCTCTTCCTTTTTCTCTGCCGATCCGCCCGAAAGTTCTTTTGTTGATGTCACTTCAAAGACGAGTGACAATATTTGACTTCTGTTTTAATTATTTGTGTCTTGTTTTAATCTTCAGAAGGCTGTGTTTTCTGCAGGACAAAATATTCGTTCCCACTACCCAATATCCAACTGGGATTGGATACCAGCAGGCGTTTTGGGACGTGTTACTGAAAGCGGCAGCATTTCCATTTCGAAAAAGTGAGATGGCTTCCATCCTGCCGCCGCAGCCCTGAAGGAAACTTGCATGAATGCAACTGAAGACCTCGTTTGGTCATGTAGCCTGTCAGAAACAACCTGTGTCACAACTGCTAGTGATGCCTCGTAAAAAGATGAAGATGGCATTCATTATATTACTGCGAGTTCTGTTCTGCGGACGTCCTTGTTGCCTCTCAGCCTCTCCAGAAGGCCAGCTATCTCTTGTAGCCGAGCTCCCGAGTAGCGGAGTTGGGCCTTCTTTGCATACGCTTAGTCCGTGGTCTGCAATGGTATGCGGTGGCATGGGTGAGTGCTCCAATGAAAAACCTGGAAATTAGTGTAGGGTTCAGCAGCCTAAGAATGCGCAAGCATAGACTGAGGGCGTCGGTGGAAAGTGTTACATAGATGAAAAGTTCGAACAATGAAGACATCAAGGCTTTCCGCCTGTACTTCCACTATGCAAACGCACTTTCTTCGCATATACATACATCATTTCAGCCAGCCCCTATTGAGAGCAAGACGACTGTAACAGTCAAGCGGACATCTTTCAGATGGCTATCTATGTATGGTGCAGCAATGCAGTGAAAGCGTATTGTATCGCATCTACCAATATTGTTCAGTGTGAAGACTGGAACATTTAACATCAAATTAAACCACGATTGGTCAACTCAAGTATTTTATTCTTAATGCATCATAGAGGTGTGCCGACTATAAAAAACCTACACACCCTATTGCTACACCCTTAACACATTCGTCTTCAAAAGATATCTAAACTGAAATATGTTCTCGAGCTTAGCGCGCCCTTTCGGTCAATACAGGAGCAACATTACGGTCTGGAAAAGGTGCCATGTTGGTGTTGCGCGCTTAATGGTGCATTTGTTACGCTGAAAATCATCATCATCATTATCATCAGCCTGACTATACCCACTGCAGGGCGAAGACCTTTCCGATATTTCTCCACTTAACCCTGTTCTGTGCTTGCTGCATCCACTTGACCCCTGTGAACTTGTTAACCTCATCCGCCCACCTAACTTTCTTCCGCCCCCTGCTACGCTTTCCTTCCCTTGGAATCCAGTTTGTTACCCTAAGTGACCATCGGTTATCCTCTCTTCGCCCTACATGTCCTGCCCATGCCCATTTCTTCTTCTTAATTTCCACTAAAACGTCGGTAACGAGTTGTTTCTCTGACCCACTCTGCACGCTTCCTTTCTCTTAATGTTACCCCTACCATTTTTCGTTCCATAGCCCTATGGAACGCTTAAAATACCTTGCTTCAAATGCTAACTTAGTCGGCAACGACAAAATTCATGTAATATACAGTTACACAAAACGTTATCAATATGCGCAAGTTTCTCTGCCGAGCATGCGCAATGACTGAAGTGCCGACAGCAGTATTTACGTATCGAGATATGTGGCGCAAAAAACACGAACACAAGAGAAGATACACAACACACGCGCACACTACCAACTGTAATTAGAATTTGAAAACACTTCCTCTTCACCACACCTCCTCTTCTACACTCAGGCACAATTCATCTTTCTCTTCTTCTCATCTTGAATTGTGCCTGAGTGTAGAAGAGGAGGTGTGGTGAAGAGGAAGTGTTTTCAAATTCTAATTACAGTTGGTAGTGTGCGCGTGTGTTGTGTATCTTCTCTTGTGTTCGTGTTTTTTGCGCCACATATCTGGATACGATGCAGCACCGACTAGCCCCTCAAGCCGTTATTTTGAGCAGTATTTACATATCTACATTATGTGCAGAAGTGATAGGACTGCAGCGGGGCAGCGCGACTCGTCACATACATGTTAGACGACGTCATTCTTTGTTGTTTCGAAGGCCATGTTTATTAAACAACACAATGTTTCTGCGATAACTACCATAATATTCCTAACACATAAGACAACAGGGCTCCGAAGTTACCGCACCACAAAGGCGGCGACAGCACCCGGCAAAACTAGGCCCACAGAGCCACAAGACACAAAAAACCACGGCGGCAGTTGCAATGGTATTGCCCAAATGGTGCCACACGACTCCGCAATTCCCATTCTAGAATAGGACCGTCAGCAGTGTGTAAGGATATTGTCGAAATAGCTCCAAGTTTTTCTTTTTCTCCACTCCACGCAATCGACCTCCACTGCAGGTCTTCCTATGCATGGCTGGCAACTCCGAACATCAAACCCTTACCGCTGCCCTCTATCGGACCACCGCCGCTCTTGTTGAGGACTTTAGTGGTTTCATTCTCCTCTTCACGGATGGCTCAGTACGTCCTGTTCCAAGGTAAGCTGATAAAACAATGTTATCAGCCCAGCTGTATAGGTCAAGATCTTGCCGTCTGCCATTCCCTGCTAATTCAGCTGCGGCAGAGCTCGTTGGTCCCCACTTGGCCACATAGTTTACCGAATCCACCATACCACCTGGACAAATGAACGTACTTGGATGTTCTGCAGTTTTTGACTAAGCCATCATGGCATCAGCATCTCAGCGAACATTCTCCAAGTGTTATCCCTTCAGCTCTCCGGGTGCCCATTGGCCCCATTGGGTACCATGATGTACTGGAGTCCGTGGCAATGAGGGGGCCGGTGCCTTGGACAAAGCTTTATTAGAACGGGGCCCCAGTACCCGTGGATGTCACACTTCATGATTTCTTAAACCTCTCTTAAGGAAATCAGTGCAGTCCTTCGTTCCTGACCACCGGAATCGTCATTCGAGAACACTTCCAACCACTGTCGGATTAACTCCCCCGGCGAGAAAAAGCCCCGTTTCGCCTGCGAATATGCTGTTCATAGACTGGGCTCGTCTATCATGTGCGCCTGCGGCTGAGCTCCTCCTGCCTTCCCCTCTTGCGGTTACACTGGCACACTGGGGCATTCGCTCCTAATATGCCCAGCTTCTCCTGGCCTCTGACTCCAGCTTGTGGCTGGGTGCTGAACATTCAACCCTGCGAAAGCGCTGCGTAAGCGTAATTCCTCTTCCCGGCTCGGAATACTTTCCGCCCACCGGCTCCACCTGAACATTCTGAAGGCGTCTGGCCTGAGCTATGCTCTCTATTCCTGCAAGGGCCTACAGGATGATGTGCTTATGAGATAGCGACAGCTAACCGCACCAGCAGCTACCTTCTTGCCTTTCTTACATCATCTTCCCGCTCCTCTGGTCGCCAAGAGTGATGCTGAAAAATGGCCAACATAAGACATGATCAGTATTGCTTTCTCAAAATATCCCGCAGTTTCCATCAACACCACCTCCATGACGCCATCGTTGCTAGGGGCTCGCCATGGTGGCGTGCGGGTGCTAATGAGGCATTGGTGGCGCCGGCGGCGGTCAACATGGATACATCGCCTAGGTGACGTCACCCCATACCCGTCTCCTCTTATGATTTTACGAGCTCCTCCTCGCCCTTGATTGCCTTAAATAGATTTTCAATTTACTATGTGACACTCATTAGTCACTATTTGATTGATCTCGATCATTTATTAGCATTTTTCCCCTCTGACATTGAAACACAAGTAGTCTTCTTGTTGCTTCCCGTCACGTCCGTTTGGAGGACAAAATTAGCTAGCTCGGCTATTTAGACATCGTACTGGCTTTTTTGGCTATAAAGTGGCTCCAATTCATCGACACGATTACCCTGGCGAGATTCATTTTCCTCTTTCGCATACAATTGACCTTTTTCTTCTAAATCTTTAGTGCACCGAAGTCTTGACAATCTCTGGAAATAAGTTCCTTCAAACATATCCACTTATTGCTTACGCATCAATAAAATGAAATAGCGTGCATGATGCCACCTGCCACAATTCCTTTTCAAACTGGAAGGGCCCACCCTGGAATAGGATCAAGGTTTGACAGGAAAGGGCTGGCATGCGCGATTACTTCGCAGTTTAAGGGGAGAGCGCTCAAGCCTATGCTTCTTCTGTAGACATGAACGTTACTTTGGCGTTCTCGGTCTAAGTGCATAACCATGTGAGGAATCTAAACAAACTTAAATTTTCTTAAAGGTTGCTTCTTGGGGCACTGTCTAATTAAATGGCTCACGCAGTTCGCGAACTCTGACGGAAGATTGGTACCACGGGAAATGGTAAGCACTGCGGAGACGCACAAGCCGCGTCTTTGAGTGTGTGGCAAGATCGTTTTAATGACCGATTCTTGTATTCACTTTGAGATAGTCGCATTTTGTCTTGAATAAACAATTATTTGCGTTGTTAATATCACATATACGCACCACCATACAGTTGTGCGCTACCATATTATGCAAAAAACAGACGGACGGAGACATAATTTTTAGGACTAGATAGAGCAAATACTTAAAGAAACAAAGGCAGATACTACATCTGCCAAGTGCTTCAACCCAATTTTAAATTCCCGTCTGTACTAAGCGGACCGAGCCGTCTGACCCATTATTCATGGGTATTGCTGCGATCGATTCTTATTTCAATCCTTCACTTGAAGAATCACCCCGAGTCAGCACTTGTTACACAGCAGTGTCATGCTGTCTTGAGGCATTGCACAACCTGTGCCTGGCCACGTCACCTGTTATCTAGGACCCGCCTAAGGCATGTATGTTGTTTTTCGCACGCAATGGCGAAGTGAAAGACAGTTACGCAGGATTTTCTGAGGAGTAAAACTGTAAAACATTAGAGGGTCTTTTAAATGTCTCTTAATAAGAGAACGGCGAAACACTACCCTACCCTATTATCTGCCTCTAATCATTTGCCTCTTACTGGCGATCGTAGCAGTGCTACATATAATTATCATTGGTTTACAGGAAATGAAAGATGCAGTATCGATCTGACACACTTTTCCGGCAATTGTGAGTTTGAATGGTGCACCATCACTCCGGTCGCGTGGCGTTCCTTGGAGCGCGTTCAAATGTGTGATTACAGATGGCAGGACCGCTAGACAAGAACACATCTCGAGGGAACTCGCGGAATAAGACAGATCTCGCTCACAACTCTTGCTCCCGGGATTTCGTTCCATGACCCTATAAAGGCTTTTGATTTAATAGAACGCGTGGAAACCCCAGTAATATGCGATATGCTACGGATCAGTGGATGGAATGAACGGAGGGACGGCTGGACGGAAAGATGGTTGTTGGATGGATGGGACGGCGGGCGGGAGGATGGATGAGTTGATGGATTGCTGATGGGTCGTTTGATAGGAGAGTTGATAGATCGACATGCTGATAATAGTTTGATCCACTTACTCTTCATGTATGGCAAATGGAAACTTTTTCCTAGGATCAGCTTATTCCATAATGATATGGCATGCTCAGAATTTTCCCGACAACAAACACAGGCAGGCGACACTGCTTTTCCACTTACCTGGTAATAGATGTGATACCCCTTAAGATTACGATATTTCATAATTTGCTCAAGCTTATGGGCTTCCACATCGATGAAGGGGCTTGTAATTTCCAGTGACATGTTTTTCACGCAGATGCTGAATTTAGTTCAGATATTTCACGTCCGAAGGGTGCTGCTTACTTTGGATGACGCTTTCACGGTCGTTAACGACTTTAAGCCTGGCCGAACTGGAGCTGAGTGTGGGATGCTGGGTTTCTGCTTGTTGAATATGGGAGCTTCAATTTAGTGCATTTTATTTATTAGGCAGTGTCGGAACTACACTTACAATGGACTACTGCTCTTACTTTCTTGAGCAGCATGTTTATGAATGCCCCCCTTTCTATGCTTTCGTATTCTATCCTTAAGGTAGATGTGTACTGATTTATAACGCTACTTACGCACTCCATCTGTTCAGCCTAGAAACCGCGTGTGGAAACTGCAGCTATTCAAGTAACCTAGTGAAACGTGAAAGCTATACAGCGCGTTCCCAGTGACATCATCATAGTCAGCCTGAAATACTGACGTTTTAGAAGGCATAATTTTAAATGCAAATCACGTGCTAATATAGGGCGCAGTCGCCGACAGCATGCTTTGTTAAAAATCTAGACTGATAGGCACTTTTTCCTATACGTAAATTCAAAATTTCGTTATGCACGTAAAGTATAGGCATGCCAATCCACTCTCAGCGACGCCGAGTTAGCTTAGAACCAGTGTAAGAATTTGTTATTTTGGTTCTTAGTAGCAATGTGTGGAATTGCTAGCACATCTTATAATAATAATTGTCATGGGGTGATATTTCTGTCATGCTATAATTAAGACTAACGGAAAGACAAAATCGTCAAAAACAGTACTGGTATTTGTCACTAAGAAAAATTAACAAAACATTGCATCACGTGCAATCTTAAATGAGTTGACCTAAATTAATTTAAGCATAATAAATCGATTTAAGAACTAAGTGGCGGCTTAGCTTGGATCATATTTATATGCAAAAAAAATATTTATCAATCGCCTAGCTTTTGTTATTGGTGTCTTGGGCAGACGGCGGTCGGCGGCGAAACCTGATGTAATTCTGTCTCTCAGGACGTGCAAGCAGGCGCTTCGGGCAGACAACGCAGCCGCATTTCACCAAATACAGTGGCTGATGCACTGTATATAGCACGATTTGACGAAGATAAATAAAAGACGAAGCACCTCAAGTTTGCATAAATAAAGGATGCGACGAATAATTTAGCAAATCTAATGCGCCCTGCTTTCAGGCAGCCACTGGCCGGCCACCTGTGCATAGCTGAAGGGATGAAGATTTACAATTAATATTGTACAATGTGCGCGTCGAAAACGGAAAGCATAACGTAGAATTGCGTTGCTTCGAAGCCTACACCGCCATAATAGCAACATTTTGCGAGCATGGCCCGGCGTCCCTCGCACACCATTTGCTGATTGAAGCATTGTCTTCGGGATATTTAATTTCTCGGACGCCCAAGAGAACATAAGAAAGAGCGATGGCACTATGCGAGCGTTTCGCACGTTCGGCTGGCACACACTGAGACCTTCTACTCATGTCATTTCTGACAACCCTTTCTGCGCACCAGTGCAGCAGCAGTGCCATTTTGCCAGAAATGCAGAGCGCCAATCATCTTTTCAAAGCAGTACGTTTGCCATATTATCGTCAAGAATAAAATCTCGGCTAAGTGTCTGTCATATTTCATAACGATCAATTGTTATAGAACAATTTTTGAAGCACATTTTACGACAGGTAGCCATTGGCTGCAGCCACAGTGGCGGCAGCCACTAGTCTCTTGGCCCACTTCCGCACATGGCAAGCCTTTCGGCAACAGGCTAGTTTGGATTCACGTTGTTCGAAGGCCTCGGCAGCCTGTCTGGTACAGCTTCGGTCACTCTCTTCCGAGAGATGGCGAATGTGTACTGCGTATTTCGTAAAATTAAGGATTGTAGTTAATGGAACAACAAAAAAAAAAAACAATGTTCGATGTTGTTTACTGTTGTTATACTCTGCAACGCGAGGGTGTGGCCGTTTCACGCGAAGTGTGGATGTCTGCGGCGATCATATTCTCTCGTGCTTTTAGCACAACGATGAAAAGGGCGATTTTGAGCAAAGTGGAGTACTAGGCCACTTGGTAGGGAATAATTTACAGTGCGGTTTAGTGCGATACAGACAAGGACAAATGAGAGACATTAGACGAGCGCTATGTCCTGTCCTGTGCCCCTCTCTTGTCCTCATCTGTCCCGCGCTAAGCCTTCCAGTAGATGCCGATGTTTGCTGCAGAGCGCGAGATGACGAGGCCAATATTGCGATGATGAATTAAGGAATTGTGCAGAAAGACGGTGACGCTGAAGTGTGTGCGGCTAACTGTGTGGTACTAATTTTCCGCAGTGCTACATAAATCAGACTTTGTTAACTGGCCATGTCAAGGCCCCCACAGCATATGGTGGAGGCAGCAATTACCCCATGCTGGGCCTATTATCTGCTCATGTCGCCCTAATTGGCTGTTCGGCGGGTGTTCTGCGCCTCGACCTGCCTATCTGCTCGGAACATCTATGGAGCCCACCTCGCCTTCGCTCCGCCACATTCTGTCGCCTGCCACTGGAAGTTGCCGCCTATGTCCCTTTAGTACCCTATTAAGCCGCTCCTGATGGGACTATCTTGCCTGCTCTGTCCCCGATGTCGCTCTGTAATATAATGTTGCAGTCCCTAATGTTATCGTTCCTGTCCGCCAAAATTAAGCCACTTTACATGTCGTCAACTATCGGAACAGGTTCTCTCCGCAGCCATTGCGCTTGTTGAAATGTCCTCGCTGAGCGAATACAGTTTTTGTTATCAAGCATGAGTCTCCAATTGAAGTTCCTACTGCCACCGCCCAGCCCATTTCCAGTTCTCGTATTATATCTTGGGTGATTGCGGCTGATCTACTGTCGTGTTAGCCCAGGCAGAGGGGGGCGCCGTTGCACCCGCGCCGGAACGCTGCCAGAGAAAGCAGTCCAGACACCGAGCTCCCAAGCGACGAAATGAACCCCCGTTTATTCTCGCACTCCGCTTTTATACACTTGTGCCACACTTGCGCCACAGATACACTAGCGCCACTATCGCAGTCGCAGCTGCCAGCCAAGCCAAGCCAAACCAAAACAGATGATAACAGCACATCCCCCTTTTCAAGCACTATTAACTTTACATGCATACACTTCAAAATAACATTGGAACACACCCAAGAAAACACGACAGAACACAGTCACTCCAAGCATCAGTCGTCCACGCCCAGCCTTATGGGTGTGCGAAAACTCTGCCAAATCTGGTCGTAGTTACAATCCTATCTTGAGAATTGCCACCGTCAGTCTCCGTCTGAGTTAGAGGCACCAAAGCTTCCGGAGCTTCGTCAAATTGGTTGTCTACTCCAGTTACCAATCCGGCCCTGCTGGGCTGTTCCTGACTATCCGGAAATTCGTAGTTCCCGCTATCTACCCGGTCTTTTGGGAGACGGTTAAGCATTCTCCTGTTTCGACGGACTTCAACCCCGTTTTCCGTTTGAACACGGTATGAACGCGGCTGTGGTGCTGCTCCGAGCACTGTACCTTTGGTACGGAGATCAATCACCCACACCACATCACCTGCTTCCAGCTTTGGGAGATTTTTAGACCGGTGACGTCGGTCGAAGTGGCGGCTTTGCTCCTTTCTGACTTTACGGTCCTTGGCTGCCGCTTCTTGCAGACAGCATTGTCCCGGATTGCGGTGCGAAGGCAGCATTGGGACTCTCGTCCTAAGCCTTCTACCCATCAGTATCTCCGCTGGGCTGACGTTCAAAACACCAGGCGTGGCCCTATAAGCCAGCAAGGCTAAGTAAGGGTCGTCCGATTTTAGAATGAGATTCTTAACCGTCTTTACCATACGTTCGACTTCCCCGTTTCCCTGGGGGTGCCTCGGACTCGAGGTGACATGACGGAAGCCATACAGTTTTGCAAATTTCTCGAACTCGGCACTGACAAATTGGGGACCATTGTCGGTCACCACACACTCGGGAATGCCATGTCTCGCAAAAATGCTTTTCATTCGGCTTATCACGGTAGCAGACTTTGTTGACGGAAGAATGGCAATCTCTGGGTATCGCGAAAGATAGTCTACTACGACAAGATATTGCCGTCCCTGAATTTGAAACAGATCGACCCCTACTCTCTCCCAAGGAAAAGAGAGCGTTGGCGATGCAATCATCGGTTCGATCTGTTCTGGCGCATGCCTCGCGCAAACGCTGCACTGTTTCACGAATGACGCTATCTCAGTCCTAAGTCCCGGCCACCAGACAGAACCTTTAGCCACACTGCGGCATCGCGAGATGCCTTGGTGACCGTCATGCAGTTTGCTTAGCGCTTCCTTGCGAAGGGTCTGAGGAATGATAAGCCTCATACCTTTGAACAGAAACCCGTTCACCAAAGTAATGCATGCACGTTCCTGCCAGTATGGCAGAAGATAACAGGGAACATTTTGTTTCCTGGGCCACCCTTTTTTGCACACTGTGCGCAAGCTTCGACACACTTCGTCTTTTGCTTGACCTTCTTTTACTCTTTTCAAGAAATCGTCGCCTGTTTCTAAACCCAGTAAACAAGCTTTCGAGTAAGCGGTTACCTCTGAGACAGTTAAACAGCTTTCCACTTTCGTACGAGCTAACGGCGAACGTGAAAGAGTATCAGCAGTGGTTAGCGATTTGCCTGGTACATATAATACAGAAAAACTGTATCGCATCAGGCGCAGACGAAAACGTTGAATTCTTGGGGGCATAGCGTCGATTGCCATGTGACCCAACAGCGACACCAAGGGCTTGTGGTCAGTTTCAAAAACAACTTCCAGACCACGTATATACTCATCAAACCTTTCCGCTGCCCACGTCAACGCCAGCGCCTCCTTTTCGATCTGGGAGTACCGTTGCTCGGTTTTGGTGAGCGAACGAGAAGCGAATGCAACTGGTCTACGTTGCCCGTCTTTTTTGCTTTTGAAACAAAACTGCTCCCAGACCAAAAGACGATGCGTCAGCTGAAAGAGTGGTTTGTAGCGAAGCGTCGTACAAAGCCATGCATTGCGCTGAACAAATGAGCTCTTTGAGTTCTTGGAACGCTTTGTCCTGATTGCTGTCCCAGACCCAGTCCCTATCCTTGTGCAAAAGAACACGCATGGGAGCAGTCACTTGGGCTAAATGTGGCAGGAAGCGGCCCAAATGATTCGCCATGCCCAAAATGCTTCTAAGCTCAGTAACGTTTCTGGGTGCTCTCAAATCTTTTATAGCACTGACCTTCGCTGGATCAGGATGAATACCTTCCTCATTCAAAATGTGACCCAAAAAACGCACTTGCCTAACCCCGAATAAGCATTTCTCTTTGTTTAATGTCACATTTGCCCTTGCTAGGCGTGTGATAACGTTACTTAAACGCTCATCGTGTTGAGCTTTGCTTTCGCCAAACACTAGGACATCGTCCATGAAATTAACGACCCCCGGCAGGCCACCTAGTATCTCAGACATTCTCTTTTGGAAGTATTCCGGAGCGGAGGTAATTCCAAAGGGTAGTCGCGTGAAACAGTATCTACCGAAGGGTGTTAAGAACGTGGTTAGCTCTTCCGAGTCTTTACTGAGTCGCACCTGGTGGAAGCCTGAGTTGGCATCGAGCTTTGAAAACCATTTCGCTCCCGACAGTGACCCTAGAGCTTGATCCACAGTTGGTAACGTAAATCGCTCTCGAACTACGCATTTGTTCAATTTAGTGAGGTCTACGCAAACTCTCAGGTCTCCTGAGGGCTTCACTACCGGAACTATTCCGGCGCACCATTCGGTGGGCCCATCCACTTTCCTGATTATGCCTAACCGCTCCATTTTATCTATTTCGCGCTTCAGGGACTCCCTCAGGGGAATTGGTACCCTGCGTGGAGCGCTTATGGCATGCGGGATAGCGCCAGCTTGTAGCCTGATGGTGTACTGCCCTGGCATCGTACCTAGACCGCGGAACATTTCTGGAAAACGCGTCTCGTACTGCAGGTTTCCCGAGTCGACCGCGTCTGCAAATTTCACGATACCTAAGACCTCAAGTGCAGGTAATCCTAGAAGGACGTCGCGTAACGGACTGACAACGTAGCATGTTTGATACACAGTTTTCTCTTTCCATGCGATCTCCGCTACGAATTTGCCTAGTACGTTAAGCTTACTGCCTCCTGCACCTAGCAAGATTTCATCGGTTTTTACCAGTCGGGACGGTAATCCCGGAAACGTTGCTGGTAATACTGACACTTCAGCACCTGAGTCAACCTTTGCAAAAATGGGCACAGAATTAATGCGCACCTGAACAAATCGCGCTTTTCTGCATGCATCTATTGATCCCACGAAAGTCTCTCCAGTTTCCTGGTTGACCGCTGAGACGCGTAGCTCTCCAGTTTCCTGGTTGACCGCTGAGACGCGTACCTTTCGTTGAGCGGAAGCCGTTGCTTTCTTCAAGCAGGCCTTTGCGAAATGTCCCTTCTTGCCACAGTGAAGACACTTGGCAGCTCTGGCTGGGCACATTGTCCTGGGGTGGGCGTCGCCACTGCAGAAAGGACACCGCACCGGCGTTCGTTGCCCATGCTGCCGCACCTCCGGCGTTCGTTGCCCATGCAGACGTCCCTTGTGCCTATGTTGAACCACCGCGTCCACATTGGGGTCCTGGTCACGAATTTCCGATGACTGATGGCTGTGTTGTCCTCGTAGAATACTTTGCTGCTGTTGGACGCTTTCCTTTAAGCGAGCCTTCGACAGCGCCGAAGCCAGCGTTAGCTGAGAATCCATTTGCAAAGCTTCCGAGAGCTTTGCGTCGCGGAGCCCGACAACCAGTCTGTCTCGGATCATTCGTTCTTTTAGTTCACCGTAGTCGCAACGTTCCGCCAAGCCGTGTAGCGCAGTGACGAACTGGTCTACCGACTCTCCTGGCATTTGTACGCGTCTGTGAAAACAGGCGCTTTCGTACACTATGTTCCTCTCTTTTACGAAGTGCCCGTCGAACTTTTTCTTTACGGTTTCATAGTTCTTGGCGTCTTCGTCAGATAGTGAAAACGTCTTGAATATGTCACGAGCTTGCCTCCCCATTGTGTACAACAGCGTTCGTACCTGAGCCTCCCCGGAGCATTCGTTGAGTCCCGTTGCATATCGGAAGTCGTCGAAATGTTCGATCCACGCCGGCCACTCTGACGTGCGGTCAAAGTCCAGCGGTGGCGGTTGCTGCAGTCCATGCAGCCGTATTGAAGGCGTCTTCGACATCGTGGATGGAAGGTGCCTGGCTCAGTGCGAAGATTCTTGACCATCTGACATCATGTCGTAGACGGCCACTTCTGACACCATGTCGTGTTAGCCCAGGCAGAGGGGGGCGCCGTTGCACCCGCGCCGGAACGCTGCCAGAGAAAGCAGTCCAGACACCGAGCTCCCAAGCGACGAAATGAACCCCCGTTTATTCTCGCACTCCGCTTTTATACACTTGTGCCACACTTGCGCCACAGATACACTAGCGCCACTATCGCAGTCGCAGCTGCCAGCCAAGCCAAGCCAAACCAAAACAGATGATAACAGCACATCTACCACATGATCTCGCACAAGATCTGCATAAACTTCTGCTTACTTACAGCCACGTCTTCGACATTGGTCGCCGCCCGCTGAGTCAAACAGCCTTTACTAACTGCATAGACACCAGTTACTCCAGTGCTTTCTACCAGCGCCCATACAGTGTGCCCCATTCAGAACGTCAGGTAATACAAAGCGAGGTGGATACGATGCTGGCCAACGATATCATCGAGCCTTCGTGCAGATCATAGGCACCTCCTTTGCTGCTCTTCAGAAATAAACAGATGGCGTTTTTGTGCTGATTACTATCGTCTGAATAAGATAACCAAGATGTCTATCCTCTGCCTCTAATAGACGATGACCTCAACTATTTAAAAGAAATCAAGTAATTTTTATCAATTGATCAAAGTTAGGGCTACTGGCAAATAACCGTATATGAACGTGGCGGAGAGAAAACAACGTTTATCACACATAATGGCCTCTACGAGTTTACGTTGATGCAGGTATGCGTTTGTAATGCTCCTGAGACCTTTGGACAGATGATGCACTCGTTGCTCCTGGAATTCAAGCGGACAACTTGTCTGCGTTGTTAGACGACGTGTTTTTGCCACTTTCGAAAGCCACCTGGATCGTGTTTCTATCATTCTCGCAATTTACCGCCGCACTGGCCTCCATTGCAACGCCAAGAAGCCGATTCGGTGATCGTGCAATTGATTCTTGGCCAAATAGATATGCTGATGGCGTCAAGCCTGGCCCAGACAAAGAACGTCCGCGCAGTCTGTTCATTCCCAGCTCCTTGTTCTGTGTTTGACGTCCGAAGTTTCATCGGTTTGCGCTCCTGTTTTTCTCGGTTTGTGCCAAGCTTTGCAGTCATCGCCTGTCTTCTTACCAACCTGTTGAAAAAGGATGTGCCTTCTGCTGGGGCCTGGAACTGGCGGACGCTTTCTCGGCACTTCTTGCAGCATTCACCACAGCCATATCCCATTTCTGCTCCTACACAACTTCGCGCCGACGCAAGGTGCCATTGCATTGGAGCAATCCTTGCTCACCGACAGAGGGGTCACTATCGAGTTATCGCTAATGCAAGTTGTACCCTATCCGATACAGAAAGAAATTATTCATTTATCGAGCGTGAATGCTTTTCTCTCGCGTAGACCGATGCCAAATTTCGTCCTTACTTATTCGGCCGACCTTTTACCGCTATGGAAAGCCCCCGCACGGTTTGCTAGATTTCTTCAATTAAAGGCCCCAGTGGCGGTCTTGGACGCTGGGCGCAATGACTCCAGGTGTACACCTCCTCGAGAACTTAATAACTCCAGTCGACAGCATCAAGACGCAGGCTGTACCTCTACCCAGTTGATTCTGCTCTTTCTTCAGAGTATGGAGCTCACGTCTGCGTCCTCTCAATTTCCGATTTCTCTAATATTGCCCTTGAACAGCGCTGTGATGTCTCCTTTGGAATAATAATCGACCAACTCACCACCAACCCAACGCATCCTTCTGTCACCCAGTGTGCTCGAAGGGGATATCCTGTACGGTCAAAATCTGCGCCCAGATGACTCGTAGTTCCTCTTAGTTGTGCCTCACCACCTTCGGTGTTCCGTTCTAGAACAGCTGCATGATGCACGCACAACTGGCCACCTGGGTACCTATGACAATGTGCATTGTCGTTTCTCTTGGCCTGGACTATACCGTTCTGTGCTGCGCTACATAGCAAAGTAGCTTGTTGGGCGAGTTGTATGAACATAGTTTCAAAACAGCGCTAGAACACGGACATATATTATGAGACAAACACAAATGCAGTTTTGGAGCTGCGTCAACGCAGGAAGAACCCTCCGGACTTCCCTCTGGAAATCTTCAACAGATTCCCATCCCGTCCACTCTATTTTAAAAAGTTGGTGTTCACCTGCTTGGGCTGTTTCAAGTTTTTGTGTCAGGAAACAAATGAATTCTTATGAATTCTTGCGGCAGATTATACGACGCGCTATGTCGTCACCCGAGCTGTGCGACAGACGTCGCCGACTACCTTCTGAAAGACGTCATACATGCATGGCGGTCCCCGATAACTGATGACCGACTTGGTCTCTGCAGTAAACAAAATCCTTCATTTCGCTCTGTCCGTCATAAATTCAGGTCAGTTTACCACCCCAGATTAACTGTCTCACGGAACGCCTCAACCACACGCTCACGGAGATGCTCTCTATGTACCGGTGTGGACAAGAGTAAACGGAGCATGCTATTTCGTTCCAAACTTCCTCATGTGTTCTCTATTTTAAACTGGCAGCTCTGGTTTATGCTGGCTGCTAATAGACGTCTGAGCGCTTTCAAATGAAAAAAATAATGTTTTATTATCTCCAATACACAAGCCGCGTTTGTAACATGAACGGGAAATCGTGCTTCATTTACTGATGTCGGCAACTGTGCATCTCAGCTTATTTCGATTCCGATGCTAGCCTACTTTTTGTTACCTTCGCATATAAATTCATTCTTCGCAACAGCGCTGGATACTCTTGTTGGACGGTATTCAGTGCTCCCCTTCGTCATGCTCTTCCCCGCTCCCGATGCCGTCAGCAGTTACACAAAATACACAATTGTCTGAGCTGACAGCGACCGTCAAAATGCCCGCAGCCGATTATCTGCCTCTCAGGAAGCTCAAAAAAGCCGTTACGACAGCCAGCCTCTTGACGCCCAGTATGCACTTGGCTCTCTTGTTTTGTTTGCGCTCCCGTCCAATCGTGTCAGCCTAAGTGAAATGCTCTTGCCGCAATACCAAGGGCCATAGAGCGTTGTTCGCCAACTGACAGATGTTACTGATGACATTGAACACTTGGTACCCACTCCTTGACACACGCACCATCGTCTGAGATCGTCCATATGACCCATCTCAAGCTTTACCAGCCACCTTTTCCGTACCCGCCGAAGAAATCACGAGGACTTTGCTTCCAAGGAGAGGGGTCATGTGACGAAGGAACGAGGGAATGCACAGAAAGATGACAACGCTCAAGTGTGCACTGTTAACTGTACGGTACTATATTTTCTCCTGTGATACATAAAGCAGACTCAGTTAGCTGGCCATATCAAGGCCCCCTTAACAATGTTTGCTGCCCAGAGCAAAATGAAACAACATACAGCGCATGAGTACGTTGTGGTCTCACTTAAGCGCATGAGGTGCTATCCCCAAGAATACGGAAAATGCGCAAACGAACGTAGTAGAGATAACGTTCTTAAAGCCTAAGCAATTGTATATTGGCTGACAACAAACGTTCCAATATTCAAATATAGTGGAAACTATAGGAAGACTCTTCAGATTTGCCTTAAAAGTAGCGCCGATAGGGTAACACCGCTTTTTATTTCCACGATTTTTGGTAATTGAGAAATTGGCACCGAGTTGAAAAAGTGGGAGACGTCTTGAAAATCTATGGTTTTGTTTTGGGCGAAAGCAAATGCGCATTATCTGCCTCATTTCGGTGGCCAACTGCACTGCGCCTTAAATGTATGCATTTGGAGGCACAAATGTCGTTGCCTCAAATCTATATTGCTAGCATATCTCAACATAGAGAGCATATAGATGCTATACGGGAATCAAAATATTGTGACGCCACCCTGAATACTCCACGAAGAACAGTTGTGTTACAGATATCGTGTGAAATCACGTAGAAATTTTCCCGATAGGGTTTTATCAATCCTGTTTTTCCCTGCTGGGGTGGCACTGGTTACGTCGGCCGACTACTGTACCGGAGCATTCTGGTTCGAACCTCGCTGATGGCGGCTGCGTTTCGATGGAGACAAAACGGAGGGGCGCCTTATATGTGCAGTGCAGACTCGATGCATGGTAAAGGACCCCAGTTGGTCGACAATTCTGGAGTCAACCACGGCATCTCTAAGAGCGTGAGCTGCTTTGAGACTTTTAATCCTGCAAACCAAACAAACCATGAATTCTGAGTTACGGCGACAGTGACGCCTTTCCGACCGAACATCACATCAGACTACATCACTTGATTTTCCTTGAAGATCCCACTTGGGGTTCCATAAGGGGTAGGTTTACAAAATGTGCGTTTCTACAGCAGTCGTAAATGTTTATGGAGATGAATTAAGGCAGCCATATGGTGGGGAAAGCAGTTCCAAGCAGCTGCTACTCGACGACAAAATGAGCTGTCGAAGGCCTTAGTACGAGCAGGTGGAGGCTGAATGTGAAAATGGTGACCTATGTGATGTAATCCGCGTGCTTTAAGTGCACAGGTGTGTTGTTCTTGTTTTAGTGGCTAATTAGAAAACTTATGAAACAATACAAGACTGGAATTGCAAGGACGACTAGAAAGATTAGGTTAAGCAGATTGCTTTATTATAGTTGATACGGTGACGTCCTATTTATATGAGGAGTGAATGAAGCCGGTAGCCTTGTTTTGTGGAGCTTCAGCGCCATTTGTGAGATATTCTTAATTAGGTTTCCAAATTGTCGATGCCGATTTCAGTTTAGTCCCGATGAGTAAAATTTATGCTAGTAGTCTTACATGTTGTGGTGTTTCCTGCAGAGTACGTTTCAGGAAACCTATTGTTTTATTAAACAGTATTATCAGGTTAGTCAGACGGAAATTCCAAGATCAGCAATGAGAAATGATGATTCCTTATAATCTTTGCGGTGTTTCCAGCAGAGTACGTTGCAAGAAACCTATTGTTTTATTAAACAGTATTATCAGGTTAGTCAGACGGAAATTTCAAGATAAGCAATGAGAAATGATGATTCTGTGAAGAAGGAGATGAGCCCTTTTTGCTGGACGATGATGAAGAGGAAGCAGTCGGTGGAATTGTGATCGCGCAGATCATCGTGCTGGTTTGATCATCGTGCGCTGCCTTGCCGACCTCGACGCCGTCCTCGACGTATAGATTAACCTTCTCTTACACTTGGTGGAGGTGCGGCCTGATACCCTTGCCTCACGTTGGAGCTTCGCACCCGTACGCTACCGGTAATTCACATGGCCGAAGAGGAACACCCACCAACTGCCCCGATGACCCCGCCGGTCGTCTGCTCTGGCTCCTTGCGCCAGCGAGATCCTGCGCTCTTGAGTGAGACAGACGACACTGACTGTGACGACTGCCTGGCGTCATACGAGCGAGTGAGTTCGTACAATAAGTGGGACGATGCAACAAAGTTAACAAACGTTATCCTTTATTTGACCGGAGTCACCAACCTTTGGTATCGTAACCACGAAGCCGAAATCACGAATTGGGACTCATTTAAGGCGAACCTTACCACCGTGTTTGGTCGTCCTACTGTACGCAAGCTCCGCGCCGAGCAATGCTTGCACGATCGAACGCAGCGGCTCGGCGAGACGTTTACCAGCTACATTGAACATGTGCTCCACCTATGCAGTCGCGTAAACGCCCAGATGCCCGAGGCGCAGAAGATCAAGCACATCCTGAAGGGCATCGAATATGACACCTTCCTCATTTTCACTTCCCGGGATTTGACAACCGTTGCACAAGTCGTCAACCTTTGTCAAAGCTACGATGAGTTGCGCAAGCAGCGACTCCTCCCTCGACAACCTTCCGCGCCTGTGGAATCACTTTCTGGCCTCTCCGCTACATCTGAGACCTCATCGCTGCTGCAGCAGCTCAAAGATTTCATCCGAGAGGAAGTTGCTCGCCAAATATCACTATTGCCAACAAACTGTGAGCTTTCCCGCAATTTGGCGCCCCTTCGACAGGTCATCGCCGACCGCGTGGGGGACGCCCTTTCCCCTGTCCATCCGCCAGCGCCCATTCCTCAGCCCGCACAAGCCATTGAGACCCTCGCATGCGCCGACGTCGCTCCACCTGTCGCTCCAGCAATGACATGCGCCCCCGCTCCTGTCGCACCACTGACGTACGCTGCCGTCGCTGCACGACCACGGCCACCTAGCTACCCTGTGGTGTACGCTACGCCTACAGCGCCTGTACAGGAATATCTTCAGGCGCCACAGCCTTTCGTCCCGCCTCGACCTCAGCGCCGCAATCCATGGCGAACAAGTGATAACCGTCCTATTTGTTATTCTTGTGGATGTGCTGGCCATATTGCCCGGTACTGCCGAAATCGCACTCCCGATGAGTTTCTATCGCGCCGAACGTCACCTTCCTGGCAGCCAACCCGGGATCAGTACGCAGCCGCCGATTCATCTGCAGGTTCCGTTGCGAATGACCGTACTACCTTTTCTACTCGCCGCTCAACCTCGCCGCGTCGCCGCTCCCTATCTCCTCTGCGCCGGCGTACCAATCTTGCGCAAGAGGAAAACTTAATGCCTCAGTTCCTGAGGCGAGAACTGCGCAACGAGAGAACTTTAAAAGGCCTCACGTATCTCCTGCAAATCTGCTTGAAGTTTCTGTTGAGGGGGTTATAGTACTGGCTCTGGTCGACACCGGCGCTGCTGTTTCTGCCATGGCTGCAAGTCTTTGCCGTTCCTTGCGCAAAGTGACGACACCTATTTCAGGATTCTCGCTATGCACGGCAAGCGCCCAGCCTGTAGAGCCTATAGCGGTGGGCACCGCTCGAGTCATCATTCAAGAAGTTTTGTACGCAATAGAGTTCGTAGTTTTGCCTTCCTGCTCTCATGATCTTATCTTGGGTTGGGATCTTCTGTCCCGTCATAATGCGGTAATCAACTGTGCACGTGCCGAACTGGAGTTTTTTGCGCTAGACGAACCGTCGCCGGACGTTCCTTTTCCCTAAGTCCTCGTTGCCGAAGATACTGATCTCCCTGCGTGGTCTTTCGTTCTTGTGCCCACCGCTTGTGCTTTTTCCCGCCGTACTGATCTACTTTTCATCCCATCGCTTATCTTTCTAAGCCGCAAAAATCTTCTCTTGCCGTACGCCGTACTTTCTGTGTCAGCTGGCCTCACCGCGCTCTTGATTTGTAATCCGTTCTCATTTCCCGTATCCCTGCGTCGCGGTGAATGCCTGGGCACCATCCAGCTCATTGATTCTATTCTCCCTGGTGACGCAACACCCGCTTCACAGCCCGCTGACTTGGCTGCACTTACACAGCCTGTTCTTGCGCTGGACCAGTCTTCTGCCGACGTTTTCCTCCGCTCCATCGATGCCAGTCTTCCTGAACCTCAACGCTCTGAACTTATCGCGCTGCTTCATCAGTTCCGTTCTTCATTCGACTCTCACCAGCCTACTTTGAGCCGCACAACAACTGTTGCCCACCACATTGACACCGGTTCCCATGCTCCTCTGCGTCAGCGCCCCTATCGAGTGTCGGCCACCGAGCGCCGAGTTATTGAAGGCCAAGTTCAAACAATGTTACAGAATGGAGTGATTGAGCCTTCCAATAGTCCCTGGTCTTCCCCTGTTGTCCTAGTGCGGAAGAAAGACGGTTCTATTCGCTTCTGCGTTGACTGCCGTCGCCTAAACAAAATCACGAGGAAAGATGTCTACCCTCTTCCGCGTATAGATGATGCACTGGACTACTTACAAGGTGCTGAACTTTTTTCTTAGGTTGATTTACGATCCGAATGCTGGCAGGTGCCCATGGCTGAGGAAGATCGCCCTAAAACCGCGTTTGTCATCCCCGATGGCCTCTTTGAATTTACCGTCACGCCGTTTGGTCTATGCAATGCTCCTGTTACATTCAAGCGTATGACGGATACAATTCTGCGTGGCCTAAAATTGAAGACGTGCCTCTGTTACCTTGACAACATCGTGGTATTCTCGCCGGACTTTGCGACCCATCTCTCTCGACTGAAGCAGGTTTTGACATGTCTTGAGAACGCCGGTCTGCAGCTCAACTTGAAGAAGTGTCGTTTCGCTGCTCGTGAGCTGACTATTTTGGGCCACGTTGTGTCCAAAGACGGTATCCGTCCTGATCCCGCCAAACTGCGAGCTGTGACTGCATTCCCGAAACCTACTACCATCAAGCAACTAAGGAGGTTTTTGGGTCCGTGCTCATACTTTCGGCGTTTTATACGGAACTTTGCTTCCATTGTCGCCCCGCTGACTGAGCTCTTCGGCAATAACTCAGACATTTCGCTGTGGTCATCAGCATGCGACGACGCCTTCAACACCTTGCGCCGCCTCCTCACAGCCCCGCCTATCCTGCGCCATTTTGACCCTCAGGCGCCAGCCAAAGTGCACGCAGACGCGAGTGGTGTCGGCCTCGGAGCTGTGCTTGCTCAGCGCCCCTCTGGCTTCGTTGAGTACGTAGTCGCTTACGCCAGCCATACTCTCACCAAAGCCGAAGCGAACTACTCTGTAACGGAAAAGGAAAGCTTGGCCATTGTCTGGGCAATCACAAAATTTCGCCCTTACATTTACGGCCGTTATTTTGACGTAGTCACGGACCATCATGCCCTATGCTGGCTTTCATCGCTCAAGGACCCATCCGGCCGCTTGGCACGGTGGGCTCTGCGTTTGCAAGAATACGATATCCGCGTTATTTACCGATCTGGTCGCAAACATAAAGACGCCGACGCTTTATCTCGCTCACCGCTTCCAGCCGACCTTGCCAGCCTCTCCGTCTTAGACTCCGTGGCATCTTCGATCGATGTCAGTGACATGCCTGCCGAACAACGGAAGGATCCATGAATCGCCTCTCTTATTGACTACCTTTCAAACCAATCAGCGATTACCCCTTCACGCGCGCTTCGCCGCCAAGCTTCCCACTATGAGATTCAGGATAACCTAGCTCCTTTACCGGCGCAACTACAGCTCAAGTGGACGGCAATGGCTCCTCGTGATTCCGCGCCATTTACGGACTCAAATATGTACAGCCTTTCATGCTGATCCACAGTGCGGAAACATCGGAGTTTTCAAGACGTATACACGAATCCATCTTCGTTATTATTGGCGCGGTATGTACAACTTGGTTCTCGGGTACGTTCGATTGTGCCTGACGTGCCAACGCCGCAAACCTGCCTCTCCTCGTTCGGCTGGTGAGTTACAGTCTCTCACATGCCCGCTTAGACCCTTCGACCGCATTGGAATTGACCTATATGGCCCGCTTCCGTACACACCCGATGGCAATCACTGGGTTATTGTCGCCGTCGACCACCTGACGCGATATGCCGAAACCGCCGCGCTCCCAGCTGCAACAGGCCGAGATGTCGCCGGTTTCTTATTGAAGAACTTTATTCTCCGTCACGGTGCTCCTCGTGATTTGCTCAGCGGCAGAGGCCGTGCTTTCTTATCCGAAGTCGTTCAAGCCCTGCTCGATCAGTGCAAAATCATTCACCGGACTTGCACCGCTTACCACCCGCAAACAAACGGCCTTATTGAGCAATTTAATCGCACCCTCGGCGACATGCTCGCGAAGTACGTCGTATCCATCCACACGAACTGGGACATTGTCCTTCCTTATATAACCTATGCGTACAATACTGCTACGCAATCTAGCACGGGTTTCTCTCCGTTCTTTTTGCTTTACGGTCGGCATCCACCTGCTCCCCTTGATACTGTCCTCCCCTACAACCCTGATTCATCAGAATACACTACAGTGACAGAAGCTGCCAAGTATGCCGAAGAATGCCGCCAGATTGCCCGCCACTTTACGACCGACTCTCAGTGGCGCCAAAAATATCGCCATGACACCGATCAGGAGAATGCACCACACTATGAGCCCGGCTCACTTGTGTGGCTATGGGTTTCATCCGGTAGCACCGGTCTCTCTGCAAAGCTTCTCTCAAAGTATCACGGGCCCTACCGTGTCGTCGAGCGCACTTCACCAGTGAACTATATTGTTGAGCCGCTTACGCCACCTTCTGATTTGCGACGCCGTCACCGCGAAACTGTACATGTTCAGCGTCTTAAGCCGTTCTAGAATCCAATTGTACCTTCGTCCCCTTAAGTCGCTAGGATGGCTCCTTTTTCTCTGGGGGGCATTGTGAAGAAGATGAGCCCTTTTTGCTGGACGCTGATGAAGAGGAAGCAGTCGGTGGAATTGTGATCGCGCAGATCATCATGCTGGTTTGATCATCGTGCGCTGCCTTGCCGACCTCGACGCCGTCCTCGACGTATAGATTAAACCTTCTCTTACAATTCTTATAATCTTTTCGACTGGACAATGTGAACTGGGTATTCAGAAACTGTATACTAGAACACAAGAAGAGTGCGACGGCGGTGAAAAGAGATGAACTTACATGTGTTAGCGCTGAGTCTTATTATCCACTGCAAAAGACATATATACGACATCGGCTACAAATTGAGGAAGATTTCCAAAACAAATTGAAGAAAAATTGTAGTTCATGCGGCTTCCTAGCTCATGGAACATATTTTCAATAGACGTTTGAACAACAAATATTTTTCACCTTATTAATTTGAAGCCGTTCTTTTATTCACAAACGCCGAATAACGTTTCGTGCCACTGTAAACGTCATTTTTTAAACCTAAAGGAACAGTATACTTCTAGTGACGAGCATAGAAATATTGGCATATTCTGGTAGACCTTACAACTTGTTGACCGCATCGAGGAAAGAACTCGCCGTTTGTGGTTAAAACCGCGCAGGAAAACGAGACAAGCGAAGAAGGGCACAACACAAGCGATATCTCGCAACTAAGTTTTATTCTGAGAAAACGTGCAAGAAATGTTTACTTAACCAGTGAAACACCAAAAATAATGGAAGATAAGCAAAACTACTGATCATACATGACGGTAACAAGAAGCACACAATCTGGCGCAAGCACGTCCTACAGTTACATGTCTTTTCTGGATACATAGGCTAACTCTTTATCATTGAGAGAGATAGAAAGATGGCTGATCCACTAGCCACTTCATTCGTGATTATGAAATGCCTCTATAAATTCAAGTGTTAACTGATCTTACTTTAGGCAAGGATGACGGTGTCAGAGAAAAGAGGAGTGCATGTGCATTTCCTCCAACGTTGACATCATTAGAACTGCAATAGTGATTTTCACCCAAAAGAACATTTATACATCGCCTCGTCTGGCCTATGTAATAGCTCCGAAAGTATATACCTTTGCAACGAGGGCCTCCTGGACGTCATCATATTGCTCGCTGGGCTGTTGTCTAGGCCTGACGTCAACAAGGCGGAGGCTGCAACGGAACCGGCTGCAACAGTCCAGAGGATGCGTTTCGACAACCTCCTCGCCCGGTGCAATGGTCTTGTACACCACCCAAACAGCAAGGTACAAAGTGACTGTGATGGCTGATATGGCAATCATCCATCTTTCTCTTATCTTTTTCTTTTTTTGTTCCCTTCGCTTTTAACTCCACTTTCCTACACACGTGGTGACGTTTGCACGGTGCTGAAAACAACGTCAAAGTTTTTATCGTCCCGCAATATTCTTTAACCCATGCGCTACACCATGAGTGTAGGGCCCAACCCACAAACTTTTCTCTCCCGTTTCGGCTTATCATCCTTGTACAGCCATGCAAGAAGTTTGTCACACGCCCGTAAAATCAAATGGGGGGGGGGGGAGTAATACGCTTGTCAGCCATCAACTGGCATGGCAAATAGCACTCTCATTTATTTTATCCTCACAAGATTTCGATATGGCACAGTTAAGGCACGATACCATCTTGGTGATGTTTCCCTTCTGAGTGAACACGATGTAGTCATCTACGTAGCGAAAACTCCTTGAAACTAACCCTCCACACCCACTTTAAGAAAAGTTATCAACCCGAGTGAGGAAGATGTTGAAACGCGGCTGTGCTACTTTACACCCGATACAACCCCTATCATGTTAAAAAAAAGGACCTACCATTCCGTTCATTAACAGTTTTGTCAACTGAAGTAAAATTTTAGGACTTCTAGTTAGGACTTCTAAGAAGCTCTCAAGGGGAACTCCACGCCATGAAATGAATTCGTTTCACTACTGTCTTCAGAGATACACATTTTGTCACTTTTCATTAGTTCACCACCCGGTAACGAGTACGTAGTACAGGTCTTGCACGTCCACACTGAAATCATCGCACCTTCTGGGATTGTTGGTTTTTAGACTGTTCACCATAACTTCGAAGTCAGGAACGCAAAAATGACCTTCAACTTTCACATTCGACAAGTGCTTCAGGACATAGCCTCACAGCAAAAACTGCCAAGTACCATGTTCAAACACGATAGAACGAAAAGGAACATTACTCTTATTCGTCTGCACCGAAGAATACCTGACGGTGATCCCTTTCTCCTTATCGACATCAGGTACGAGACGTAGCAAGTTGTTTTGGTATCATAGACGGCCAGCACTTGCTTGGGGTTTCTTGCCTTAAATGTCACAACCTTGACTTTTTTTTATTTTGGCATAGTCTGCTTTTTCTTCAAAGGTTCCAGCAGAAAGGACGACAAAGCACCCTTCTTTATCAGACAGCATGATCCTAAAGCCGCTGAATGCCGCAAAGTGCAAGAGCTTTTTCGTGTTTTGGTTGTTTCCTTGTTTTTTCCTTCGTCCTTTCGAAAACATCGACGAGACCGTCAACAAGATTACCACCAAGGCAATGGACGCTATCCGGCTCATACACCGAGTCTCGACACGATGGGCAGGCATGCGTGAAGACAGTCTTCTGCGCCTCGTCCAGTGGTTCGTGATCAGTCACATCGCCTAAGTTGCGGCCTACCTCAACTGGCAGGCCACTGACCGGACAAAGATAAACACGCTGATCAGACGGGTTTACAAGACGGCGCTGGGATTAATGGGGACCACGAGTACGGCTCAGCTCCTGCAGCTCGGCGTCCATAACACATTAGAAGAAATAGCTCAGGCGCAGCTCACGGCGCAAATGGAGCGCCTCTCTACCACCAAGACAGGCCGCAGTATACTGACGTCCCTGGGTTACAATCTCCGAGCTCCCAGTCGGCAATCGTGCGAGATCAGCGATTAGGCGTGGGCCCACATCCACGTGGACCCCATCCCGAAAAACATGCACCCCGAGTACAACCAAGAACGGCGGCAGGCGCGGGCCAAAGCCCTCGTCGAGCAACACGCCCAGGACCCGCACGCGTGGTTCGTGGACGCTGCGGAATACAAGCGAGAAGGATTCGTGGCAGTGGCCATTGCGGCGGCTACCGGCATCAAAACAACGGCAGCGAGCGTGCAGTGCACGGACGCCACAGACGCCGAAGAGGTTGCCATCGCTCTGGAGATCTCGGAGGCCGAGTGTCCCACCGTGCTCAGTGACTCGAGGAACGCTGTGCGCAACTTTGCCAAGGGGCGAGTGTGCGCGCCGGCGGCCGCCGTCATCAGTAAGCTCCAGCTTCAAGACCGCGGCAACACTATCCGCATCAAGTGGTTCCCGGCGCACGCGGGAGAATGTGCATCCTCACCGAATCACAAAGAGACGGCCCATTCAGCGACGCGAGCGCTTACCTTCCGCGCCCCCGAGAAGGACCGTTCCGAATGGTGGTTCGAAACAAAAGACCGAATGACCAGTTACGAGGAAGTGACAAAATTTTACCGCCTAGCTCGACGGACAATGCCGCCGCCTCACCCGGCACTTAGTCGGGAGGAGGCGGTCATCCTAAGGCAAATGCAAACCGGGTCACTCCTCGCCGCGGCAGTGCTACACGTCCTCCACCCAGACATCTACACGAGTGATATGTGCAGTGTATGTCAAGTGGGTCCGGCGGACCAATGGCACATCATGTGGGACTGTGCCACGTTCCCGACCGAAGCTGCATCCAGGAGATACCCGCCGGAACTTCAAAGTGCTGTGCAGAATACAGACAAGGACATGCAACTATGGGCCGTCCAGCAGGCCCGGGGTGCGCTCGAAAAGCACAAGCCTCACAACCCGCCACAAACGAGCCAAATGAGGTAGTGCAGAGTAGGGCTTAACCCCGGGTAGACGCTTGGCCAGCGTCACGACGCTTTAACCCGTCGCTTGCCGGCTCCCTAATAAAGTTATACATACATACATACATACATACATACATACATACATACATACATACATACATACATACATACATACATACATACATACATACATACATACATACATACATACATACATACATACATACATACATACATACATACATACATACATACATACATACATACATACATACATACATACATACATACATACATACATACATACATACATACATACATACATACATACATACATACATACATACATACATACATACATACACATTCCAAGATGCATTGGTACTGGCTTTCTTTGTTAGCGAGCCCGGAAGTTTTTCTAGAAAATGAAAGTTTTAGAGCCGGCTTGACATATAGCTCATGGGCATACTTCGGAACCTTCCTAAGTGTTCCTAGTTGTTCTTCTGGTACTTCGCCGTCACCCAAAATGATAACCTTTCCTGGCTCGGCAGCGTCTATCTTCCTTCCAGCGAAAGTAGGACGAAACTGTAACTCACAGGACCTCAGTGACGCGCTCCGTTGTGGAGCATCAGTCTGGGAAATCCCACTGCCTACCCGTCCTGCTGCAAGTCACCCGTAGATGGTCTTTGAACACCCGTGACTGTCACCATTATTCGATTTCATGATCTTGCACACTTTGGTATGCCCTCTTGTCGGCACCAAAAATCCACACAATAATTAAACGTCAGGTGGGCAAAAACCGTAAATGGCGTGCCAAAAGCCTGACCTTGCACACACATATGGCGAAGATGGACACAATGATTGCACAATTGGTTACATTGATATGGCTACAGAGAAGAGAGCCCACGGTACTAGAAATAAAGTTAACTAGGGATGCGATTTGGGCGAGTTGGTATTGATTTATGGTGAAACTATCGCGAGAAAACGAGACAAACGAAGAAACACACAACACTAGTGCTATCTCACAACTGCTTTTTATTAAAAATACGTTATTTAAATGCTTTCCTGACCAGGAAAACACCAAAAAAGTAAAGAAAGATAACCAAAACTACTAATCATACGTGACAGTGATAAGACATACACACCATCACCGGCAATCGCGTAATACAGTTAGATACGGATACGCATAACTAGGATAACTTTTTATCATTGAGAGCGATAGAAGGATCCCTGATGCACCCGCCACTGTTATCGTGAATATGAAACGCCTCTATAATTTCATGAGTTAACCGATCTTAATGTTTGGCAAGGATGACGGGGATGTGAAAAGAGGAGTGCATGCACTTTTCTTCCAAAAGACGTGAGTAATTCAGGAGGACGGACGTGATGATGAGATCACCAATAAGCAACTTGATACAGTCGGCTTGACGCGCAGACAATATTAAATGCGTAATCTTGTAAGCGCGAGGCCCAGCGACCTAAGCGCCTGGAAGGGTCCTTAAGTGACAACAGCCAACACAATGCACTGTGATCTGTCTCTACGCAGAATGGTCTCCCATACAAATACGGGCGGAATTTAGTCAATGCCCAAACATGTGTTAGGCATTCTCGTTGTGATTGCATAGTTCGGCTCGGATGGAGATAGCAGGCGGCTGGCATAGGCGATTACACGGGCGAGGCCATGCTAAGACTTGTCAAGAATAGCGCCAGTGCCATGGCCACTGGCGTCGGTTCGAAGTTGCATTTGTGTCAAAGGCATTGTGTCATTTGTGGGCCAGGACAGGCAGAATGATGAGGAACGAAATCACGTCTTGAAAGGAACCAGCTTCACGAGAGCCCCAAGAAAAAGGCACGCCCTTCTTGAATGAAGCGGTGAGTGGTCGGGCAGCGTTCGCGAAGTGCTAGATGAACCTTCGGAAATAAGAACATAACCGGAGGAACATAACTGAGAGTCGGAAAATGACGGACGACGCGAACTTTAACAGGGTCGGGCTTAACCTTCATCAACCCAGGACCTTTACTTGGCATTGGCCGAAGCTGCATTTGTTTGGATTCGAATGGAAACCATGCCTGGCGGAATACGGAAAGGATCGTAGAGATACGGGGAGGTGTGTTTCAAATATCGGGAACAATACAGTAGCGTCATCTAGGTAACATAAGAACGTGGTTCATTTGAAGCCACGCAGGAGAGAGTTCAGCATACGCTCGAAGGTCGCGAGAGTGTGTCAATATAGGTATACTGGACAAGTGCGCCACCATGCGCTTTATCACAGCTTGCGTGGGGCCTACCTGATCATGCCACTGTTCTGCCATTTTGGTGACGTCGTGTCGCATCATTTCATCCACCTGTTCCCAGATGGTTGCACGTCCTCATGCTGACGGCATTAATAGTAAACTGCAGCGGAACGACTCAACAGTCGTCACAGCTTATATGGCACTCAGTGGTTCTATCCTGAAGCAATGAGAAAGGCGAAAAGTAGACGGCATAGCACCAAATGAGAGAATTGTTGCGGTCATGTGTTTACTGTTGTAGCTGCGGTACATTACGTTTCATTCATTTTCGAAGTCTATGAATAGTTCGTACATGTGTTAGGTCCTGGTCGATGTCGTATATACCCTTGTCTCACTTTGGGAATGTAGTTCGCTTACTGAAAATTGGCTGTGGCTTCAACGTCATCTATTTAGTCCATGTAATCAATAATCACGCCTTTGTGTAGCTGACTATTGTATGCCAAACTTGTTACCGGAAAGCGACGTTTATTCTTGGCGCAAAAGATGCGTCTCGTGAAGCAAACCGCTAGGTCAATGAACAAATCCTTCTTACCTTTGCAGATATTTTTGATGCATTCAACAATCCCGCTCCAGCATTACCGCGCCTTTCCCTTCCTATAGACCCTTTACAGCGCGAGCGCATGGGCGCTGCCATATTTGATCATGTGACTCTTCCGCCATCGCTGGCCTTCGGGCCTTCTGGTTTGACGGCTTTCGGCGCGCTAGTACTCGGCTGCACGGTGCGGCGTACCCGCTATCGCTGGGGACAACGAGCTTGTAGACAGCCGAAAAACTTCCTGTGAATGCTCATAGTGTGTGTGTAGGTGCTAAAAAATGTTTAATTTAACCACGTAGTTCATTTATTGCGTCCTCCTAAATGTCTGCATTGGCTAGAACGTTTCGACAAACCCATCAGCCGTCGACTCTTTTTTTTTTTTGCTTTTTTTATCAATTCCCTCTCTAGTGCCCTTTGTGGAAAACGTGACTTTCTGTAAAACTGAATAGATTACAAACTGATTATTCCCTCAAACTTATTTTTTTTTTATTTTCTTGCGCAAAGGGCGAACGCATGCTCAGACTCTATGCTGGCTGAGACGCATTATGAATGTTCATTTAACATTGTGCACAATACTTACTGCTCAATATGGACGCGCGTGTAATCCCCGACAATTGATAAGATATAATTTTACCTCCTGTAAACGTCCTGGCTTCAAAAGACTATTACGCTGCTTGAAGGCCGCATCAGGCGCTCAGCGGCGTTCACCTGCGCTCGGGCGAAGGTGACTGAAAACTGCACCGGAATTCAGAACGCATAGTACGCAGCCCAAGCAAGCGGGGATATAAAAAAAATGTTATCATGGTAAATTTCATCATTGGCCCGTGCATTAGTTTCATAAAAGCAGCAGTTATTGCATGTATTTCAGTAGTACTTGTCTAATTAAAGCTTGGTTTTGTTTGTGCGGTGTTACGTTCCAAAGCGACTGAGGCTATGAGTGGAGGACTGCGGAAATTCCCATCCCCTTGGGGTTCTTTAATGTGCACTGATATCGCACAAAACACGGGCGCCTGGGTTTTTGGCTCCAGCGAAAAGCAGCCGCCGAGGCCGAGATTCGATCCCGCATATCCTAGGGAATAGTACCTAATTAAAGTAAACAGATTCACTTACATGCCCACACTAACTTTCCTTCTCTGCGCAATCAATTCGTATAACTGCATAGACATTAATAGCAACGTCAAGGTACCTCTTAACGCCCTGCGAAAAAAACTCGGCAGCAGTGCAAAGACTCAATATCCAATTCCTGAGAAAACGTCAGGGTCGTTCTCGCATTGCCATGGCTACTGCCGGTGCTAAAACGAGCTGGGGCGTGAGGTATAGCCATTCTCTTCAATTCACAGGCGCTTTCTTGTCCCAGAAAGGAACATGAACTCGTGATACATCTCCCAGAAAAACGTTTGCCTAGGCCATGATGTGCACCTTATGTAGAAAGCGTCTTCTGTTCTTCCGCAAATAAACAACAGGGTCATTAGCTCTACTTCCTCGCAGAATACTTCGATAATACAGATGACACCTGCATCAAAGCAGCGCTGTTTAAAAGTCAGCTGGTATTCTTACACAAGATACACAGCAGCAGTTAGCACTGCGCGCCGATGCGTTCCGAAGGCCAGCAATGACGGCCGTCCTAGTAGCGCCACCTGTTAGGTAAGAGTTGAACTACTCGCTGTAAACGGTCTATAAATCAATCAATCAAATCCCGATCCAGCACAGACCACAATGCATGAGAAGGTATCTTCAGCAGTGAGCTTAGGTGGAGTCACATATTATTTTAGGCCGAACCACGATGATCTGAAATTGATATCTTCGAAGGGAAGGCTTGTACGACTCACTGCAGGAGTAGTAGGAACTCTGAATGCGCGATCAAGACAGTCATTTTGAAGGAGTAATCCCAAACGCCGATAAATAAAGCACTTCTTTGAAAACAAAGCTCCCGTCTAAAAGGGTTTCTTGCCACCTAGGCGTTAACCGTTTCGCAACATCACGTATGTGCATAACGCACATCAGTAATTGTCTTTGTTACTGCCACCTTTTCGTCTCACCTTCTACGGATGATCCGGCAGTCGTTGTGTAATGTCCTCGCAGTGCACTATATTAGCTACAGCAATTAGCGTTTGATAGAACATGATTTGTATACACTCTAACTGACCACGGAGTCCTAGTATGACACATATTGGAGTCAAATCAAGCAGCATTTGCCACCAACGTCTAATAGTAAAACGATAAACACGCCGTAAAGCAGTGGCGCGAAGTGCAGCGAATATCGGACACTGAAGATCGTTAAAGCGCTTAAAGTTACAAAGAATTGAAAACTGACACAAAACATTCAACCATGAAAATGCATTACGGCAGTTATACATAGAATAAATATAAAAAAATTATCTGCAGGCGCGTCTCAATTTCCATCTAATATTTCCCAGTCTCGGGAACGGCCAGATGACGTCGACTGAGATATGCCAACTTACGTACAGGGTCGTCCACTTCTAGCTATAACACAGACACTGCTTTCAAATCAACATTACGTACGAAACAGCCACATATCGATGCAAATCGATGCACGCACACATGGACCCGGATGTGCTGCTTCACATGGCCTGCCACTTAGCTTTATTGTGTGGCCGGTTCGAACGCAACAGCGTTTTGAAGGCGGTGAGCGTGTTATAGCTAGAAGTGGACGAGGCTGTACGTCCAACATTCGCAGGCCATTGTAACAGAGCTGACAATGCTGTTCACACTTTTCGGCATACGGCCAACATCGGTTGAATGATGGTTAAGGCCGTTCGGTATGGTCAGTTAGGATCTTGGTCGGGGCTAGTTGGTTCATACCTATCACGAAATAAACACAACGCGAAGAAACCGGACTCAGGAAGAAGACATGCAAGATGGGATTGGCACTCACTGCCAACTTTATTGCATGTACAGCTGAAGCACGTTTTATATCTGCCACAAAGGACCACCTGGGTACAATCACATCCTGCAAAGTGAATACTTTAATCAGATACAACATCCCTACACTTTGATGATGGGAATATAATATCAATACACATACAATATCAAACCGGCGACAGCACACGTTGGCAAAGAACCTGCTTTTGCCCCCAAAATCAGAACCAGGGACGTAACGTAAAAAAACAACAACCATAAACGCGCATGACGACAATCATAGACATGACAATCTGATATTTAAATGAAAAAAAGGTGCGTGTAATGAGTCTAAAACAACACTTTCAGGCAAAAGGCCAGCCAATTGCTAAAAAATTATTAAAACAATCGTTGTCGAGCAAAAGGCCAGTCAATTGCTGAATATTTGATAAGTATTTAAAAATAAAGAGAGCATCATTGTCAGGCAGACTGCCAGTCAAATGCTAAGAAACAAAACAAAACAAAAAACAATAACCAACGCCAAACAAATAACACGGCTAAACAGATAAAACCATTAACATATGAAGTAAAGTCAAATGGGTGACATAAAAAAAATACACCTATGACCAAACCGTGCTTCCGATGCACCACAAAACACCTACACAAACAGGGAGAATTAAAAGACAGACAGGCGCATGCAAACAAAATTGCCATACACGTACACCGAAATGCCTAGTCGGAGTTAAAACGCAGGATACTAGCACTCTCCGAGAACCTCACTTCTTTCTACTGAAAGGAAATTGAAGAGGTGCTGATGCACGCGTCCGCAGCCTTTTCAATAAAAAGACCTGGTATGTCTAGATTGTATATTGTATGTGTACTGATATTGTATCCCCCTCAGGAACGTGTAGTGATATTGTATCTTATTAATGTAATCACTTTGCAGAAGGGGATCGTACCCACGGGGTTCATTCTGACAGACATAAAACGTGCTTTGGCTGCACATGCAATAAAGTTTGTAGTCAGCGCCAGTACCGTCTTGAATGTGTCTCCTTCCTGTGTCCTGTTTCTTCGCGCTGGGTTTATTTCATGATCCTTATGGTCTTGTATGACAGCATCGAAAACAGCGCAGAAAAGTTGCATATCCTTTCCTGTCATCGCACATTTTTATAGAACAGCAACTCGGATTTTGTTTTGTGTTTCTTTTTGTTACGATGCATAAGTGACTGGGCTCTCATTAGCGAACAGAAGGGCGGAAATTTTTCAATTTTAAGACATTTTTATTTTTAAACATCTCATAGCTCATAGAAACTCGAGTTCTTCCAAAAGCGCAAAAACGCGAAAAAACGCCTAGAAACCAGTCTTCGTTTATAGGTAAACAGGGGTGAAATGGCAAGCATTAGGAATATATCAAGGAGATGCGTTTTTTCCTGAGTGTGTCTTGCTTTTTACATCAAAATAATATGTGATTAACGGAAGCCACGGTCTTGCAAACCTCGCATGGTTGTGTCATGTCTCTTGCAAAAACAAAAGTGCTTGAGGAGCACATGTTCATGACATCAATCCACCTTCCGGGTTCGAATGAGGTCCAGTGGTAGGCCGTGTTTAGGTTGGAGCCCTTGAAGTCAGCGGCTGTCTCGCTGTGTGTTGGGAGATCTCCAGGAGTGACGCAAGCAGGGCTGTTGTTTCGGCTTCTGAAAGAAGTCCGAAACATGAATGCCAGCACTTCGAGCAGATGTCACGAAGTCGGGACATTACCAAATGCACCTAAATAAAGCGGCTACATTTTTATCTTAAATTACCTCTTTATTGGGCTGACTTTCGCCCACAAGATAATTGAAAAACATGGTTCCGTCGATAGCAGCCATCGTGCTGGCGGTCGTGGGCCAACGAATGCCCGTTGCATGCGGCAGTGTGCAGTTTTAAACCGGTTCTGACAAAGTATACTTGAAAAGTCTCCAATGGGCCCCTTGCAAAAATCGTTAAGTAGGCTTTGCCACGCTGCTTCTTTCCCCAAACATGGCGTCACTGGCCGCCAGAAAAACGGCGATATAGACCTGAAATCGCATCTTGCTTCTACACAGATGCATGTAGTGGTAATAGGGCAAATATACGAATATGTTCTGATCCATAAATCATATGAATTATGGTCATAATACAATGTTTCAATACATTGCTGTTCTGCCATTAGTGGGGAATGCAGCATAGAGGTGAAGCCGACTTAACATTTATGAAAGGGGTCTATTGTACGGAAACAATTTTTCTTGCCTGCGATCATTCCAGACTAATCTAATTGCATCTGGCGCAACAAAAAAGCGATAAATGTGCCTTTTACGATGCCGAGTAATGACGAACAGCTCAAAATCGGTCCGGTAGCCACAATCACAATGAGAAGGCCACATGTCAGCGGCTGTTGAAAAACAACCAAGAAATATTTATTTGGTTTGAGATAAATAAATGGATTTGTTGAGAGGAAAGGCAGAGAGTTTGGCTGGAATATTCAAATCTGGCCTGCTACTCTGCACTGCGGAAGGGGAGAAAAAAGAAGATCATGATGGATGACGATGTGGGCGAAGGCATATGAAATATATATACAGGCACAGTAGCTTCATGGATCACTGCCTTGTCGTGGCGGAGGGGCTTGCGAAACTCGATGAAGTCGTGAACTCTGCTATGTAGGGCCACCCAAGATAGACAGATCACGGCAGAGAGTTCTGACAAAATGTGATTCACTGGAGAAGGTAATGGCAGCCCACTCCAGTATTTCTTGCCAAGAAAACCCTATGGCCAGTCACAATACCATTAATGAAATGGCGCCGGAAGATGAGCCCCCAGGTTGGAAGGCGTCCCACATGTTACTGGGGATGAACAAAGGGCGATTCCTAGTAGCTCCAGGACGAATGAAGCGGCTGGGCTAAAGCCAAAAGGACGCTCAGTTGTGGATGTGTCGGGAAGCGACCGGAAAGTCCGATGTTGCAAGGAGATATATCACATAGCAACATGGAATGTAAGATCTATGACGCAAGGTAAACTGGATGTCGTCAAGCGAGAAATGGACAGATTGAAGACTGATATCTTGGGTATCAGCGAGCTCAAGTGGACCGGAATGGAAGAATTTAACTCCGGCGACCATTATGTCTTTTATTGTGGGCACGAATCCACGAGAAGGAATGGGGTCGCTCTCATAGTAAACAGAAGAATGGGCAAAGCAGTGCTAGGGTACAACCCCAAAAACGACCGAATGATTTCACTTCGGATCCAAGGTCACCCTTTCAACATAACAGTTATCCAAGTCTATGCACCGACCACTACTGCGGAAGAAGCTGACGTTGAGAGATTTTATGCGGACCTACAATGCCTTTTAGACCGCACCCCATCATCAGAAGTCGTTTTTCTCATAGGAGACTGGAATGCTAAGGTCGGGAGTGAAGAAATATCCGGAATTATAGGCAAGTTCGGTCTTGGTGAGCCAAATGAAGCTGGGCAGAGGCTAGTAGAGTTTTGTCAAGAAAACAACCTGACCATAGAGAATACTCATTTTCAACAGCACAAGAGGCGCCTGTACACATGGACTTACAGGACGGTCTGTACAGGAATCAGATCGATTATATTCTTTGCCGGCAGAGATGGACAAGCGCTATACAAGCAGTAAAAACAAGGCCTGGGACCGATTGTGGTACCGATCATCAGCTTCTTGTTGCCAAAATTAAGCTTCGATTGAGGAAAACGCAGAAAACTAGAAGGCCTTTCAGGTATGATCTGGATAAAATTCCATTAGAATATGCTGTGGAAGTGGGGAATCGATTTCAAGAATTAGATCTAGAAGACAGAGAGACCAAAGAGATGTGGACTGATGTTCATGATATAATACAAGAAGTTGCTACTAAGGTAGTTCCAAAGCAAAAGAAATTCAAGAAAGCAAACTGGTTATTTGAAGAGGCTTTGTAAAAAGCTGAGGAAAGGAGGATAGCAAAAGTTATGGGGGAAAGAGAAAGATACAAGGTTCTCAATGCGGATTTTTAGAAAATAGCAAGGAGAGATAAGAATGCCTTTCTGAACATACAGTGCCAAGCAGTTGAGGACAAAAGCCAATTAAGGAACACAAAAGATTTGTATTAGACAATCAAAGATATCAAAGGAAGCTTCTGTGCTAAGCTGGGCGTGATAAAGGACAAACGAGGCAAGGACCTCACTGAAGCCTCAGAGATAAAGAACAGGTGGCAGGAATACACAGATGAACTGTACAAGAATTGGACCCGAATGTGCAAACCCAATATAAGACGGTTGTGATTACTGATCTCGAGCCGGGCATCCTGAAGAGTGAAGTTGAATGGGCCGTAGCCAGCCTTGCTAAGAACAAAGCTAGCGGAACTGATGGCATTCCAGCTGAGTTGCTTCAAAACCTCAACCATGACGCTGTTAACATTCTGCATACATTATGTCAGAAGATTTGGACAACAATGCAGTGGCCACAGGATTGGAGAAGGTCAGCTTACATCCCCATTCCAAAGAAAAGCAGTGCCAAAGATTGTTCCAACTACCGCACGATCGCGCTTATTTCGCATGCTAGCAAGGTGATGTTGAAACTCCTCCAAGGTAGGCTGCAGCAATATGTGGATCGGGAGCTTCCGGGCGTGCAAGCTGGCTTTCGCAAGGGCAGAGGAACTAGAGACCAAATTGCCAACCTTCGCTGGATCATAGAAAAAGCAAGAGAGTTCCAGAAACCCATCTACTTCTGCTTTATTGATTATGCGAAAGCGTTTGACTGCGTAGATCACAGCAGATTGTGGGAAGCTCTCCAAGAGATGGGAGTTCCAATTCACCTCATCTGTCTCCTCAGGAACCTGTATGAAGGGCAAGAGGCCACAGTCAGAACTGGGCACGGTCTTACTGATTGGTTTCCGATTGAGAAAGGAGTGAGGCAAGGCTGCATACTGTCGCCCTGCCTATTTAACCTATATGCAGAGTGTATCATAAGGAAGGCCGGTCTGGACGAGTCTTCAGCTGGAGTGAAGATTGCTGGAAAACGTATCAACAACCTTAGATATGCGGATGATACCACTTTAATCGCAGAAAGTGAAATGGAACTCAAGAGACTTCGGATGCGCTTACAAGAAGAGAGTGAAAAGTTTGGGCTTAAACTGAACATTAAAAATACAAAGATCATGGCGTCTTGTCCTATCAAGTCCTGGAGCATCAAGAGACAAGAAGTGAAAGCTGTGACAGATTTTCTCTTCTTGGGCTCCAAGATTACCTCGGAAGGAGACTGCAGCCATGAAATTAGGAGACGCCTGTTTCTGGGAAAGAGAGCAATGGTTAGCCTTGACCGCCTAGTAAAGAGCAGAGACATTAGTCTGCCAACCAAGATCCGTATAACTCGTGCTATGGTCTTTCCAGTTGTGATGTATGGATGCGAGAGTTGGACTGTGAAAAAGGCTGACCGCCGAAGAATTGACGGGTTTGAAATGTGGTGCTGGCGAAGACACTTGAGAGTTCCTTGGACTGCCAGGAGATCAGATCTGTCGATATGGTCGACCATAAACCCTGACTGCTCATTGGAGGTTCAAATTCTAAAGTTACAGCTAAGCTACTTTGGTCATCTGATGAGAAGAGATGAGTCGCTGGAGAAAGATTTGATGTTGGGAGAGGTTGAGGGTCGCTGGAGAAGGAGTAGGCAGCGAACGCGATGGTTAGATGGCATCCTCGACGGACTGCAGATGAAGTTATGTGATGTTAGGAAGATAGTGAGATACCGGAAAGCGTGGCGTGATATGGTCCATAGGGTCACGAAGAGTCGGACACGACTGAACGACTGAACTGAACTGAACAGTAGCTTGCTTTACAGGCGCGCATCAAGTCCGCTGGCGCACCAAAAATGGCAAAGAGCACGCACTGCCTGGACACCCTTCCCGTTTTCCTGTCAAGCGCCCAGCAGCAGCTCCTCCGATAGAAGCCTCTTGTCCAAACGCTTCAAGGAAGCGGCTGGCACATTTCTTTCACACGCATACAGTGGGCACACCAATAATATATGGTCCAAAGCCTCGGGGATCCACCAAGTTGAACATTCCGGGGAGTCCGTATCTGTCAAATTAAATCTAAGTACCTGCGCGTGAAACCCACGTTTAAACGAAGTTCATGTATCAAGCATGCATGATGATGCGAAATATCACGCCAAACATAACATTTCAGTGTTCCGTCGAGCCTTTTTAAACGATTGTGTTGGCCGTCTGGCTGCGTCCAGTACGCCGCCGTAGCATTCTTCATACCATTCGTAAGAAGCCACGTCGTATCCGCTCTTGAAAAAGGAACAGCTGTTTGGAGGCCATTGTTGAGTACACTTTTCTTCGTTTCAACATTGGCCTGTTCGTTTGCATGGAGCCCGCAATGGGCAGGGAACCATTGAAACAATATCCTATGGCCTTGCACTTGGGAAGATGTGAGGAGCTTCACAATGTTTAGTGCCAGGAGCTGGTAGGCAGTCTTTGAGTCCGTGTATATACACCATTTTTGAGGTGTTTCATCAGATATGTAGCGAATAGATTCCCGAATGGCTACACGTTCAGCGCGGTTGATGTAGAAGTACGCCCCAAAAGGAAATGTAGAGTCGTTTTCTAAGCTGGTATGACCACAGCTGCAGCGGATGCCTGTGCTGACACAGATCCATCGGTGTATACGTGAATACAATTAGGATATTTTGACCAGATGTGCGCCAGAGTAAGTTGAGTCCAACAAGTGGCACCACTGATTTCTTTAGTATTCCGGAAACACGAAGCTGCACCAGAGGTTTATCCATCACCCAAGGTGGTTGGGCGGGACGATATGGAAGGGCATATCCTGTTGGTTCTTGTGATTGATGGCAGCGGAGTGCACTTGTAAAACTGCAGTCCGGCCGCTCATCTAGAATCTTGCTGATTGGGTGAAAACGGTGTCTTGTAAGTGCTCGTAAATATACAAGTGGTTCGTGTGACAAGTATATGGATATTAAGCAAGCATGTGCCTCTTCAAATGTGTCTTTATTAGAGGTGCATCTGGGCAGTCCAAGGCATATTTTCAGTACCGGCGCTTGCACGCTCTCTACGTCCACAAGCAGGAAATGCTCATACTAGTGAGTACTGGGAGACTGTATCGGATGTAGCTAATAAACGGAGTCTCGTAAAATGGTACTAAGGAGTGCTCAGTATGACCCCATTTGATTCCAGCTTTGAAACGAAGTACATGGCAAAATTAATTAGCCTTTTCTTCATCATAGTAATATGTTTCGACCAAATAAATGGGTGGTCAACAATTACTACCAAGAATGTGTGCCTGGAGACGCACGGTATTACGACTCCATGAAGAGTAATCGGGTAGCGGCTGACACATTTTCCCGTAAATGCAATCGCTGCACACTTTTCTGCCGCTGAAAGTAAACCCTGACACCGTAAGTACATTGATGTCGATGACACAGCTAACTGAAATCTCTCACGTAGTTGTGGGCGCGTTGAACTAGAAGCCCAGATGCATAAGTCATCAGCATATGCATTGATGTGGATGTTAGTTGGCAGGTCACTCACCAGGCCAATTAGCGCAACGTTAAAAAAAGTTGGGCTGAGGACTCCTCCCCGTGGAATACTTCAACCGACCTGATAGCGGGTACTATGTCCATCAGGCGTAGTCATGTAATTAGGACTGGTTCGAGGCAATATGACAAAGCATAGGGGGAAATGAGCGCGGAGCGAGCCCACACCAAAATGAAGAGAACGCTCCTCTTTTGCTCTGACAGGCCGCTAAGGAAACCCTACCCAACACACGCGCATGCGTTATCGCCTTTTCTCGGGCTTTGTGCACGAAGTTGAGGAAATATTGCCACGAAAGCAGTGGTAAAATGAAAATTTAGGCGTGAAGCGATAAACTACAATTAAAAGCACAAAACCCGTGAAGTGGTCGACGGCTGACGTTTTGGCGGACGGGGCCTGCGAAAGACGCCAGCCTGTGAGCGTGTAAAAGATGTCAAAAGCAGAAAGGTGTGAAGACGCCGTTCAATTTTTTATTGCGAATAAAATATTGAGGGGAGCTCCCCTGTGGTCAGTACAACACTGAACGGACCAGAGCAAGGAATCAAAATATACGACCACCCAGCCGACACTTAGCGAATGACGCCAGTTCCGCACTTCCCGCATTTTTCCGTCCCTCACCCGGCCCTTCCAGAACTGACGAGGGTGTGCCTGCGGAACGTTTTTAACAAGTCTTTTTTTACTTTGTTTTATGAAAACAATCGAAAAAAAATAATGACGCACATTATTAGCACAGTCCCTTAATAAAAGCACGACAAGGTACATTTATTTTAAAACGCATTTTATTTTCTCTTTAATCAAAACAACGCGGTTAAGACAATGGTGTTGGAAGAGTTAGGTGTATGAACGAGCCTCGCCTGCACGGTGGCCCCCTGCTCGTAGTGTGCCCGAGCTCCGATAGGCGGCGTGACTCTGTTTGGCGCCATGCTACCACCCCCGTTTCAAAGGTGGCGATCCTATATTCCATCCATCCAGAAGCTCCGCTAGGGGGCCAACGGAGGCGCATGTGCTTCGTGTGGGCTCCGCGTTTCGAGCACCTGCTACAAGGGAAAACACCCGGATACGTCGACTGCGACCCACGGACAAGAACCGTGAGTGTACAAGGCACCTTTCAAGACCTTATTTACGCAAATCGGAGCTCGGGAGACCGAGCTGCGACTGTCTAAATCCAGCGTCGCTCCGGCGCCCTTGCTTACCCGAACGCCAGGCCTAGTGCGGCGCGAACGCCACGGCGGCAGCCATGGAATACGCCGTAGTTGGGACGAACGCTTCCCCAGCCGAATTCGAAACACCAGATTGGAAGACAATTGTTTCTTACCGTACCAAGAACCCCAAAGCTGAGTCAATAGCACCTCAGAAGAAAAATGAGCAGTCCAAGAAACCGAAGGCTAAACCTCTCCCTCCGCTACATCCCAAGAAACCGCTACCCCGACTTCCGGAGAAGGACTATAAAATCATCTACAGGCCAACGGGTGGCGTAGACATCACGCGCTACACCGAAAAATCTATCAGACAAGCGATCACAACAGCGAGCGGCGTCACCGCGTCCGCGGCCGAAAACGACCAATCTAGAACCAACTCTGCAAAAAATGTGATCACCATATCGACGCCGGTGCAGGCAAACGCACTACGCTACGTCGCAGTCAAGCAAATCAGAGTAGAAGGCAAATGCATTGTTGTGACGTCGTACATCGCCCCTCCGGACAGGGCCCTGCAGGGCATTATCTATAGGGCTTACGATGGCGAAACGCAACAAGAAATGATGACCGAATTCCAAAAAAGAAACCCTGACATCGTTCAAGCACGCACCATGGGAAGAACATCAAAGTCCCTCCTGCTTCACTTCGACGCGGACGAACTCCCAGATAGCATCGTCTACTTCGCAGTCCTGTACCCAGTTTACCCCTTCATTCCCAAAGTAGAGGCGTGCACAAACTGCAGAAGAGTCGGCCACAGAAGAGACGTGTGTCCGGAGCCACCGCAACAACGGTGCCCGTACTGCGGCAACCAACACCTGAAAGAAGAAGCCTGCGACCCGGTCTGCATTATCTGCGGAGGAGGGCACCGCACAGGCGATAACAGCTGCAAGAAGCGATTTCAACGACACCAAACGAAAAAGTCGGAGCACCAATCAAGACCCAAATCACGGACATGTGACGACCCAACATCTACCGAAAGGAAGGACCGCTCGAGCTCCTTCCCGTCCTTGGACAGCGGACGCAGCAGCAGCCGTAGCGGACGGAGCAGCAGCGGCGGACGCAACGGAAGCAGCAGCAATGGAGGAGGCGCCAGCACTAGCAGCCGGACTCAGAGCCCCGGGCCGAAACAGGTGAGCTGGGCAGGAGTGGCCTCTCATGGGAAGGGGATGGAGCTGCAGACATTACAGTCTAAACTAGATCAGGCACTCCACCACATTCAAATTCTCACGGATCGAATCAAACACTTGGAGGAGGAAAATAGTAAACTAAAAGCACCCACCATATCTAAGGACCCACCTCCGAAACCACTCCCATTGCCGGAAGTCACAGAAATGGAAACTACTGTGACCGCCTCAGTCGAAACCCCAGTAAGCGTAGTTAGCAAGGAAGAAACACCTCGCAAAAAACGAGCAGTAGCAGCTGACGTAAGAAATACCTCAGTGGAGGATAGAGTCCCAAAACTCGAACAAAAAGTAGAGGAGCACAGCCAGAAACTTGATAGTCTAACCCAAAGAGTTGATAATTTAACACAAAGACTCGAACAACACATAAGGGATGTAAATCACAAGTTCGGAGTAATTGACACCGTTTTACAGAAAATTTTACACCGGCTTCCCCCTTCAGCTCAAGGGGTGCCAATCGATCTATCCCAGCAAAATGGCCAATCCTAAGACCGTAACAATTTGGCAGTTGAACTGCAGGTCTATGCGCAACAAAAAAAACAAATCTGCAGTTACACGTTCAATCGCAATCCGAAAAACCTGATGTTATAGCGATTCAAGAACCCAGAATGTCTCGACTAAAACTGCCAGGGTACCGGGCGGTTCTGCCATGTCACATCAAAGAACAGCCTTTAACCACTACGTTGGTACATAGAAATCTTACCGTGGTTAACCACGAAATTGAAAACGTAGAGCTCGATTGTATATTAATTGAAATTCTGCCTAGCAGAAGAAACTCCTCTTCTTTGTTCGTACTAAACGCATACAGCCACCCCAGGGCACCGGCTGGACCAGCGAAAGCCGCTATACTCAAAACCCTCCAAATCGCAGGCCAAAACCCAACCCTAATTGTGGGCGACTTCAACGCTCAACACGTGCAATGGGGACACGCAACGATATCCAGGAAAGGAACGGCCCTAATGGATTTTATCCAGCAAAGAGGGCTCACCCAATACACGGACCCCATGCAACCTACTAGGATAGGCAACAGCGTGACCAGGGATACGTGCCCGGACCTAACGATGGGCAAAAATCTCCCAGACTTAAGCTGGAGCAACACCAGACAAAATCTGGGAAGTGACCATTATATCATAATGTCTAAAATCACCATTGCCAATCTCAAACCCCAACCCAGAAAAAACAAAATCACCGACTGGGACAAACTTAGGACTATCCGCGACCAAAATAACGAACCAATCATAGACTTAGAACACTGGACACAGACCCTCCTATCGGATGTGGAAAAGGCCACTAAGGAACTAGTACATGACTTAGGCGTAAATACGGTTGACAGCCGACTTACGCACATGTGGGAGGCAAGGCAGAGCCTAGAAAAAAGATGGCTTAAGCAAAAATATAACAAAAAGCTTAGAAACAGGATCGTCACCCTCACGAAAGAAATTCAACACCACACCGCAGAACTAGCGAGACAGCAGTGGAACCATATCTGTGAAAATGTGAATGGTAATCTAGGCACGAGGGAGACGTGGAATCTTCTGCGGCATCTCCTTGATCCGGACTCCAACAAAGCTACCACTCAAAAGGAAATCACCAAAATTTTAAACATGGACCCAGGCACGGATCAAGATATTATAGACACGCTACAGCAGAAATACTTCTGCACAACCCGTGAGACGAAGCCCCTGCCCGATTATAACGGAGAGCCTAACTCCATCCTGGATGCTGACATAACAATGGCGGAAATAAGAGCAGCCCTCTTTAAGGTACGTACAACATCCGCCCCAGGAGAGGACGGCATTAACAATAAGACACTCAGAAATCTAGACGACGCTTCTATCACAGCCCTCGCGGACTTCGCGAACGAGTGTTGGAGGGAGGGAAAACTCCCAGCGTCTTGGAAACATGCCATCGTTAAATTCATCCCAAAACCTGGCAAAAAGCTCGCGCTCGAAAACCTCAGACCTATTTCGCTTACTTCTTGCATAGGAAAACTGATAGAGCCCGTCATACTAGACAGACTCCAGTCCCACATGCAAAAAGAGAATTTATATCCAAACACTATGGTCGGCTTTAGACCACATTTAACAACACAAGATACGATGCTAAGACTAGCAAACGAAGTCCTATCTCATGAGCAAGAAAGGAGTACCAGGGCAATCCTAGCCCTAGATTTAACCAAAGCCTTTGATAATGTTAAACACAAAGCAATCCTAGAATCTCTTTCACTGCTGAATGTAGGCGCAAGAACGTTTAACTACATCAAGGACTTCCTCTCCGATAGGACGGCTAAAATTCAAATTGGCACTATCAAATCCGACACCTTCACTTTAGGAGACAGAGGAACTCCACAAAGATCGGTCCTCTCCCCCTTTTTATTCAATATAACCCTAATCAAAATGGCACACGAACTCGCAAGAATCCCAGACCTAGAACACTCTTTGTACGCGGACGATATCACCCTTTGGACCACCAAGGGGAGTATTGGCACGATACAAGATACGCTACAACAAGCGGTAGACGTAGTCGTAGAGGAGGCGCAAGCCGCGGGACTCGCGTGTTCCCCCCAGAAATCTGAATTACTCATTCTACACCCAAAGCGTCAAAGAAAGAATAAAGCGCCTGCGATCAAAATCTACGCGGAAGGTGCAGCCATCCAAGAAGTGGAAACACTAAGAATCTTGGGAATGCTCATACAGTCAAACCAAAAAAACGACACACTAATTAAGAAACTGAAAAACACCGTCAACCAAATTTCTCTCCTCCTCAGACGAATCGCGAATAGGCGTGGAGGAGTTAAAGAAGCTGAGACCAGGAAACTAGTAGAAGCCTTCGTTCTTAGTAGAGTTATCTACTCTACACCATACGTCACCCTCACAGTTAGAGAAAGAGACGACCTGGATTCACTAATTAGGCAGTCCTATAAGATTGCGCTTAACCTCCCTCGCAATACCCCAAATGAAACACTACTAAAGTTAGGAATTCATAACACCTTAGCGGAAATGATGGAAGCACACCTCACCGCACAATACGAACGATTATCAAGCACTGAAACGGGACGTTTCATCCTAAAAAAAGCAGGAATACAATATGAAGGGACCCGGTCCCACACTTTGCCGATTCCAAGACATGTGCGCGAGCAATTAATAGTCCGTCCTCTGCCTAAAAACATGCATCCAGAATACGATACGGACAGAAGAAGGGCTAGGGCACAAAAATTACACGAAAGATTTTCAGTACAGAAAGACACGGCGCACGTGGACGTGGCAGAACATGCGGACAGAGATGCCTTTTCCCTGGCAGTTGTCGATCATCGTGGTTCTCCCCTCGCATCGGCGACAATCAATAAAACAAAATTTCCGGAGGAGGCCGAAGAGGCTGCCATAGCTTTAGCCATTACCTCCACCACTGCCAAATACATCCTTAGCGACTCTAAAACCGCAATTCGAAATTTTGCAAAAGGAAGGGCCCACTCCGCAGCAATCAAAATTTTACAAAAAATCTCCCATACCCGCCTTATCACATTGATCTGGGTCCCTGCCCATTCGGACCATCCTGGGAACGAGGCAGCGCACCAATTTGCCCGAGGATTCGTAGTTAACCGGGAGGTGCGCTGCCCTGAGCTCAGGTCGGCCAGGGAGCGGATGACAACCTACAAAGAAATTACTACCCACTTCAAGAAAGAAAGACAAATCTTCCCAGAACCACATCGATCTCTAAGTAAAACACAACAAGTCACCTGGCGGCAGCTTCAAACAGACACTTTATTTAATCCGTACATGTACTCCATATGGTTCCCAAAGCAGTTCAGCCCTGTCTGTTCTCTCTGTGGGCATCAAAAGGCAGACACACCACACATCCTATACTCATGTAATCAAGACAAGCCATCACAGAGTCTGCAGCTCTCTACCCAATCTCAGTGGGAGGCCGCGCTGCTCAGCTCCGACCCGGAGGTTCAACTCCGAGTCACGGAGCGGGCCGAAGAGGTCGCCGAACGACATCGTCGGTCGGCCACCTGGCGTCCGGCCTAGAAGAGGAGCCCATCGCGGGGACGGGAACGTCAACCCACCCCGCGCCTACGACCTCTTCTTTAATAAAGTTTACCTCCTCCTCCTCCATCCATCCATCCATTGACGCAAAAACACTAAGCTCGTATTCACGAGGATAGACTCGCGCGGTTTAGGTCAGGGTATGACCAGTGTGAATATTTTGTCTTTCCATCATAACTCTACACTACCATAAATTCACTCAAAAAGAATGTGTTAGTATAGGCCGCTAAACTCATTATACACCGCTCGACCTGCGTCAGCTATTGCATTTCGCTTCTGCTTAAAGGAGACCATTTCGACCATGATTTTAATCCGCGGAATCACATTAACAGAAAAAATGTTATCCGACTTTTTGTGAGGAGGCTTTAATACTTAGGTACCGATCTCACGACATATAACTCTTTAAAATATTCAGGAAACGCAAAGGAGCAAATTAGACGCATATGCAGCCTACAAGCCATGCCAAGACTACTGTTGATCAAGCGAAGGTTTCACTTCCGTTAAAGAAAGACACAGAAAATATTCTTCTCTAATCAATGTATCTGTTGTATCTGTACACTGGAGGTGACGGCGGTAGACGAAAGACAAAAGGCTTAGACGCCGTGCCCATCCTATGTTAAGCGTGAGACAAAGTTATATCATAACTCACAACAGCACCACCGCCATGGCCGGCACGTGTTCTGGCCGCAATGCTCTCCGCTCATTCTGCAGGTAAAAGTACACTCCTCCCTCACCCCCCCCCCCCTCCATTTTTGCCGTCGAAGAATTCGGCGCCGCTGCACAGTAAGGCGCAGTTATCTAAATAGAATCTATGTTTCTCGGCGGGTCATATACAGAAGTCTGGGGGCTGAGGTGTCTGAGTGCTGAAAACCGACCTTGAAAAACACGGCGGCTTATCAAGCGTTCGAACGTTTGTCCTTCCCAGTGGTTTGTATGACATTTCCAGTAACCATTCTCCAGCGGTAATACACGACTGACCATATACGGAAGCGCCTTATCATGTACAAAACGGTCTTTGCTCGCTGGAAACTGAAATAGATTCATCCCGGGCGCTACTCTGTCATTCAATGGGTGAATTCGCATGTGGAAAATGGGCTGCGTGTGGGGCGTTACTCGACTCTGTACCACACTAGCGCAGCCCGGATATAGCTTTTTCGGTTTAAAACAAGCGAGAGCAATGCCTGGCTGCTGCTCTTTTGTCACCGAGAGGAATAATACATTTAACTTATTGATTTACAACATTCATCGCCGCCGGCGCGCGTCTAATTATTTACGTCGCTGATTGACTCGATCTAAAAATTGTTCATAAAAGGATTATCTCATTCGCCAAGGAGATTTCTAAACTCTATAGAGCTTTCGAGACTATTTCACTTTCGAGACATTCCAACCCATTTCTGCTCTTTAAATTTCTCATGCGAGAAAAACACCCACCGGTAAAAATGGGTACAAGCGTCCCCCGGCCTGGCGCCCGGCTCTCACAGGGGTGTGCGCTTGGAAGAGGCTCCGCAAACCCCGCTGCGCTCCTTCTGGGGCAAAATAGTTTCGAACATTCAGCCTGCAAAGGTGGTTCGAGTTACCGTGTTTCACGGGGTTCAAAACTGAAAACGAGTCGTGTCCTGCACACGCGAAAACTCAGAAAATGCCTTGTTTCAAGTGCGAAACGCTTTAAGCCAGCGTGTCGAAAGACGTAAAGGTTCACTGTCACTGATGAAGTTCACTTCTCAGAGATCACTGCAGTCCCACGGCAAGTCCGGATTTCCGGCCTTGTCTGACTTTGCGAGAAAAAAAGGGCCACATAATGGGCTGTTGCCGCGCAAGGCGGACTTATTGTTGTCCGATGGCGGAACGAATCACTGCCACATCGGCGCAACTATTTGGGCCGTGGCACCTTTTTCCAAGCATTTCACCCCAGAAGAGCCGAGCACCAGGCCGGGGGAAAGCTTGTACCCATTTAAAAACCGGTGGGTAACCGGCGGCACCAGGGATCGAACCCGGTATCTCCCGAATGCGAGGCGGATGCTCTACCACAAGGCCACCGCTTCGGTGGCCTTGTGGTAGAGCAGGACTTTTTTTAGGACTGCTGCAGCTGAGGCTCTAAGGGAGCACTTCAGGTGAGGGGTCAAAGGAAGTACCTTTGAAAGACAAACAGAACCACCTTTGCAGGCTGCGAGGTTCGAAACTGGGTTTGGGCCCACTGCGGAGGAGGGGCGCGCAGCGGGGTTTTTTTTTTTTTTTTCTTTTTTTTAGGACTGCTGCAGCTCAGGCTCTAAGGGAGCACTTCAGGTGAGGGGTCAAAGGAAGTACCTTTGAAAGACAAACAGAACCACCTTTGCAGGCTGCGAGGTTCGAAACTGGGTTTGGGCCCACTGCGGAGGAGGGGCGCGCAGCGGGGTTTACGGAGCTTCTCCCAAACGCACACCCCTGGAAAAGCCGAGCGCCAGGCCGGGGGACGCTTGTACCCATTTTTACCGGTGGGTGTCCGGCGGTGGGTTTCGAACTAACCACCTCCCGCAGGGTTAGCAGAGCCTCTTCCAAACGCACACCCCTGAGAGAGCCGGGCGCCGGGCCGGGGGACGCTTGTACCCATTTTACCGGTGGGTGTCCGGCGGTGGGTTTCGAACTGGCCACCTCCCGCAGTCGAGACGGGCGCCCAAACCACTCGGCCTTGGTTGCCTTGCTAAGCAACTCGGGGGATGAACTGCAAATAATGATTGATGACCTAGACAGGAAAAGTAGAATGGTAGGCTTGAAAATCAATATGCAGAAGACTAAGGTAATGTTCAACAGCCTCGGGAAGGAACAGCAGTTTACATTAGGTAGCGAAATACTGGAAATAGTAGGCGAATATGTCTACTTAGGACAGGTAGTAACCGCAGATCCAGACCATGAAAAGGAAATCTCAAGAAGAATAAGATTGGGATGGAGCGCATTTGGCAAGCACTCGCAGATTATGACTAGCAGCTTACCGGTATCGCTCAAGAGGAAAGTGTACAACAGTTGTATCTTGCCTGTACTCACCTATGGGGCTGAAACGTGGAGGCTAACCAAGAGAGTTCTACTTAAGTTGAGGACAACGCAGAGGGCTATGGAACGAAAAATGGTAGGGGTAACATTAAGAGATAGAAAGCGTGCAGAGTGGGTCAGAGAAATAACTCAAGTTAATGACATTCTAGTGGAAATTAAGAAGAAGAAATGGACATGGGCAGGACATGTAGTGCGAAGAGAGGATAACCGATGGTCGCTGAGGGTAACAAACTGGATTCCAAGGGAAGGAAAGCGTAGCAAGGGGAGGCAGAAAGTTAGGTGGGCGGATGAGATTAAGAAGTTCGCAGGGGTCAAGTGGATGCAGCTAGCACAGAACCGGGTTAAGTGGAGAAATATGGGAGAGGCCTTCGCCCTCCAGTGGGTATAATCAGGCTGATGATGATGATGATGATGACTAGAAACCAAAAAGAACAAAATTACTAGAGTTCAACGCTGCTGGACCAAGTATTGAGCGAAAGCATTAGTTGCGGTGACCGAGCGTTTTTCTTCTCTTTTTCTTCTTCCTCGACCCACATATAAAGCCCCTTTTCAACCAAGCCGTATGAATGTGCCATAGTGGCCTATAGGGGTAACGTGAATGCTAGGGGCCCAACAGGTTGATTCTGACATAACTGACCTATGTCCGCGGCCGTGGCTCAGTTGGCAGGAGCTGCCAACTTGGGCCTCTCGTTTCACTGGGAGAGTTATATCAGAATCAGCCTGCTAGGACCCTGGCATTCACGTTACCCCTATAGACCACTAAGGCACGTTCATATCGGTTGGTTAAAGCGGGGCAGAAGAAAAAGAGAAGGAAAACGCTCGGTCACCACAGCTAATGCTCTCGCTCAATATTAGGTTCAGCAACATGGAACTCTTGCAATTTTTTTTTCCTCGGCGAGGACAATGGTTATTTCATCCGTTACGCCGCTGCGACGCATTCTGAAAAAGTCAATCTAAATCGCCCAATCAGCCTTCTCTGTACAAGCCCGAGTCCGGCCCGAGTCCGGCCCGAGTCCGGTCCGAGTCCGGCCCGAGCCTGCACATTTAAGCCCAGACCGGGTCCGGCAAAAATGCCCACGTCCCGGCCCAGACGTTCCCGAGGGCTGGGCCGTATCCGGGTTTTTGGGCCGGCCCGTGCCCACGCAGGGCTATAGTGGCGCTGCTACATTCACCTGACACTTCTGCATAAGGTTTGATGATCATCTGTAGTTTATGGCTCCAGGGGCTGCATTTCGGTGGGCCGCCTTTTACGTTTGATGTCAAAAAGGTAGGCAAGGTAGGCAGGGAATATTGTGGGGACCGCTTCCTTTGTCAGCAATGCGCAAGACAGCATGCTTTGCAGTACACGCCCATTTTACTCTTTGGAGCAGAACATGGGTTCAATCTGTATCTCACAAACATAGTCTGTTTATTGTATAGCTCGGTCTTTCCTTGATATGCCGGCCACCACAGCTGAAGCTGTTCGTCGTCTTTTGGCCTCGAAACAGGCGAAACTTTTTCCTTGCCGGTATTGTAGCCCGTATTACAGCCGAGAACAAAGCACTTTTTTCTACTTTACATGAACGCATTATATGAAATGAACCACGCAATGAGCGAGGAAAACAAAACGAGCGCCAAGTCGAGAAATGACCGCCATTTCTTGCGGCAACTAGCGAACCCGCGGCCACCAGAGTTACGACATCTCTCGGCAGCCTGGGGAAATTCGAGCATAGAGTCGTCACTGGCTCTTCAGTACGGAGTGAGCCGTTCACACATCTCTTCTATTATATCACCATGGTAAGACAGTCGCAAAATGCCTGCGTCATTTACGACTGGAATCCAGTACCGACAGGAATAGCGCCGCGGACGCACACGCTTGATTTCGCTTTAGCTTGGCACTACTCAGTAGTATACTGATGCCATTAGAAACCACAGTACTGTCCTCGAAACTTAATATTCCATATGGCACGGAGAAGCAAATGGGCAGCTTGTCTTTTTTCATTTCCAAACGTGTGGGACTACAAGTTAGGAAATGTTTTAAAAAGGAGAGAACTAGAAAATAAGGTGCGATATGGCAGCTGCATCAGTTCTTCACAGCAACATATTTATAGAGCATGCGCACATATTTTTCCTCGAGTTCGTACATTATCCCCTTCCAATTTCAGTTGTAAGTTAGCGCTCGTCCTGTGTGCCTACCTTGTCTTTGTCTGTTCCGCGCTAAGCCTCCCAGTGAACATAATATAATGCGGCAGCGTCAATTACCCCATTCCCCAGAAATTCCGGCATCGGCGTTACGCGCGAATAATCACGTGCACGGCCCCAGCAGGCGATAGCTGGCAGCTGACATGGCCGCCCACTGATTGTACATCAGATTACCTGAAGATACGCATGGCAGACACTTCAAGCTCGGGAATTTGTTTTCATACAGGAGGGTGATATCAGAACCATCAAGACAGGACCCATGGGTTTACGTTACCCCTATACGGCTGAATGAAGCGGGGCTTTGCATAGGAGTGGTAACCTTTGTTATCACCTCATACCGGTAAACCTGAGCTTAAGTGCCCCCCATAATTTTAGACCTCTTCCTGCAGTGCCGCCGTGGCCTCATGATTTTTAGTTTACACCAGCAGTGACATTGTGACCCTCACCGTACTTTACGGGACTCAAAGGGATGCACTTTACAAAGGCTCCTCGGCGTTCAACATATTTCAAGTGATGCTTTTTAACAGTTCTCGTGACAGTCTTGTACTCTCCCAGCCCACGGTAACCAGGCAAAACTATTCATTTCTTAAAGCATAAATAACCTTTTTACCACTGTTTTTATTCTAATTCTGTGTACGGTAAGAATAAAGATTCATAGTGAAAACAGCGCGGGAAAACGAGACGAACGAAGAAAGACACAGCACAAAAAAAAACGATGGGTGGTTGCCAGATCAACCATCAGACTCGCTTTGTACTATGCAGTGTGGTTGGTGTGCAGGATACCTTGTACTAGCGGAGCGGTTTACCTAGGCCAGACAAGGCGATGCATAAGTGTTCGCTTGAATAAACATTTAGCCTAACGGTACAATGATTCTTCATGGAATCTTGCCCGTGATTGGAAGAAAGGTACATGCACTCCTCTTTTCTCTAACACCGTTATCCTCGCCAAACATAAAGATAGGTTAACACGTGAAATTATAGAGGCATTTCACATTCACAATAACAATGCCGGGTGCATCAGTGATCCTTCTATCGCTCTTAATGATAAAGAGTTTTTCTTATTTATCAGGAAAGGGCATCTAACTGTCTCACATGTATGCGCCATGCCGGTGATGTGTGTGTCTTGTCACCATCATGTTTGATTAGCAGCCTTTGTCTTCATTTGCTTTTGGTGATTTTCCGGGTAGGAAATCGTTCAAAGAACGTTTTCGTCAATACAATTTCAGTTGCGAGTCAGCGCTTGTGTTGTGTCTTTCTTCGTTCATCTCGTTTTCCCGCGCTGTTTTCACCATGAATCAGTACCAACTCACCCAAATCACAGCCTTAATTAAGAATCAAGACCCATGATCCTCAATATTCGAGACCTTTCGATTTCCATGAGTGTTGTAATGACTGACGTATGTGGGTGAGACGCAAGTTGCGTCGGCCGTTTACATTGGGCAGTGGAGGTAGATTTAGTAGTGTATCTTACGGCTTTATACGCACCAACGCACCTATTAAAGTACCACGTTCTTCAGGTATCAGGATAAAAAACGTTTTTCAAAAACGAACATTCGGGTTTTGAATAAGGATTTCGAGGTTGCGCTACGCTTCAAGGAAAGGATCAAATGCAGACGCAGTAGCATGATGAATTTTGGTTATTTGAGAAGTTGTTTCCTATATCCTGCGCCAGATCCCCGGATGATGCGGATTCCAGAACATCTCTGCAAATCCTGTTTAAATTGCTGAAGAAAACCAATCATCAGCCTGCTTCTCTTGACATCGGGTATCTGCATCATTTGGCTTTTGCTGCAGGCCACTGCATAACATTTCAGTGGCTACCAGCCCACTGTGGCATAGAAGCCAATGAAAAAGCAGATGAAGTGGCTCATAAAGACCACCAACAAAAAAAGATGCATTCGGACCTCCTTCATGCAATCTGATGCATCCCAAATGCCTAAATCATTTCCTTCTGAGTCAAAGTATGGACTTTGGAGCTTGCTGACAAATCACTATCAATTTCTTTGCTCAACTGACCCATATCTAAGATCAAGACTACCTCCGAAATTTCCTCGCCAACTAGAAACTCTTTACCATCGACTTCGCCTGAATTGTGCATATACAAATGACCTGCGATACCGTTTCGGCGAAATGAACAGCCCGCATTGTGACAACTGTGGATCGATTGAAACTGTGGAACATATCCTACTTGAGTGCCTTGCGTACGCTTACGAGCGTGCGTATTATGAATATAGGATAGAGAAGCTCTCCCAAGCGCCTTTAACAATTACCATGATTTTAGGTCCCTTAGCCTGCCATAGCCAACAGAGACTCTCAATGAACTTTTTATCATCATCATCAGAAGCATCAGAAACTTGTAACTGCAACAACCATTCAAAGGCGATTGTAATAAAAAGAAAAAATTACGGAATCTCTTAGATGTCACTTAAGAGAATGGCGAAAACCTGCCCATCCTCTCCTATCATTTGCCGCTCATTGTTTGCCTCTTGTTACCATTCGTTGCAGTGCTACATGTAATTATATTTGGTTTACAGGAAAGGAATGACACATTATCTGTCACACTTTCTCCGGCAAGTTTAAGTGTACGCCACCGCTCCTGTCTCGTGGAGTTCCTTGGCGCGTGTTCAAGTGTGGGATTGCAGATGGCAGGAACGCTATACAAACATACATCTAGAGGAATCTCGTAAAACATGACAGATCTCGCGCACGAATCTCGCGAACAACTCTCGCGCTCCTGATTTCGTTCCATGAGCCTAGAAAGGCTTTCGCCTGTAAAATTTATAAAAATTTTAAA